>NC_071123.1:17717500-18047500 GCF_024256425.1 Clarias gariepinus | reverse complement strand
TTAAGAAGGTGCTCCCGGAACAGAATTCGTTTGTAAGTTGGATTTGTTCTTGAAGCTGACAAATTGAGTTTTATATGCCTTTGACATAAATATACAACCTAAAGCATTAGAATTCACTCGACTAAATATCTTCTCCCTTTCCACACACTGCCATCATGCGGCCAAAAACTGTAATTGTGTCTAAGAAAATTAATCTTAGTGAAACATAATTGTTGTCTTTGCGCCTTTAAATGGCAAGGGAATCCTGGACACCATTTTGTCTCAGAGCTGTTCTCTACTGTATTGGACTGTGAACTCTGTTTTGTTGAGGATTTTCCAAAATGAGGATTATTCACCATCAGAACAGCTTTACAGGCAGCCATTTTCTATCATTGTGCATTTACATACACACTAAAACACACTGATCGCTACTTTCACGATTTGTTTTGCATCTACTGATTTTTTTTAGAACTACGGTTCATTCGTACCTGCGGAAATTCGTAACTCGAATGTTCGTAAGTCAGGCACTACCTGTAAAGAATTTTTTTAGTTGCACCCCAAAGACCCGTGCTTATAATACCTCTGACCAAAAGACATGTTCTTACAGAGATGGAAATTGTATGCAAGTTTTACATAACCAAATATACGTGTGTAATGAAATAAAAAAGCAGATATGATGGCTTAATGTTTTCGAAACTGCACTGGTCATTATAACTACAACAAATGAAACATCTTTATTTTAAAACAGTATATGAAAAAATACATGTTGCAATGTCTGTTATTGCCAACATTTCACATATTGGACTGTACGTTTGTGTATGTGTGAGAGAGTGCATGTGTGTGTATGCATACCATGTTGGATTTTGTTACAGTTGCGAGGTCGGCCGTCCTCTCAGCACAAAACCTTTTAGCTGTGTGACAGTCGCCTGGGTTACTCCAGAATAAATAGAACATTTCAGCGTGGAGATGCCACATGTCTGAAAGATCACAAAAGAGGCCACATGACGTTTTCTTATATACAGCTATTGTCACGTGGCGGGACAGAACGTGGTAATTCCTGGCGCAGATGTTTTATGCGCTAAAATGCCCCTCTGCCACGGATTGCCCACCCCACATAAACTCTATTCTTCTTTGTCTTTCGGCTTTTCCCTTTCAGGGGTCGCCACAGCGAATCATTTTTCTCCATCTAACCCTATCCTTTGCATCCTCTTCTCTCACACCAACTAGCTTCATGTCCTCTCTCACTGCATCCATAAATCTCCTCTTTGGTCTTCCTCTAGACCTCCTGCCTGGCAGTTCCAACCTCAACATCCTTCTACCGATATATTCACAATCTCTCCTCTGAACATGTCCAAACCACCTCAATCTGGCCTCTCTGACTTTATCTCCAAAACATCTAACGTAGGTTGTCCCTCTGATAAACTCATTCTTGATCCTATCCATCCTTGTCACTCCCAAAGAGAACCTCAACATCTTCAGCTCTGCTACCTCCAACTCTGCCTCCTGTCTTTTCTTCAGTGCCACTGTCTCTAAGCCGTAGAGCATTGCTGGTCTCACCACTGTCCTGTACACCTTTCCTTTCATTCTCGCTGATACTCTTTTATTGCACAACACACCTGACACTTTTCTCCACCCATTCCAACCTGCCTGTACCCGCCTCTTCACCTCCTTTGAACACTCTCCGTTGCTCTGGACCGTTGACCCTAAGTACTTAAAATCCTGCACCTTCTTTACCTCTGCTCCCTGTAGCCTCACCGATCCTCCTGGGTCCCTCTCATTTACACACATGTATTCTGTCTTGCTGCGGCTAACCTTCATTCCTCTGCTTTCCAGAACATACCTCCATCTCTCCAAATTTTCCTCCACCTGTTCCCTGCTCTCGCTACAGAGCACAATGTCATCTGCAAACATCATAGTCCATGGGGACTCCTGTCTTACCTCATCTGTCATCCTGTCCATGACCAGAGCAAACAAAAAGGGGGTTAGAGCCGATCCTTGATGCAGACCCACCTCCACCTTGAACTCTTCTGTCACACCTACAGCACATCTTACCACTGTCCTACAGCTCTCATACATGTCCTGCACTACTCTAACATACTTCTCTGCCACTCCAGACCTTCTCATACAATACCACAGCTCCTCTCTTGGCACCCTGTCATATGCTTTCTCTAAATCTAAAAAGACACAATGCAACTCCCTGTTACCTTCTCTGTACTTCTCCGCCAGCATCCTCAAAGCAAATACTGCATCTGATGTATAACATAAACTCTATTAAATATTATATTAGAACATAAACTCATAGGTTTATTATTATCAAATATGATATTACTATTATAATTAACCCTAGGCACATGGCAGCTGCCGAGACCATTGATACAAACTCTCATATAGTGTTTATTTTGTGGCACATTTTGCAGGGGTTTGTCATGTAATACAAAATTTTTTACACTAAATAAATATTGTTTATGATAAATTACACAAAACGAGTTGTATTACATAATAAGCAATATAAAAATATACATGTATATAAAAATATATAATTTATACAAAAATATTTTTTCAAATATAAAATGTAAATTTTTATATTGCTTATTTTATAATAAAAATTGTTTTGTGTAATTTGTAATTTATAAATCATAAACCTATGAATTTATGTTCTAATGTTATATTTGATAGTATAAAAATTATATTTTCATATAGAAAATATGTAGGGGGGCAATCTGTGGCAGAGGGCATTTTAGCCCATAAAGACATTCAATATTTTCATGTATAGTCACAATAGATTACTATTGTGCTAATTAAGATAATAAGAATTGTACCTTGGTTAGACTTCTGGCTGGTCAGTATTTCTGCACAACTTTGTCTAAAGTTGTAATCTACAAAAGAACAAATTACAGTTTTCTAATTACAACCTGGGCCACAATGCAAAGCCATTATTTGTATTTCTATCTGTTAAATACTTCCAAAATCTGTATCTCTATCTGTATTTGAGCTTGAAACTGAAGTGGTTAAGTTTTTCATTTAAGAGTGACTCATGATGGAAACCATGTGTGATGAAAGTTAGTATTATCTTTTAAGATGTCAGATCAGATATACTAGCCTGTGGTCTATGTGTGCTGTATAAAGCAGTTATATTTGCACAGGTGGAAAACAAGCAACCACAGAAACATGATGACATGCCCAGAGACTGCTCTGAACTGGGGCACTAATAAACAGGGCAAAAGAATGGCATGGCATGCACTTGATTAAAGGCCAAAAGACACAAGGACATGCATTACACATATAATAATAATGATGAAAAGATTTTAGGGCTGAAAATACATTAGATATGCACCTCACATGTGTTCTTTATGTGTTATTTCACTTAATAAAATCTGGGTTGTGTCTGTTAACACTTTGTTGGGTTTTTTATGCCGGGTCAAAATTCTGGGTTATTTTGGGAAACTTAAACACATTGTTGAGTTGCTCTGTGTTGGGTCAAATAAGATGTAGTGGGTAATCTGGTTAGGTTATTTATTATTTATTCTTTAATCTTTGGTTTCTCCAAACAGCAGCCTGCAAAATGTTTAAAATATTACTGTTATTGTGTCCAAAGTGTAGTTTTTAAGAGTTGTTTAAACGAGAATGTATGTGTCTACAGCTCAAAACATCAATTGTCTTATTGAAGATAGCATCTATTTAAAAAAAATGCCTGAACAATTTCAGAGATTTGAGCTCTAGACAGGCAATACAGGTGCCCTGCACTCATGTAGCCACCCAACACTGCTTCACCTTGGAAAGAACTTGAAAACTCTTGCTGGCTGTGATGTCTCTGCAGTGGTTAAAACAACGGATTTATTTAATTTATTTTGTGTATTTCTAACAGGTAATCTTACGGTATAATACAGTAATGGTATATTATTTCATGGCTGTGTGAGGCATCCTGTACGCTGTGCTCCATTTGCAATATACTCGGTGTCCTCAAACCATAAAGTGTGCACTTCCGAGTCAAGGCTGTTCTTTGCGTTCTTGGAATTAAGAAACGGCATATCAGAACATATCAGAAAACTCAAATGCACAGTTTACAATTACTGTATATTTTATATGTGGGAAACACTGCTTTGGGAAAACAAAAAATATGTGAGACAAATGTAAATTATCTTTGAGATTTAAAGGTAATGAGCCACATTTGTGACACCTTTAAGAAGATGCAGAAAACGCCTAAATTTCATTCAAGTCTCAAAGACGGCATATTTCTTTCTAGGAGACAAAGAAGAGATTAACATGAGATCTCATCTTGGAGTTTCTTTGCTATGGGAAAATAAGAATGCATTATCAGTAAGTCGTAGTTTAAAACTAACTTTTTCTTCATCCTTATGTTTATAATATTTGTAAATTTATCACTTAAATAACATATTCATCTAGGGTTTGTTGAGAATTTGAAAAAGGGGTAAGTGTTTCGTATTAAATCCAGATGGAGCGCCATATCCTGTTATCCCTCACACTTTAAATAGTGAGGTAAATTAGTCAGAAATATACAATGAATTCATGTTCACATTATGTATTTTGTGTATTGACAAGAAAAAAAACTTTTTGCATTAAATACAAATGTAGATGTACAGTATGTCCTTAACAAATGTGCTTGACAGAAAATTAAAAAGTTATATTGCAACACTAAGTGATGGTGTGTAATCCGTAGGTGAGTATCAACATGATGGGAATGATATCTGCAAAGTATGGAGATGTCTGGAGCATTGTTCCATGTTTTGTGCCTTGGGAATAAGATGTTTCCCATTGTTGGAGGCAATGCTATTGATACAGACTCATTGGTGGAGGCCGTTGATGTTCGTTTTAAAGTTTTTTGTCTTTGATGTTAAATACACAAAGCAGTGTCTTCTTACCTGCAGGTTTCTCCAGCATACTGTAGATCAAATTGATGAACACGAGTGCTCATCCATTGAATTTTTGAGGACAGCTATTTTTTAACCCCACATTTAATTAATAATATTTTAAAAAGTTTTATCTTTTTTTTGTCTTTAATGTCATTTTGAAGGAAATGAAATAGTAATAGTTAAATAACTAATAGTTAAAATATCAAAATGGGTAATGTTTGATGTCATGTGGGCATTACAAGATTTGTATTAAAAACTTCTATATAAAAGTTTTTTGCATTGTATTAAATGCAAAAAAAAAAAAAAAACGCAATTCAGATCTACAGGGGCCTCTTGTTTTTATTGTTTTACAGAGTGTTTATGTTACATTTATTTTATATTTAACAAATGGTCACCTTGGGATTATATGGTTTTGTCTGTCATTTTTGTCAAAATTGAGTTATTCACATTTTCTTATTCTGTAACAATCTATTTACAATATGTGAAGTTATGTACATTTTGGGTCTTTTTAAAAAAAAAAAAATGTGTCAACCCAGCTAGAATGTTAATTTTACCTGCTGGTTGACTTAAATAAAATAACTCAGCACTTTAACATTTAACCCAGCAAGATTGTCAGTTTTACTGATTGCTTGGGTCAAATAAAATATCCCAGCATTTTAACATTTAACCCAGCTAGTGTATGAATTTAACCCACTGCTTGGGTCAAATGAACAACCTAGAATTCTGGGTTAAATGGTCAAACCCAGCACTTGGGTCAAAACAACCCAGCGCGTGTTCTTATGGTTGGGTTGTTTTTTAACCCAGCAGTTTTTAGAGTGTAATGTATATTCGTTCCTAAAATTTTATATAATATACATTATGCATTAATTCTATGTAATATATTTATGATCAGTCACCCTACTACAGCCAGAGCGTAGGCAGCACAGTTTCTGTAAGTTGTGGAGAGTATACCAATATACCCAAACACACTTTAGAAACACATGATAAACACATGCCAGATAAATGTAATAAAACTCACAATGTATCCCAGTGACCAAAAGGATGGTGGCCAGTAAGAGGAAGTTTATGATGAAAAGTAGAACCATTATCTTCTTCCCTATATTTAAAAGGCAATTGATGTAATTGTACAAATGAAAACCACAACAGTAGATTTTTTTAAATACAATCTGCCATTCAAGATTTTCGTAGTTTATTCACCTACCTGTACATTTAACCATCCACCCCTTTCTTACCTAAAGCCTGTCTTGCAGCAACTCTTGGTGCGGGTTGCAGACATTGATACACGTCTTCAGTTTTTGGTAGTTCCTCTGGATTATTATACACATTTAGTGACCTGGAATGTTCCTGCTGCATTTCCATCATTCAAAAATATTAACTTTAATCACCAGGAAAAGAGTAGAAGGCACCCAGATATTCCAGGCAAGCTCAGAGATATAACTACATGATTACACATATAAATCTGTGGTAAAGTGTAACCGTATGTACAGCACCTTATACCTCCCACAGACACTGGCACAGCAAAATACAGACCATACTTCCGCCATGTTTCTGTTCTAGAAAAACCAAAAGTTTTTTCCATTAGTTTACCATCGTACAGCCTAAAGCACAAGCATGCATTTACTAAATAAGAATAAAACTGATGTATGTATTACATACAGTACATATACTCAGTCTATTGGTTACAAGAGGTGTTCAAGTCAAACCAGGGTTTTTGATTAAATTTCTTGTGAATGAAGGGGTAAAGCCTATTGACATTTCCAGATGATTTCAAGCTCAGGATGTTGATGAGAGTCTTAGCTGCAGTAAAGCATTTTAATGGTGTAAACGTTTTAAAGAAGCCCATACATCCGTGAATGGCGATCCCTGCTGAAATGACTTGGAGCCCACTGCAGTCGTTCCCATAAACATTCAGTAAGTAAAATGTCTGATGTTTGTATATTGATGCCTTGTCACCAACTTGAGAAAGAAAGCAGTCTATCTGTGCAAACTGTACACACAATCATTTACAAATACCCCTTTAACATTACAGGAACTAGGCTAGAAATTACTTCCACATCTCCGGGACAGTCTTCACCTCGTTCCAAGTGATTTTTACAAATTATTGGCAAGACCAAGAAATTCTCTTTTGCAACTTATTGTGACTGCACAGGGTACAACAAAATTAAATGTCCCTCCTATGGTGCATAAAAATAGAATAAAAGAGTTAAAACAAACATATATATATTTGTTTGCAAAATATTAAGATAAGTTATTAGATATTTTGACATTCAAGCAGCTGAGATGTTGCACTAAGCATACTGCACATGTGCACAGTGATTCAAAAAGATTATAGACTTTAAAATTACCAATAAAAATGTTAATAAAAATAAGACATAAGAGAAAATAAAAAATAAAAGGTATTGCACATGTGTGTGCTGAACAGCTATTTTGTCTTATGTACAGTTTTTTGCAGTTGGAGGTAAATAAAATATAAGGTAATTGTCTCAAATTGTAGACACAAGTCTGTGTAGTGCAAACAGTTCCTAACATTCATTGACAGTGTTTCTTATCGCTATTTAATCCTAATGCTTAAAATAATTAAACATATTGAGTCCTGTTAACTTAAATAATTACAATTAGTTAAAATTAATAGAACTTGATAAATATTTAGAACTTTTGGGTATTTATGAGTTTGTAGAAATTATACTTTTCAAGTAAGCTGAACAAGTTTGATATTTTAAGCCATGGTAACTGTCTCCTTAAAGTTCCCCCAGTTTAAACTCTTTCAGCCTAGCCATTATGTGTCGGTCATCAATGCACATGTAAACTGCCCAGGTGAATTGTTTTGATCAGTATGGCAGATTAGTCCATCTTTGCATGATGCTCTAAGTATACAGTAGTCTTTACAAATCTCTTAGGACCCTAAAGTTGATGTTTTTTTATGTTTGTCATCTCATTGACAGTTTAGTGTTATTCTATTTATAGGATGTTACTGCAATTAATGTGACTTAATTATGTGAGAATCAATCTCATGCTGCAAGTCATGTTAGATTTCATATAAAAGTTGGCTGTTTGGCATTCCTTATTTTAAAATAAATTTCCAATAAAAATGATATTGCATATTATATAAATATAAAATTACTTATTTGATTTGCAACCGGGCACTAGTGGCTCAGTGGTAGGTGTTTCGTCTGCCATGCAAGAGGCCTGGGTTCGATTCCCAGCCTGTGTCTAAACCTGCTGGATGCAGTGCTGGTCCCAAGCCTGGATGAAATGGAAGGGTTGTGTCAGGAAGGTCATCTGGCAAAAAGCCTGTGCCAAGCTTCTGTGTCTGGACCAGATGGGTTAGAATTAGTGGCGACCCCTTTGCTGAGAGCAGCCAAAAGACCAACAATAACTTTTTTGATTTGCAACAAATTAAAAAATATAATGTATTAAAGGTTAACTAAAAAAATTATGATAACATGATAAACTCAAAAACTGTAGTTTTGTTTACTTAAAATTAGAAACATCATTACTTAAAAAAAATATATATGTAACTGATTACCCCAAACATTTTGAGTTTTGCCAACTTATTCGGGGTTAGAGTGTAGTGCTCAGTTCTCAAATGCCTCTGGGGTGGAAACTGTTAATAAACCAATTTGTGCATGATGTGATGGACCTGTAGATTCTGCCAGAGGGCAGAAGGTCAAACAGTTGTTTGGTCTGCTGTGGCAGCAAATTCTGTATACTGCAGCTCTTCCAGGGAGGGTGTTGAGCTTCCCACGTTTTAAAGGGGTGTTGTACTGTATTTTCTGAGAACCCACAGGAAAAGTCACTGTTGTGTCTCCTTTACTAGTGCTGTGGTGTTCTTGATGCAGGAGAGATACGCAAGAATCTGAAAGTAGGGAACTTTTCCACCCAGTCTATGGGAATGTATTGTAACGCTTGGATTTAACTAAACCTCTAGTTACTATGCTACGGGGTCGAGAATCAAAATATGGGCTTTTAAACTGCACTTCCGGTATTGCCCAACCGAGGCGGGACAATATAAGACGCGACACAAAACTAGATGTAAACCAAACCAAAGTGTATTAAACAAAACAAACCAACAACCAAACAAACAAGGTGCACCAAAAACCAATATATACAAAATATATACAAATATAAACAAAGGGGTGGAGTGTAAGCGTGTGTGTGTGTGTGTGTGTGTATGATAGTCCAGAGTCAATGATATTGTTGGGTGTGAAATGGTGTACGGGAGAGATGGGAATTGATGTGAGTCCAAGGAAAAGTAATCCACGGCAAACAACAATCTCTCTGTCTCTATTCCACCTGCAGCGCGCTGTCTTCATCTCTCCCTCTCGAGCCGCTTGCCGGTTTCGGCTTTATACCGGCACACGTGACCCGACGCCGCTTCCGGGTTCCCTCGCGTTGCGATCGCGCATGCTCGCGAGAGCTTACCCTGTGATGTACTTGGGGACAAGTAAAACCATATAGGGCCCATTTCATAGTGCAGGTGAGCCGCATTAGCTCCGTAACCCTTTCCCTGCTATTAAAAATGCCCCTTTATGTGGCTGCGCTACAGTATATTGGATCAGGATCTGTGTTAAACTTATGTTTTTTTCAGGATGACATTGTTTCCTCAACACCATGCTGCCAGTCTTTGAACTTCACCCCTGTAGCTTCCTTCATTATCTTCTGTGATAAAAACACAGTCGTGTCATCTACAATCTTGTTGTTGGTCGGACGAGTTGATGCACAAACATGAGCATAGAGGGCGTATAGAATAGGGCTCAACACACACCCTTGTAGGGTGCCAGTGCTGACTGTAAGCATGGTGGTGGTCTAGTCTAACAGACTTGTGGTAATTTATTGGAAAGTCCTTAATCCAGTGGCAGGCTGGTTGTGAAAGTCCAAGGTTTACATGTTTGGTGATTAATTTACTTGGGGGTCAAATGACAGTAGTAACATTATTACAGGCAAAATACGAAAACACACATCAAATATAAAATTTCACATGATTATACCATGGCCAGGGCTTTTACACATGCAGCAAACCACACACAGGTTTGTACAATTTTTAGCCTTATAATCTGAGATCACAAACACTTCCTGCCAGTCTTGGCCACTTCTTACTGAAGGTTCAGAGGTCTCTGAATCTGCAAGAAGATGGGGTATAAGCAACATGGGCTTTTGCTGCCCTTTTATATCCTTTTTTTAGGCTGACAGCATTATGGTGACAAATAGTCTGTTGCCAGCCTCTGTGAGTTAGGGCCCTTTGCCCCTTCCTTGCAGTCAGATCTGGCCATGGTACTGTACCTAGTGTGCGTTGCATGCTCCTTTTTCAAGTCAAGCGTGGAGCTGTCAGATGGTAGGAGGCAATGGCTATATGCCTGCCAACACAGCACCCCTGCCCCCAGCTTCAAACTTGTTCCAGATAAGGAGAAAAGGGCGTAGCGTCTGGATAGGCTGTGCCATGCTGTTCTCTGGCTCTGTGCAGAATAATAATAATAAAAAAAAAACAGTCCTGCAGTGAGTAGAAGCGGTGATGAGAGGGTTGGTAACTTTATCCCTTAAAAACCCATTGTAGAAGAGTATAGTCAGTTAACATAAAATGTTACCCTGTTAAATAATAATTTAGCTCCTCAGTCACCCATTTAATGGCAAGGGCCAGTGTTGCAGTCACAATTTTACTGGGGTACAGTTTGCTTATACAGATGGTTTGTGTGTGATATTCTAATATGACAAATCTTTTTAGAATCAAATATTAAACATAAATAGGTTAAGAAAAACAAACTTCCATAATTCCTTTGACTGTGTAAAGATGTTTTGCAACAATGACACTTGTTAAAAGCGCTTGTTAAAAGCACGTTTATGTCTGAGATTCCTTTTATTGTTACATTTAATTTAATTTAAAAACTGACTTTTTATACACATTCTTACTTGCAGATGCTAAAAACTTGTTCCAGATAAGGAGAAAAGGGCATGGCGTCTGGATGGGCTGCGGCATGCTATTCTCTGGCCTTCTCTAGGGCCTCAAAACCCCACAGCCCGGCACTGCTTGGGGCAACGCTGGCAGAAGTTCCACACTTTAGTGTTGAGCCCCTGACAACAAATGTGACCTCTAATCTTCTCTTTCATGTTTTTTACCCCAAGCTGTCTACTGGGTGAGTGCGAATGTGCCAAGTGCATGACTGTGTCCACTTTTCCTTGTGGCACCACCAGCAGATCGTGTTGTTCTCCCCCTTCTCTTGGTGTGATAGAATAAGAGCCCACTAAAATAAGAGTGTATTTTGCCACCTCCTGCTTTTCCCTCTATCTTTTATCTTTAACATCAATCATTATTTTTGTTTTCTAAATTTTGAGAAATTTAATTTCTAAATTTTTGTCTAAGTCAGGTGATGTTAGAGGCCTTAGTGATAAAATAATTCTAAACAGAGACACTTAGTATTAATCTGTATAACACATGTAAGATAGACTTACATAGGAGATTCATAAAAAATGTGAAAAGTATTTTTTGTTTAGTCACTTTGCAGACTCTTAAGAAAACAGTTGTGGTAAGTGAATGCTCCTTAAGAGCTTTTTACATAATAATTCATGTTAAAAAGTATACTGTAGCTAAGGGTTAAATAATGGTAAGGATAAAAATATGTGTTTGAGACATAAAGGTACTGTGCATGTGTTTTTGTGTGTGCATAAGTTAAATCCCGCCTCGTTTCTGTGTATGTGGAGTTTGCATGCTGTATTCTCCTCATGCTTGGTGTGTTACCTCCGACTACTCCAGTTTTCCTCCTGGCACTTCTTTAGGTTCTTTATTTCTTTATTTTTAAAATAATTTTAAGGTGAGTGTCAAGAACTAACCTGAGATGACCAGAAGACGTAGCTTTAGCGGTTAGCCCTGTGTAGCGTGACTGGTAAACCCAAACGCGGAGTGACACGAATAGGCAGGATAATCACGCAGTTAGTCTAAGGACTCTCACGATTGGGGAGCAAGGGAAAGACACAATCTAACCCGCGTCCTATAAATACACACTCAGCAAGAAAGCAAAACCAAAAAGGTGAGTATTCACAGTTAGATGACCGCAAACGAGGCAACATCGGGCAACTCAATGACTGAGCGTTGTACTGAGGTTTGTTTACTCCTTTTATACTTCCTGGTTTGCGACCGCCTTACTTCCGGGTCCTAGTGCCGGTCGCGGCTTGAGTGTGCATGACAGTACCCCCCTGTCCAGGACTGGCTCCTGACGGTCCTGGGGTGGAGGATACCCGACGACGGTAGTCTCGAATGAGTTCGGGGTCGAGGATGAACCGGGCCGGAATCCACGATCGTTCCTCGGGGCCGTAGCCTTCCCAATCGACCAGGTACTGGGTGCCTCTGCCCCGAGGGCGTGAATCGAGGATCCGACGCACGGTGTAGGCGGGACCACCGTCAATGATGCGGGGAGGAGGAGCAGGGGGGGTGGGTGGAATCATTGGAGAGGTGATGAAGGGTTTGAGTTGAGATGTGTGGAAAACCGGGTGGATCCGGAGCGCCGCAGGCAGCTGGAGCCGGTAGGTGACAGGGTTTATCCTTAGGGTGATGCGGTATGGTCCTATGAAGCGAGGTGAGAGTTTCCTGGATTCGGTATGAAGGTGGAGGTTCTTTGTGGATAACCATACCTTGTCACCTACTCTGTACAAACGTCCCGGAGGGTGTCGACGGCGGTGTTGAGTGGTATACTGTTGATTGGCCTTCTGGATAGCGAGGTTGGCTTGGTTCCAGAGCCGTCGACACCTACGGACCAACTGTTGGGCCGATGGTACGTCGACCTCCGGTTCTTGATGGGCAAACATCGGAGGTTGGAAACCATAGCATACCTCAAATGGGCTTAGATTGGTGGCTGAGGAGACGTGTAGGTTGTGGGAAAGTTCTGCCCATGTGAGGTAGCGGGCCCAGGAGCGCTGGCGGTCGGCCACAAAACATCTTAGGTAGCGCTCCAGTTGTTGGTTGGTCCGTTCCGTCTGACCATTAGTCTGAGGATGGTATCCGGATGACAGACTACTGGTGGAATTGATCAGACGGCAGAAGGCCTTCCAGAACCGGGCGGTGAACTGGGGCCCCCTGTCCGAGACGATGTCTTTGGGGAACCCATGCAGGCGGACTACGTGTTCCAGTATTAGCTCAGCGGTGGTTTTGGCTGATGGGAGTCCGGTGAGGGCCACCAGGTGCACAGCCTTGGAGAACCGGTCAACAATGGTGAGGATGGTGTTCTTCCCTTCGGAAACCGGCAGGCCCGTGATGAAGTCCAGGGCGATGTGCGTCCAGGGCCGCCGAGGAACAGGAAGTGGTTGAAGCTCTCCCGGGGGTGACTGATTGGTGTCCTTGGCCCTGGCGCACACCGGGCACGCCTGGACGAACTCGATGATGTCCCTTCTCATGGACGGCCACCAGAACGCCCGTTGGATGAATGAGAGGGTCCTTCTCGTCGCTTGGTGTCCGGCGATCGCGGAGGAGTGGCCCCATTGGAGGACGTCTGATCTCATGTTCTGGGGTACGTAGAGTCGTCCAGGCGGCACGCCTGCCGGCCCGGCCTCTGCGGCCTGTGCCTGGCGGCCCCTTGTCTCCAAGTTCCACTGAAGAGGTGCGATGATCCGGGAAGCGGGGATGACAGGCACGGGATCCGCCCGGGGAAGGTCTTCGTCATGTTGTCTCGAAAGTGCGTCGGCCTTGGTGTTTTTGGACCCTGGGCGGTACGATAGGTGGAAATCGTACTGTTCGAAAAATAGAGCCCACCGTGCCTGTCGTGGATTCAGTTGTCTTAAGTTCCTGATGGTGATGAGGTTCTGATGGTCGGTCCAGACGATGAACGGCTCACTGGCGCCCTGGAGCCAGTGACGCCATTCCTCCAAGGCCCACTTTATGCCCAGCAGTTCGCGGTCCCCTACCCCGTATCGCTGCTGAGTGGGGTTGAATTTTTTGGAGAAGAAACCACACGGGTGCAGTTTCTGGTCTGGACCTCGTTGAGAGAGAACGGCGCCGGCGCCCACATCCGACGCGTCCACCTCCACAACGAAAGGTTGGTTGGCGTCTGGGTGGAGAAGGATGGGAGCGGTGGTGAAACGATGACACAGATCTTGGAAGGCGGAGATGGCAGCAGGTGTAAGGCGAAACGGGTGAAGCGAGGGCCTGGTCAAAGCAGTTAATGGTGCTGCAACTGTACTGTAGCCCCGGATGAAGCGACGATAGAAGTTCGCAAACCCCAGAAAACGTTGAAGCTGTTTGAGGGTCCTGGGTAGGGGCCAGTGACGCACAGCTTCGAGCTTCTGAGGATCCATGGCCACACCCTGGGGCGAGATGACAAAACCCAGGAACGTGGTGGAGTGCTCGTGGAAAGCACATTTTTCCAGCTTGCAGTACAGTTGGTGAGCGAGCAATCTCTTAAGAACCGCCCGAACATGTTGGATGTGCTCCTGGAGGTTATGGGAATAAATGAGGATATCGTCCAGGTAGACGAACACCCATCGGCCCAGCATGTCTCTGAGGACGTCATTAATAAATTGTTGGAAGGCCGAGGGTGCGTTGCAGAGTCCAAAGGGTATGACCAGGCTCTCGTAGTGTCCAGTGGGTGTGATGAACGCCGTCTTCCACTCATCGCCCTCTCTGATACGCACCAAGTTGTAGGCGCTCCGGAGGTCCAACTTCGTGAAAATGGTGGCACCAGAGAGGGCGTCCAGGGCAGAGTTGGTGAGTGGCAGCGGATGTCGGTTCTTTATTGTGATCTTGTTTAGCCCCCGATAGTCGACACATGGGCGAAGTTCGCCCCCTTTGTTCTTCACGAAGAAAAACCCCGCGGCGGCTGGTGAGGAGGAGGGTCGGATGGTACCGTGGCGCAGGGCGTTGGCGACGTACTCCTCCATAGCCTGTGTCTCGGTGGTCGATAGAGAGTAGAGATGGCCGCGGGGGGGGGCGGAGCCTGGCTGAAGTTCAATCGCCAGGTCGTATGGGCGATGAGGTGGTAGGTGAGTGGCTCTTTTTTTGCAGAATACTTCAGCCAGGTCTCGATACTCAGGTGGAATGGCGTCGGTGTGAGGAAAAACTGTAGCTGTTCGTGATGCTGATCGATGATGAAAGAGAGAAGTTGGGTCTGGTGAGTGATGGGGCTAGATGACAGGGGCCGACCGTCGACTGAGGTGATGTGTAGCGGCTGGGATAACGCCTCGATCTTTACCCCCATTTCTTTGGCATACGTGGAGTCAATGAAGTTCCCCGCGGCACCGGAATCGATGAACGCGGTACTTCGGACCCGTTTGTGGCCAAATTGGAGGGTTACCTGAACCGTGAGACGCGAAGTGGTGGTGTGGGTGGTGGTGGAGAGGTGGATGGCGCCCGGTGAGTCTCTCCCCTTGTTCACCGGGGCTGCGCGTTTCCCGGGCGTAGCGGACAGATCGCCCGGTGATGGGCCGCTGACCCACAATAGGCGCACAGACCTTCTCGGAACCGGCGTTCTCGTTCTGTCACGGTTAGGGAGGCGCGTCCTAATTGCATGGGTTCCCCGGCTCCGGTGTTAACCACGGCAGGAGGTGGAGATCCGACAGGTTCAGTGATGGCGGGAGTGAAGGTGGTGGATGGTCGAGGTGACGTGTAGGCGTGGATTGGAGCAGGCGGCAGGGTCCTCGGGGCTGGCTTCGGACGAGAGAGGAGGCGCTGGTCGATGCGGAGGGCGAGTTGGATTAGCCCCTCCAGTGTGGCGGGGAGTTCTCGTCCGGCCAGTTCATCCTTGATGCGTGAAGCCAGTCCCTCGTAGTAGGATGTCCGGAGCGCGGCGTCTCCCCAGGCTGTCTGTACTGCGAGGGTGCGGAATTCGGCAGTATAGCGACTCACGGACAATCCTCCCTGCCGCAGGTGGTAGAGCTTTGTGTCGGTCTCCACCTCGCCCGCAGGATGTTCAAAGGTGAGTCTGAGCTGGCTGGTGAATTCGTTGTAAGAATGAGCGGTATCGGTGTCTGCTCGAAGCACTGCCGTGGCCCACTCAGCTGCCTGCCCGGACAACAACGATACGACAAGAGCAATGCGAAGCCGATCGGTGGAGTACTTGGTGGCGTTGAACTCAAACACCAGATCTAATGCTGTCAAGAACACATTACATCTTCCGTCCGTGCCGTCCCATTTATCTGGTAGAGCTAGAAAGACATCTGAAGGGGGGGGAGGCGGCGCTGCGGCCGGCTCGTCGCGTCAGCAACAGCCGCGCGGAGATCCGCGTTCTCCCGCCGGAGCTCCGCCACCTCGCGGCGCAAGGCCGCGACGTCTTGGACGCTCTGACGCAGAGTAGCGAGCTCTCCGGTTAGCTGATTGATGAGCGCGGCATGCTGATCCACCACACCGCAGAGACGCGCATGCTCCGCTGGGTTCACCTCGGTAGGCTCAGTCATTCTGTCAAGAACTAACCTGAGATGACCAGAAGACGTAGCTTTAGCGGTTAGCCCTGTGTAGCGTGACTGGTAAACCCAAACGCGGAGTGACACGAATAGGCAGGATAATCACGCAGTTAGTCTAAGGACTCTCACGATTGGGGAGCAAGGGAAAGACACAATCTAACCCGCGTCCTATAAATACACACTCAGCAAGAAAGCGAAACCAAAAAGGTGAGTACTCACAGTTAGATGACCGCAAACGAGGCAACATCGGGCAACTCAATGACTGAGCGTTGTACTGAGGTTTGTTTACTCCTTTTATACTTCCTGGTTTGCGACCGCCTTACTTCCGGGTCCTAGTGCCGGTCGCGGCTTGAGTGTGCATGACAGTGAGTTTATATCAATATATTGTAAATAATTTTTGCCTCTTGCATTGCAAGAAGCAACCTAGTGAAGTTCAAATACAGGAAAGTATTTTGATACTATACAGTTTGTTATCATATACAGGTATGTTAATAGGGGTGGGCCGGCATAAACGTAGAGGCAAAGATGACGGGTAAGATGTTCTTTTTAATAGAAATTAAAGCAAAACTTAAACAAACAACTTTAACTTAAGCACAACAGATTACTTTAATATAACAAATGCCAGACCATCCAACAGAACTGAAACAGGCTATTTATAATAATTAAACTAATGAGCTGCCTCGGTTCAGGTAAGCACTCCCATCACCTGACTGAGGTGCCTTCTGGGACATGTAGTTCCAAACTTAATGAAAATGCAACAAAAAACTAACCGTAAAAAGAGTCTTTCGGCGCTAGGCACCCTCTAGGGGTTAACCCCTGACATAACCTTTCCCTCAAAAAGGCAGTCCTGGAGGTCCAGGGCTTTCTCCCCAAGGTTCCGTGTCTGGCACTCTTACACAGAAGCACTGGGGCATCGGCGCTGGCATTAGGGCGTCAGGGCCGGGCGGAAAAACTGGCACGATGTCCTCGAAACCGGGTGGAGGAACTGGCATGACATCCTTGGAGCCGGATGGAAGAAGCGCGACATCCTCGCAGTCGAGCGGAGGAGGAGGAAGCGCCACGTCTTCAAAGTCGAGTGGAGGAGGAGGAAGTGCGACGTCCTCGAAGTCAAGCGGAGAAGACAGATGGTCACGGAGGAGGTCACGCAAGCTCTCTGGAATATCTGGGCCCGCGAACAGTCTTTGGAGCTGTTTCACCTGCTCCCGCAGGGTTTGTATTGTATGCACAGCACAGTGTCTGTTCACCTGCTTGCTGATACTTTTCGTTCTTCCCCTCCCATGGAACCTCAGTTTGGGGTTCTTCTTTACCCTGGTCACCACCATATTTGAACCTCCTGGCCCATACTTCGTGGTCGGTGCGAAGCCAGTGACCTTTCCAGCTCTGCTGCACTTCTCACTCACCTAGTTCCATCTTTCTCCTGCACGTTCTGCTGGATTCCGCTATACTTAGTCCTCCAACCGCTCCCAAAGTCTGCTAGCCCCAGAGTTACAATCAAAGATTCCCCCCAAAAAACATCCAGGGGAGGCACCTCTGCTATGCCACTGTAAAGGTCTGGCATTCTGTCACGAAGGGCTCGTTTGTGCTGGCGAGGCATAAACGCAGAGGCACAGATGACGGGTAAGTGAAAACAGCTACTTTAACTTGAGCACAACAAAATACTTTAATATAACAAATGCCAGACAATCCAACGGAACTTAAAAAGGCTATTTATAATAATCAATCGGCTTGGTTCAGGTGAGTGCTCCCATCACCTGACCAAGTTGCCTTCTGGGACGTAGTTCCAAACTTAATGAAAACACAAAAAGAGTCTTTGGGCGCTAGGCGCCCTCTAGGGGTTAACCCTGACACCTGGTGCCAGCTAGTTACTGTAAATTTCCAGCTTTTTACAGTGAAGAAGTTTTAACATGAAATATTATTAAAAGTTTTTTTATTATTATTATTCTTGCTTTGTCTATCCCTTAAAACAGCTTTGCTTTCTCTTTCCTTTTGCTTCCATTACTATGTCTTCCTCACGTTTTGCCTAACTTTAGTTTTTTAACTTTACTTATTATAGAAACAGAAAAGGAAGGCTTTGTATACAGTGTGTATCCAAATTAGAGCTTTCAGGAAATGCCACTGGAAACCAATTCAATGGGGGAAAAACTGAGAGTGAGCCACATGAGCAAAACCTTTCTGGTATGACATCAAAACAATATGTTCTTATTACTTCCCATTAGTATAGATAGACATTTCTTTAAATGTGACTTTGACATACAATGTAATAAAGGCTGGTTACTGTTCACTTAGGTTTACAATTATTTTAGGCACTTACATTATAGACTTATAAAAATATATAAAACAGTATATCTGTTACCTAATTTAGCATTGTTGTTTTTGATCAATAATTTTAGCTTTTTGCTAAATGTTTTTCAATTACAATGACTTATAATAGTTAGATTTTCTTTTCATTTATAAAAATATTGCAATGGTTTTCAGAATTACAGATATATTGGCATTTAGTCTTGTGTTAAAAGCTAATTAATTGTTAGTTTGGCTTAGGAGTAAATAAAACAATACAGAGACAATTCAGAACAACTTAGAAAACTATTATGTAGAGAAAGTGTTGCTTAACATTACATAACATTAACAAGATGTTAAGATGTTGTGATTTTTTTTTGCTAAAATGTAACAGTTTTAAAAATGCATTTTGACATGCATTTTGACAGTAGTGTTACCACCCATTCTTACAATTACTGGAATGCCTCTCATCCAATCAGATTGCTCTGTCAGATCAAAAGATCCGTCAGGTCAGTGAAAACTTGGAACTCTGAGGCATTTTAAACAAGTACTCAGATCTGTTTGGGGATGAACTGGGAAGCATGAAGGACATTACGGTTAAACTGACGGTTAAACCAAGAAGTACACCCAAGTGTTTGAAAGCAAGACCGGTAGCATACGCCATAAAACCCAAGGTCGAAGCTGAGTTAGAGCGATTGGTAAAGTCCGGAGTACTGCGACCAGTACGTGTGAGTGAGTGGGCCACACCAATAGTGCCTGTTTTAAAAAAGGAGGGGTCCCTCAGAATTTGTGGAGATTTTAAGGTCACCATAAATCCAGTCCTAATACCGGTTACCTCTCATTGAGGATCTTTTTTAAGGTCTAGCTGGAGGAAAAAGGTTCAATAAAATAGACCTTTGTCAGCTATATTTACAGATTTACGTGGACCCGAGCTCTCAGAAACTCTTGAACATCGTGACCCATAAGGAAATGTACCAGTATCAGAGACTACCCTTTGGCATCACATAAGCCCCAGCATTGTTCTAAAGAGCAATGGATCAAATTCTCAGTGGACTAAGTGGGGTACAGTGTTATTTTGATGATTTATTAATTACTGGAGAAGATAAACAAAGTCATTTGAGAAACCTGGAAGCAAGTGTGGGACAAGTGTGAGTTTTTCTGGCCCTCAGTAGAGTACTTGGGTCATGTGATTGATAGTGCGGGACGTCACAAAGCTCCTTCTAAAGTAAGGGCGATAGTGGAAGCACCGTCTCCACAGAATGTGAGTCAGCTTTGGTAATTCCTGGGATTATTGACTTATTATGCAAAATTTGTGCTGAACCTTGCAAACAGGTTAAAACCATTGCACGAACTACTGAATAAATCCACCCCGTGGAAGTGGACTAGGCAATGTGAGGAGGCGTTCAGTGGGGTAAAGATAGCTCTGGCTTAATTGGAAGCTCTCACTCATTTCAACCCAGCTCTTCCAATACAGCTGGCCTGTGATGCATCACCTTATGGGATGGGGGCAGTGGTGTCACACATCACTATGGCACAAATGCCATAGGGTGAAGTTTCGCATTGCAAACCTTAAGCATGGCAGAATGTAATTATGCTCAAATAGAGCAGGAGGCACTGGCTATTGTGTTTGGGGTAAAGAAATTTCACCAATTCTTGTTTGGAAGGCGGTTCACTCTGTTAACTGACCACAGACCTCTCACCATTATTCTTGGCCCGCATTCAAGTATTCCTTCGCTGGCAGCTGTGAGAATGCAGAGTTGGGCCCTACTTCTGTCTGACATGAAGTACAGAAGGTCAGAGCACCATGGTAATCCTGATGGGGTCTCTCGACTTCCGTTGGCCATCACCCATTCAGAGCTAGCCACAGTGGAAATTTTTTACTTCAAGGAGGTAGATAATCCTCCTATCACGGCAGCTCAAGTGAAATTGCACACATGCACAGATCGTGTGATATCAAATGTGGCCAGGTGTAGATTCGGAAATTGAGGAAAAAGCCAAATCATGTTGCTCATGTCAAAAATTAAGAAACACTCCTTAACCAGCTTCCCTACACCCATGGCAATGGCCTGAGGAACCTTGGGTAAGAGTGAACATCGATTTTGCTGGACTGTTGGAAGACCACATGTTTTTAGTTCTTCTCGATGCTCACAGCAAATGGCCTGAAGTTGAAATAATGAAAAGCATCACGTGAGGGAAAACAATAGAAGCTCTTCTTCTGGGTAAGAGTGCACATCGATTTTGCTGGACTGTTGGAAGACCACATGTTTT
This sequence comes from Clarias gariepinus, assembly GCF_024256425.1. Classification (NCBI taxonomy): domain Eukaryota; kingdom Metazoa; phylum Chordata; class Actinopteri; order Siluriformes; family Clariidae; genus Clarias; species Clarias gariepinus. Next base: position 18,026,729 of record NC_071123.1, on the reverse strand, counting down.
TAGTTCTTCTCGATGCTCACAGCAAATGGCCTGAAGTTGAAATAATGAAAAGCATCACGTGAGGGAAAACAATAGAAGCTCTTCTTCTGGGTAAGAGTGCACATCGATTTTGCTGGACTGTTGGAAGACCACATGTTTTTAGTTCTTCTCGATGCTCACAGCAAATGGCCTGAAGTTGACATAATGAAAAGCATCACGTGAGAGAAAACAATAGAAGCTCTTCGGTCAATTTTCGGTCGTTTTGGTCTGCCCCATCAACTTGTCAGTGACAATGGACCTCAACTGGTCTCTGAGGAGTTTGAGGTTTTTATGAAAGCTAACGGAATACAACACATTCGATCAGCACCATACCACTCATCCACCAATGGTCTTGCTGAACGATTTGTACAGACAATGAAGCAAGCTTTAAAGTCAATGCAGAGTAGAGGATCTCTAAACCAACGTCTCAACACTTTTTTGCTCACCTACCGAAACACTCTTCATGCCACCACTAAAGTGTCCCCAGCCACGGCTATGTTTAAGAGACAGCTGCGCACCCGTCTGAATTTGTTAAAACACTTGTAAACTAAACAGACTAAGCATAACAACATGGGCAAGTGGAACAGCAGGTAAAAGCAAAACACCGTAGTTTCAGGCCCAGAGAGAGAGTTCTGGCTCGTAACTACAAGGGCTACAAGTGGTTACCTGCCACAGTGATTGCCCAGACTGGTCCAGTGTTTTACACAGTTAAGCTTGCTAATAAACATTATCTGTTGAAGAAGACATGTAGATCAGTTGCTAGCTGCAGATTGCTGTGACAACTTAGAGAAACAACCTATGAGAGATCTGCACCCAGAGGTTGCACCGAACTACCATGTGCCAGACATTGATCCTGTGCCTGAGTCTTCATTGACACCTTCTTTGCTTGAAAGTCAATTAACTGAAACTGTGTCAAGTCAGGAGAAAGAGGTGATCTCTAGCACTGATCAACCTGTGCTTTTGCAACATCAGACACCCATAAAAGTGCCTGCAGAGCGGTCATATCCTAAGAGAGAGCGTCAACCTCCGAACAGACTGACATTTTGGTCTAGTGACTAACCCTCAACACGGAGACAGAACAATTCCCAGGGTTATGTTCGGGAACAGAGGTAGTTCACCCTCTATCCCTAGTTAAGTTATGTGTTTGGAAAAATTGGTAGGCAAATGTTACTGTTAAAGTAATACAGGTTGTTGTTGAAAAATATTTATTTTGTCCAGAAAATAAAAAAATATATATAAGGGGAAGAATATGTTATGTATTCGTGAAACGAGAATCAATTCTTCTCTGTGTTCCTTTAAATGATCTTTGGTGCATTGTGGGTTAAAACAAAAACCTGGGTGTGTTGTTATACTGTTAAGGACAAAAAAAAAAAAGCGGCTAAATGTCGGATTGTTCACTACTCACGACTCCTCTGTAATTCTTAATTATATACTACAAATCTTACTGAAGTATATAACAGCATGTATCCATTTTACACATGCCTAAGGAGTACTTAATCTCCCACAAATTAAATGTAACAGTGTTCTTTCTGTGCCTTTGAATCCAAAGGGGAATCTCGGATGCTATTTGCATTTCCAGCCTCAATCTTCACAACAAGCCAGTAAACTTGACAGAGAGAAAGCGGCATGCAGTGCGATTGCTGTGCGCACTTGCTCTAAGTTTAAAATGTGGAAAGCAAATTAGTAAAACACATAAATCCTTTATAAGGGTAAATGCCCCAAGAGGATAAAAAGTTTTACTTTCAGTTTCCAGAGCCCAGCCAGATCTCGAGAAGATGGCGGAGCTCTCTTAGTGTTTTGTTTTCAGTTTTCTTTAGTTCCTAAAATAATCATCCGACACTATCTCCAAATGGAGAGGTCTTTTCATGCACGTCTCATAAGTACTCTCAAAGCCTTCTATCTCATTTACCCCCTCAAAAGCCTTGTGTATAAGCTCTTATTAATATTACTGTAATACATCTCGTGGTGCAGATCTTTGATTTGTTTACATTTACGAAAGTTAGTAGAACTGCGGTCAGTTCCTATTGTATTTGCAAAAATTCATAACTCAAATGTTTTGTAAATCTTTTGTAAGTTACTGTAGTTGTTGAAAACAAGTCAAAGAGGAAAATGGACCATACATCTTATTAGAATCAAGTCCAACAACTATCACTAGTCATGGTATAAGAGTATGCTAGTGCCTGTGACATGGGACAGAATTTTTTTTTTTGGAGCGACATATGCCGCCATCCGCATACCATTTTTTTCAGAGATGTCCCTGTATTTTATAATGGCAAACTGCATTCTGCTGGAATTACAGACACATGACTGCTAAAAGTACGGATGCTAGACTTACCTGCTTGGTCCAAGTAAAAATGTGTGGTGCATTGTGAAGGTCAAAATATGGCAACAAAGACCCCATCAAATTGCATAATTTAAGAATAGGGGGAAACTCCTGTTAGTTGAACATGATCAATTGCTGTCTTCAGTGGCCAAACTCAAAAGAAGTGGCTACACCAGTAAACAGTCAAATGTCAGAACTTTTTTGGGGGAAGTTGCAGCAGCCAGACGTAACGTGACTTCATATTTTTAACAAATAATTAAATTCACACAGAAAATCATCAAATGAGTACTGTCTGAACTCTTGGTATTTTAGTGGTATTTGCCCATTTAATAGTGCAAAGGCTTGTTTGCTAACATTTGTATAGACCGCATAATAAAGTCCTTTTTTGTTTTTCTTATAAGAACATGAGTTTTACAATAAAAACAACACCACCAACAACAAAGCAAATAGATGTTTTTGTTTTTTAGAGATCAGAGAATATCCAGCTGCTGGCTCTGGTGCTAGTAAAGATGCATACCCAGTGTAGCTGCCCAGCAGAATAAGAGCTTATTGAAAAGATGACTATGCTTAACACAGTATGTGGGATGCTGTATCAATGAAGCTGCTAAAGACCACAACATTTATTTTGGTCATACCAGTAACCCAGCTATTAATGGAAGAGATAAAAACAAAAACTCATCAAAGGGTTTAGGATTTGCTTGTTTACCACCTTGATTAACACAGGATTTGAGCTACACATAACTTCTTTAACGAAACACAAGCTTAAAACGAAACACAGGCTCTTTAGCGAAACACAGGCTAGAGCTTTACATGGGCTTAGAGCTTAACTAACAAAAACTTGGAGCTGATCCTAAACAGAGACTAGACAAGACGAGGCGAGGCTGGGGACGAGACTAATGACTGAACGGGTTTGTCGTTAGTGAGGTTAGTAGCTAATCTGGTTATTATAGAAATGGATGATGACCTTAACGTACCTGAACCTACATGGGAACTTAAAAGAGGCTAATTCATACTAAGGGCTAAACCAACTAGCAGCCAATCCGACTGGAGGCTAAACCTGCTAGCGGCTAACCATACTAAAAACTAGACACAAGTAACTAGACATACAAGGGGTAAACAGACACTGGAGACTCGCTAAACAGTACTTACATAAACCAAGACAAACACACAACACTTCACAGGACAGAAACAGCCCCACAACACAAAAGCTTAATGAACATAAACATAACAGAACTAGAGCCTTCCTAAACAGAGCTTACATAACTCAAACCAAATATAATATAAAACAAAACAAAGCGCACATGACACACCTGTTAATGCAATTCAATTCAATTTTATTTGTAGCGCTTTTAACAATTGTCATTATCGCAAAGCAGCTTTACATAATCAAAAGAATTATTTAAGTCTGTATGGAATGTAAGTGTGCATGAATCAAGATGAGCAGATGGTCCCTGGTGAGCAAGCCGTTGGCGACAGTGGCAAGGAAAAACTCCCTAAGATGGTAATAGGAAGAAACCTTGAGAGGAACCAGACTCAACAGGGAACCCATCCTCATTTGGGTGAAACAGAAAGCTGGAATTGATCTGCATTCATACTGTCTGTTAGTTGGCAGGCAGTTCAGCTATAACATTTGATGTTAATTGATGTAAATATGGAGTCCAGGTAGTTATTGGAGACAATTGCAATCTTGAACTATCGAGTAATCACAGCCAAGTCAAGTTCTCAAAGAATGCTAAAAATAATAATAATTTTTATTTATATAGCGCCTTTTCAGAGCTCAAGGACACTTTACAATGAGGAAGGAGAAAAAAAAAACATGCAGAGGACAGGTGGATTCAAGTGTAATATTCTGAAAACAAATGAGTTTTAAATAGAAATTTAAATATGGAGATGTTGTTAACAGAACGGAAAGAGTGAGGTAGAGAGTTTCAAAGTTTGGGAGCGATTACACTGAATGATCTGCCGCCCATTGAAGAGAGGCGTTACCGAGGGACAGCAAAGAAACCAGAATCGGAAGAGCGTAATGAACGGGTCGGAATGTAGGGGGCAAGCAGATTAAGAAGGTAAGTGGGAGCTTAAGCCATGTATAGATTTTAAAACAAAGAGAAAAGTTTTGAATGAGTTTAGGATTAAAATTTTGACAGGATTGGGGTTATATGAGCAGAGCGTTTGGCGTGAGTGAGTATTCTAGCAGCAGAGTTCCCTTTCAAAGGCTACACTCGATGCTGCGTGAAAACGCTATGGGAACATCTTGTCATGTTGCCGGTTGTAAAGCATGTGTGTACCAAACACGCCAAATTTTTGGCTTTTATAACCTCGGTCAGGTGACGTCATCTGATAGGACGCACTTGCAGGTTATAAATAGGAGTGAACCGGAAACATTCCTCAGATTCTTGTCTTCACCTAGTTGTGAGCGTGTCGTGTCTAACCAGCAAAAATAAGTGTTTAACTCACCGATAATGGCAGAGTTTAAACGAGATGTCCCTCCGTGTGTATAATCCATATCGGAGGGCGATCTCTACACTTTACTGCTTCGATTAAGTGCTACGCGCGCGCCTCGAATTCTTTAAGAATCCTCGAGCCGCCGCGCATTCCTGGGGCTTAAACTCGTGCATCCGGCAGAGCAGTGAGAGACAGATTTAAAACTCCTTTCTTTCGCATTCTCATCGGATTGGGAAATCCCTCTGTCCGCTCGCAAGCGCGCGCTGCGCTTCTTGTGAATGAGCAAGGATAAACATCCTTTCTTGCTTCCGCGGAGATGGTAATAGCCTCTAAGCACTTAAAAATAAATAAATAAAAACATAGACGGCAGGTTCTGTCGGGTGGCCGGGGGGGGGGGGGGGGGGGGGGGTTTGGAGCCTCAACGACGCTCTCTCCCCTTTTCTTAGCAATCTCCATATGAGTTAACCCTTTCATGGAGTAAGCTGTATTCATCCCGTGTTTTCCTGCCATCAACTTATTTATTTATTTAAATATAGTTGAGGTAGAAACGCAGAGTTATATGATGACACCCAGATAGAAGAGACGCTTCCAGGCTATCTCTTCTGGGACATCATCCTTCCTGAAAAGCTATTACTTCCTTTCAAGCTGTGTAGACTTTTTCTCTTCCCTGGAGGAAAAAGCTTTTCAGACAGCAGGTCAGGTTGGGGCATTGCACACCATGCCGGTTTTGCACGCCTACCAGACTGACCTGCTGAGAGACTTGAGTAATGGCAGGGCTCTGCAAGGTAGGCGTATTGGACTTATGCCGGGCCACAGACTTGTCTCTTCGTGCAACAAAGCAGATGGCTCGTGCTATCGGCCGTTTTATGGCTGCTATGGTCTCCGCGGAGAGGCACTTGTGGTTGAATCTCAGGGGCATTAAGGAGAAGGATCGTGCTGGATGCCCCATCTCGCCTCCCGGCCTACTTGCCGATGTCGTTAACTCTGTCGTCACTAGGTTCATGAGGCGAAGTTATATAACAAGCCTTCGGGAAATTCCTTCCCCGCCTTGCTCAAGAGTCGGGACTGTCGGCCACCCAGTCTCGACCGGGTCTGACTGTTGCGAGGCGTGAAACACAAGGAGAGTGTTTTTGAGCTGCGCACCCCCTTTTAAAGAATGAAGTGTTCTCCCTGGCACCCCCAGGAGGTTGATGTTCTTGCTCCGCCACCACTGGTGTTTCGGGCAACTCCAGTCTCCAATAAAATGTTAGTTCTTCGGGTTTTTCCTGCCGTGTTTCAGGATGCCAAACATCTAACATCCCCCCCGTTTAACCAAGCCGCTGAGCTTTGCCCCTTTCTGAGAAACTGGCAGCGTGGAAGCTACTGCCAAGTATATCTCCTTGGGTACTAAGCACTGTACAGAGAAACTACAGGATTCAATTCTCACATCACCCTCCGCGTTTCAATGGCGTGGTCTCCACTTCCATGAAACCGGAAAGTGCAAGAGGAACGGGGGGCTGCGTCCAATTTTTTAGATTTTGCGGGCTTTACCGCTATCTAAAAATAAATCAATGGAAATATTGCCACAACACAGGAGGTTCCTGAGGTTCGCTTTCGGGGGCGAAGCTTACCAGTATCGGGTCCTTCCATTTGGTCTAGCTTTTTCACCCGCACATACACAAAATACATGGATGTAGTTCTGGCTCTTACGACTCCAGAGCATCCGTATTGAATTACATGACTGGCTGGCCCAGTCTCAGTAGCTAGCGCTTCGACATCAGCATGTCATTCTAGCTAATCTTTGTTTCCTAGGATTGAGATCCAATGCCATGAAAGCATGCTCTTTCCTGTTTAGAGGACAACATTTTTGGGTGTCACATGGAATTTGAGCGTAAGCGGGCACAGCTGTCTCCCGCTCGTATCGAATCCATTCTCAACACCGTCAAGGAAATCAAGCTAGACCAGAAAGTGACCATCACTTTCACAGCTCTCATGGCAGCTGTATCCACGGTGACACCTTTGGACCTTCTGCACATGAGAGCATTTCAGTTGTGGCTAAGAACCAGGGGATTTTACTCTAGGGCCAATCCCCAATAAGGGCTATGCGCCAGGTGCTTCGTACCCTTCCTATGTGGTTCAGACCCCGGTTTCTGACTCTGGGTGCCACTCTAAGTTCGTCTTGTCGTCGCAGATGCTAACGACAGACGCTTCCCTCATGGGCTGGGGTGCGGTCTTAAATGACCGTCCAGCCCAAGGGAGCTGGAGAGGCCATCTTTTTGCGCGGCACATCAATTGCCTCAAAATCATGGCTCTATTTCAGGCCCTAAAGCACTTCCTCCAGCAGTTGAGACTACCATGTCCTAGTGCGGGTGGACAACACAGTCTCATATATTAATCGCCAGGGCGGACTGTGCTCGCGCCGCTAAATAGCTAGCGCACCAGATTCCTGTCCCTCAGGGCGATTCATGTAGCGGAGGTGGACCTCTTTGCCTCGCAAGATCAGCAAATGTCCCCTTTACTACTCTCTGACTCTAAGTCAAGCTGGTCTTCCAGCCAGCGTAATTAAGACTATTCTAAGTACTAGGGCTGCCTCCCCTCAAATAGAATGTATTTGAAAGTTGGTGCATGACGAAGAAGGTAGACCCAGTCCACTGCCGAATTGTTTCAGTGCTGGAGTTTCTGCAGAAAAAAATTGTCCTCTGGCTTGTGCCCCCTTGTTGAACCACTAGAGTCAGCGCCTCAGGTTTTTGACCCTTAAGATGGTTTTTCTAAATGGTGTTACCTCTCTAAGAGGATCGGACATCCCTGTTGTTTTTGAAGCCTTCTGTCCTCCGCCTTTACAGCTTCGGAGCAGGAGAGACTTCACTCACTGCTTTTCAGATTTACGTCCGCCGCATCAGCCAGTGCCATAAGTCAGAGCAGCTTTTACACGTTTCGGGGCCACAAGCTGCGTGAGAGATGCTATTGCCCTCTCCTATGAGGCGCGTGGGCTCACTTCGCCTCTAGGAATCAGGGCTCATTCAACCAGGAGAATTGCCTCATCTATTGCACTAGCAAGAGGTATTCCCTTGCAGCAAGTATGTGACGCGGAGGGTTGGTCCTCTCCGCACACATTTGCCAACATGCATCCTATTGTTTTGAAGCCTTCTGTCCTCCGCCTTTATAGCTTCGGAGCAGGAGAGACTTCACTTACTGTGTCCAGTACATGCTCTTCAGATTTAGGTCCACCGCATTAGCCAGTGGCGTAAGTCAGAGCAGCTTTTACATGTTTTGAAGCCGCAAGCTGCGTGAGAGATGCTATTGCCCTCTCCTATGAGGCGCGTGGGTTCACTTCCCCTCTAGGAATCAGGGTTCATTCAACCAGGGGAATCGCCTCATCAATTGCACTAGCAAGAGGTATTCCTTTGCAGCAAGTCTGTGATGCGGAGGGTTGGTCCTCTCCGCACACATTCGCCAATATGCATCCCATTGTTTTGAAGCCTTCTGTCCTCCGCCTTTACAGCTTCGGAGCAGGAGAGACTTCACTAACTGTGTCCAGTACGTGCTCTTCAGATTTACGTCCACCGCATTAGCCAGTGGCGTAAGTCAGAGCAGCTTTTACATGTTTTGAAGCCGCAAGCTGCGTGAGAGATGCTATTGCCCTCTCCTATGAGGCGCGTGGGCTCACTTCGCCTCTAGGAATCAGGGCTCATTCAACCAGGGGGATCGCCTCATCTATTGCACTAGCAAGAGGAATTCCCCTGCAGCAAGTGAAGTGCAGCAAAAATTTGGCGTGTTTGGTACACACATGCTTCACAACCGGCAACATGACAAGATGTTCCCATAGCGTTTTCACGCAGCATCTCGTTCCCGCCTTTTTAGGGAACAGGGTTACAGCAAAGTAACCCGAGACATTTTAAATATATTGTAATCTGGAGATGGAGCTAGCAGGTAGACCAATTAAAAGAGCATTACAGAAATCAATGCGTGATGAGAGAAATGCATGGATGAGAGTTTCGGCATCTTTGGAACTGATGAATGGACGCAGTTGGGCAATGCGGCGTAAATGAAAGAATGCAGGTTTAGTGACAGATTTAATGTGAGGCTGAAAGGAGAATGTGAAGTCAAAGATTACTCCAAAATTTTTGACAGAAGTAGATGTTTTGATGTGAGAGCCAGCAATCTTACAGGTGAAATTGGTGGAGATGTTGCTGGTGAGTGCTGGGGTTCCGATGAAAATTATTTCAGTTTTGTCCATGTTAAGTTTTAGAAAGTTTAAGTTAAGCCAATCTCTAATGTCCTTCATGCAAGCAGAGATTTTGTCAATTTGGGCAAATGGAGTAGGTGTGCAGATAGAGTAAAGTTGAATGTCGTCGGCATAAAAGTGATAGTTAAGACCATGACGTTAAAGGATCAGACAGAGTGGAATTATGTAAATTGTAAATAATAGTGGGCCAAGAACAGATCCCTGGGAAACACCTTGCTTCAGTGGGATGGTGGGCGATTGAAAATCCTTAACAGAAATATTAAATTGTCTATCTGAGAGATAGGAAGAAAACCAAGAAAAAGCAGTACCAGAGATACCCAGACCAGACAGACAAGAAATGAGCAAATCATGGGAGACAGTATCGAAGGCAGAGCTGAGATCAAGTAGCAGCAGTATAGACAAGGAACCAGAATCACAAGAAAGAAGTAGATCATTCACTACCTTTACAAGTGCAGTTTTGGTACTATGGAGGGGGCAAAAACCAGACTGAAAATGGTCAAAGAGATTATTATCAACTAGATAAGACTGGAGTTGGGCAGCAACAGTACGTTCCAGTAATTTGGATATGAAAGGTAAATTTGAAATGGGACGATAGTTAGATAAGACTGAGGAGTCAATGTTGGGTTCCTTTAGCGCAGGTGTAACTGCAGCAGTTTTTAGTGGCAGAGGAAATGTAGTGGAGGTAAGAGATGCGTTAATAAAATGAGAAATAGATGCAGAAATGGCAGAGTGACAAAGTTTCAGAAGAGAAGTAGGAGCAGGATCAAGGTGACCGGATGAAGAGTTGGATTTAAGGATTAGCTTAGAGACAGAATCTGGGGTCGTCAGAGAGAAACAAGACAGAGACTGACTGATAAATTTGTTGGATGGCTGAGCTGTGCATTAGTAGGGAAACATTGGTGGACAGCATTAGTCTTCTCAAGCAAATAATCCAAGAAAGAGCAGCAAAACTCATTAGATACTAAAGCATCCTGAGATGGGCAGTTAGTAAGTTCATTTATCATATGAAATAATGCTTTTGGCCTGTTGCTCGATTTATTGATTGTGGCAGAGATAAAGTTAGAGCAGGCTGAAAAGAGAGCAGATTTATAACATTTAAGATGAAAAGCCAAATATTGAACAGTAAGACCGGTTTTCCTGTAAAGACGTTCAAGCCGTCTGCCAGTAGCCTTAAGAATACGGAGCTCAGGTGTATACCAAGGGGAAGAGTGCGTGGCAGGGACATTTCTGGTCTTAATAGAAGCATGCTGCTGTAGGATTTCAGAAATTGTAGAGTTGTAATTAGATAGTATCATGGATGGAGAAGAATATCAATGACATCAAAAAGATTTAAGGAGTCAATAGAAGTACAAAATGATAGTGTCAATTGCTTTAAAATTACGATATGAAATAACAGTTTTAAGGCATTTAGAGTGCATAGGCAGATTGAGGCTAAAGTCAAGGAGTTTATGGTCAGAAATACCGGTGTAAGAAGCAGAAATGGATGTGATATCCCACCTTGAAGTACATATTAAATTAAGGGTATGACCACGTGTATGAGTAGGAACGCAAACATGCTGGGTCAAATTAAAACATTCGAAAACAGACAGCAATTGGGTGGTGTTGGGGCAAACTGTATCAACATGAATATTAAAGTCACCTAGCAGAAGAATAGGAGATGACAATGAGCAAGCAAGGGTTAACAGTTCACTGAGTTCAGAAAAAAAAGCTGGACAGGGCTTTGGGAGGACGGTAGAGTAAGATGATTGTGAGACAGTCAGCTTTCAAAACCATGTATTCAAATAAATTTGTATTGTGAAAATCAAGTTGTTTCAGATGAAGATTGTCCCGGTAAATGACAGCAAGACCACCCCCTTTGCCATGCAGTCGAAGTCGGGTGGGATACTTATATCCATCAGGTGCAAGACGATTTAACTGAGATAAGGGGCTTTGTCCGATATTGGTGAATATCCAATATCCATTACGAAGGCGAGGTGCAAAATAAGGCAAAAAAGAGAGCAGTAAAGAAAAAAAAAACATTGCCCAAGACATTATAGTATTGAGCAAGTGAGAGCCAGACACAGGCAGAAACTGCCTGACACGGGAAAAAACAACGCTAGCCCAACCCTGAGATGCCACTTCACCAAAAACAGCAGACTAAATAGGAGGCAGCACCCCCAAATAGTAAGCAGTAAACAAACAGCGCAACTGACTGAGGGAGCGATAACTCACCCATCAGAAGAGCTGAGCGTGATGGAGACGTTAACAGCGCAGAGGGCTGACAGCGGCCCGGTGGCAAACTCACAGACAGCAAAAAGTTGATAGTTATAGTCCAGTTTATTTCAAGCATCAGCAATATGAAATGGAATAATCCAACCAGCCAAGCAGAATGGCAAAGAGACATGCAGCAGGAACAAACAAACAAACAAACAAACAATCCAGGTACGAAGCGGCAGCACAGACGCACACAGCGTTCTCGTCCCAAAACCGGAAGTGCCAACCTTTAATGCTCAAGAATGTTAATAATGCTCAGTTACCCAAAGTAAACTGCTATTTATAGACGTTCTAATGAGCTGCCTCGGTTCAGGTGAGCTCCCTCATCACCTGACTGAGGTGCCTTCTGGGAAACTGAGTCTACAAACAAAAACTACAAACACAAACTATTGGGCACACAGTGCCCTCTAGGGGTGGTCCCTAACATAAACACTGTAAAAGACATTGTGTGCTAATTAATTTTATTATTATCCACTTTTAGGTATAAAAAAAAACATGACCTGGGCAGGTAGGTTATCTTGTTTACTTTTTTATTATTATTAATTATGCAAAACAATATACTTACTGTAATTTTTAGGAAAATATAATGTTATATTAACGAACTAACTCATTAAATGTTCTTGTCATTGCTAAGAAATGCAGTCTCGTTGCAAAGAAATGCAGTCTCATTGACCTGTATTATAATTTTGGATTTTAAGACAAATTTGCACTGTATATTTAAGATTTCAAATGGACCTCATATACGTTTTGATTTATAGCAAATTACAGTATTATCTGTAATAAAATAACATGAAAAGTGACATTATGGTAATAACATCTGTGTTAAGTTTTATATTTTCTGCCTAATGTTTGTTTAAGGGGTTTATTAAACTGTCTAAAAACATTTAAAATACATGGATTGGCTAAGCTGAAAGTTGTGAATGAGTATGTATACAGTACATGTGTATAAGTGATTGCCTGTAAGGGATTGGTTCACCCAGTTTTCCCAATATAGGCTCTGGACAAACCACGCCATTCACCAGTATTTTCTGAAAATTACAGAAATATTCAATAGAAAAATAAATAAATAAATAAATAAAATAAAATTACAAAAAAATCTTCAACAGTTACTACAATATTGTGTGTTGCTTATTAGCCCTGTATTTAATTTGCTGCAATTTATAGAAACTATAAACATTTATAGAGCTTTATATTAACTTCCAATTAAACAATCCAGGCCTAAGCACCTACTGTATGGTGTTGCACACTTTTAGACAGAAGTAACCCAAGCACCACCCAGCTTCCACTGTTGGGCCCTTGAGCAAGGCCCTTAACTGTTCATGTGTTATAAGATAAAATGCAACTCTGCATAAGAGTGTCTGCCAAATGTAAATGATACAAAATTAAAAGAAAACTCAAGTTGTTTAAAAGAACATTAAAAACCTTTCTTCAATTTTCCCCATGGAAACCATCAGGAATAAAAAAAACATGTTCATAGTATCACATAAATAATGCTTATACTGTATTTACAAAAACAGTTCTACATAAAACAGATGTGTTCAAACTAATTATGTGTACATACTTTTGTCTTTTTCTTGCAGATGAGTTTAAACTCGTTTCCCACCAAGATAACTTGGTTCTGCTGTCACATTTTGTCATGCACACTCAATCGGCGACCGGCACTAGGACCCGGAAGTAAAGCGGTCGCGAATCAGGAAGTATAAGAGGAGTAAACAAACCATGATTCGGCGCTCAGTCATTGAGTTCAGCCCATGTCGGTTCTGGTTGTCCATCATCGATTCGTGAGTACTCACTTTATTTGGGTTTCGCTTTCTGATCTTGAGTGTGTGTTTATAGGACGCGGGTTAAATTTGTGTTTTTCCCTTGCTCCCCTTTTGTGAGAGTCCTTAGACTAAAACGCGTGGTTATCCTACCTACTCGCTTTCTTCCGCGTTTGGGTTCACCATCCACGCTACATTGGGCTAATCGCTAAAGCTAAGTCATCTGGTCGCCTAGATTAGTTCATCCTGACAGAATGACTGAGCCCAAAGCGGTGAACCCAGCGGATTACGCGCATCTCTGTGACGTGGTTGACCAGCATGCCGAGCTAATCAATAAGCTAACCGGGGAGGTCGCTACTCTGCGCCAGGGCGTCCAAGACGTCGCGGAGCTCAGGCGGGAGAACGCGGAGCTCCGGGCGGCTGTTGATGGCGCGACGAGCCGGCCTCCCGTCGCGGCGGTCGCGGCCGCGCATCACCCCGCCCCCCCCCTTCTTCTGATGTCTTTCTTGCATTACCAGAAAAATGGAATGGCACGGACGGGAAGTGTAGTGTGTTCTTAACAGCGCTCAATCTGGTGTTTAAGTTTAATTCCACCAAATACTCCACTGATCGGCTACGCATTGCTCTTCTCGTTTTGTTGCTAACTGGGCAGGCAGCTGAGTGGGCCACGGCAGTGATTAAATCAGACTCGGACACCGCCCATTCATACAACGAATTTACACGCCAGCTTCGACTCACTTTCGAACACCCTGCGGGCGAGGTGGAGACCGACACTAAACTCTATCACCTGCGGCAGGGTGGATTGTCCGTGAGCCGCTACACCGCGGAATTCAGAACCCTCGCCGTGCAGACATCTTGGGGAGACGCCGCGCTCCGGACGTCCTACTACGAGGGGCTGGCGTCACGCATAAAGGACGAGCTTGCCGGACGAGAGCTTCCAGCTACGCTGGAGGGATTAATCCAGCTAGCCCTCCGCATTGACCAGCGCCTTCTCTCTCGTCCGAAGCCAGCCCCGAGGACCCTGCCGCCTGCTTTCACCTCTCACCATCCTACACCTCCACCACCGACCAATTTCACCGCTGCCACCACTGGCCCTGTCGGATCTCCACCTCCTGCCGTGGTTGACACCGGAGCCGGGGAACCCATGCAATTAGGACGCGCCTCCCTGACTACAGCAGAACGCACACGCCGGTATCGAGAGGGGTTGTGCGCTTACTGTGGGTCCGCGGCACACCACCGGGCGATTTGCCCTCTTCGTCCGGGAAACGCGCAGCCCCCTCCAAATCTCCAGCACAACCGACACAACCACCTCTCGTCTTACTATTCAGGTAATCCTCCAATTTGGCCACAAACGAGTCAGAAGTGCAGCGTTCATCGACTCCGGTGCCGCCGGCAACTTCATTGACTCCACTTATGCCAAAGAACTGGGGGTAAAGATTGAGGCATTATCCCAGCCAGTGCAGATCACCTCCGTCGACGGTCGGCCCCTGGCATCCAGCCCCATCACCCACCAGACTCAGACCATCACCCTCATCATCAATCAACACCACGAACCCATCCAATTTCACCTCACCTCCATTTCCTCACCTCCCATCATTCTCGGATACCCCTGGCTGCTACAACACGACCCTCTCATCTCCTGGACTAAAAATAGAATCCTCCAGTGGGGGCCGACCTGCACTGAGCTGTGCCTACGGGACCCAGCTGGGACGTGTTCCACGGAGTCCGAGGCCCCCGATGTCGACACCAACGCCATTCCTTCTGCCTACCGTGACCTGGCTGCAGTCTTTTGTAAACGGAGAGCTACTCACCTTCCACCACATCGCCCTTACGACCTGGCGATAGAGCTGCAGCCAGGTTCTGTTCCCCCCCGTGGTCATCTGTACTCACTGTCGGCGGCTGAGACACAGGCGATGGAGGAATACGTCGCCAGTGCCCTTCGCCATGGAACCATCCGGCCCTCCTCGTCTCCAGCGGCCGCCGGCTTCTTCTTCGTGAAGAAGAAAGGGGGAGAACTTCGTCCATGTGTCGACTATCGGGGGTTGAATAAAATCACCATCAAAAACCGACATCCGTTGCCGCTCACCAACTCAGCCCTGGACGCCTCTCTGGTGCCACCGTGTTCACAAAGTTGGACCTCCGGAGCGCCTACAACTTGGTGCGCATCAGAGAGGGTGATGAGTGGAAAACGGCCTTCATCACTCCCACAGGACATTACGAGAGCCTGGTCATCCCCTTTGGACTATGCAATGCACCCTCGGCCTTCCAGAAATTCATAAACGATGTCCTGAGAGACATGTTAGGCCGATGGGTGTTTGTATATTTAGACGACATCCTCATCTACTCTCGCACCACCGAAGAACATATCCAACACGTACGGGCAGTTCTTAAGAGATTGCTCGCTCACCAACTGTACTGTAAGTTGGAAAAGTGTGCTTTTCACCAGCACTCCACCACGTTCCTGGGTTTTGTCATCTCGTCCCAGGGTGTGGCCATGGATCCGCAGAAACTGGAAGCTGTCCGTCATTGGCCCCTACCCAGGACGCTCAAACAGCTTCAACGCTTTCTTGGGTTTGCGAACTTCTATCGTCGCTTTATCCGGGGCTACAGTACAGTTGCAGCACCACTAACCAGTCTGACCAGGCCCTCCTCTCGTCCCTTCCATCTCACTCCTGAAGCCACCTCCGCCTTCCAAGAACTCTGTCACCGCTTTACCACTGCACCCATTTTTCTTCACCCAGATGCCAACCAACCGTTCGTTGTAGAGGTGGACGCGTCAGATGTGGGCGCTGGCGCTGTTCTCTCTTAGCGAGGTCTAGACCAGAAGCTACACCCCTGTGGCTTCTTCTCCAAGAAATTTGACCCCACTTAGCAGCGATACGGGGTAGGGGACCGCGAGCTGTTGGCCATAAAGTGGGCCTTGGAGGAATGGCGTCACTGGCTCCAGGGCGCCAGTGAGCCGTTCATGGTCTGGACGGATCATCAGAACCTCATCACCATCCAGAATTTAAAACAACTCAACCCACGACAGGCACGGTGGGCATTGTTTTTTGAACACTTCAATTTCCATCTGTCATACCGCCCGGGCTCCAAGAACACCAAAGCCGACGCCCTCTCCCGCCAACAAGAAGAGGAGATGCCCTGGGCGGACCCCGTGCCTGTCATCCCCACCTCACGGATCATCGCACCCATCCACTGGGACATCGAGACGAGGGTTCGCCAGGCTCAGGCTGAGGAGACTGGCCCGGCAGGTGTGCCGCCTGGACGACTCTTTGTTCCTCAGCGTCTGGTTCCCGAAGTTCTACAGTGGGGCCACTCCTCGCCCGTCGCAGGACACCCAGGGACTCGGCGCACACTACAGTTTGTAAGACGGGCGTTCTGGTGGCCCACCATGAGGAGGGACGTTGAAGAGTTCGTTCAGGCGTGCCCGGTGTGCGCCAGGGCCAAGGACTCCAACCAGCCTACCTCCGGAGAGCTCCAGCCTCTGCCCGTTCCCCGACGGCCCTGGACGCACATCGCCTTAGATTTCATCACGGGCCTGCCGGTTTCCGAAGGAAAGAACACCATCCTGACCATCATCGACCGGTTCTCCAAAGCCGTACACCTGGTGGCCCTCACCGGACTCCCATCAGCCAAAGACACCGCCGAGCTGATTTTGGAACACGTAGTCCGCCTGCATGGGTTCCCCAAGGACATCGTCTCGGACAGGGGGCCCCAGTTCACCGCCCGGTTCTGGAAGGCCTTCTGCCATCTGATCAATTCCACCTGCAGTCTGTCCTCCGGTTATCCCCAGACTAATGGTCAGACGGAACGGGCCAACCAACAACTGGAGCGCTACCTGAAGTGTTTTGTTTCGGATCGCCAGCGCTCCTGGGCCCGCTACCTCAAATGGGCCGAGCTATCCCACAACCTTCACGTCTCTTCAGCCACCAACCTAAGTCCATTTGAGGTGTGTTATGGTTTCCAACCTCCGATGTTCGACCATCAAGAACCGGAGGTTGACGTACCATCGGCCCAACAGTTGGTCCGTAGGTGTCGGCGGTTATGGAACCAAGCCAACCTCGCCATCCAACGTGCCAATACCACCTACGTCGCCCAGCATCGCCGCCGACACCCTCCGGGACGATTGTACCACGTAGGTGACAAGGTATGGCTCTCCACCAGGAATCTGCACCTGCATACAGAATCACGCAAACTATCTCCCAGGTTCATCGGTCCATACCGCATCACCCACCGGATAAACCGTCACCTACCGGCTCCAGCTGCCTGCGGCGCTCCGGATCCACCCAGTTTTCCACACCTCCCAACTAAAACACTTCACCACCTCTCCAATGAATCCACCCACCCCCCCTGCTCCTCCTCCCCGAATCATCGACGGTGGCCCCGCTTACACTGTGCGCCAGATCCTCGACTCACGCCCTCGGGGCAGGGGCACCCAGTACCTGGTCGATTGGGAGGGCTACGGCCCCGAGGAACGGTCTTGGGTCCCGGCCCGGTTCATTCTCGACCCCAAATTAATCCGGGACTACCGTCGTCGGGTATCCTCCACCCCAGGACCGTCAGGAGCCGGTCCTGGACAGGGGGGTACTGTCATGCACACTCAATCGGCGACCGGCACTAGGACCCAGAAGTAAAGCGGTCGCGAATCAGGAAGTATAAGAGGAGTAAACAAACCACGATTCAGCGCTCAGTCATTGAGTTCAGCCCATGTCGGTTCTGGTTGTCCATCATCGATTCGTGAGTACTCACTTTATTTGGGTTTCGCTTTCTGATCTTAAGTGTGTCTTTATAGGACGCGGGTTAAATTTGTGTTTTTCCCTTGCTCCCCTTTTGTGCGAGTCATTAGACTAAAACGCGTAGTTATCCTACCTACTCGCTTTCTTCCGCGTTTGGGTTCACCATCCACGCTACATTGGGCTAATCGCTAAAGCTAAGTCATCTGGTCGCCTAGGTTAGTTCATCCTGACACATTTACCTGTTGTCTGTCACCTGAAATCAGTGTTGTTGACATGGAGATCCGGTGGTTTAAGGGAACAGGCTGTGTTTGGCTCTATAAGAACAGACAGATGGCAGAGCGGAGAGCTTACAAGGGTAGAGTGTGCCTGTCCGAGGAGCTGGAGAGAGGAAACGTCTCCTTACAGCTGAGAGAGAGTCGTGAATCAGATATAGGACACTACCTGTGTCGGGTGACTGATGGAGAATGGACATGGAGTGGCTTACGGTACGAACGTGGTGGCGTAAGTAAGTTCTGTCAATCTAAACTCATTCTTAATGAGATTTAAATAAAAAAAAAACACAGTTTGCCTTTTTCCAATAAAGGATTTAGAGATGAAGTTATGATAATTGACTCGTGAGCAGGTAATTAACGCACAGGGAAAGGATGAGATTTTGATGCGGTACTTTCAAAGGAACAGTTAAAATGGCAACCCACAGGTTATTTCGTTGATGATTTGTTGTTGATGCGTAAGTGGAGTTCTACATGTGAACAGAGAGCTGACTGGAATACCGTGTACCAGGTGGTCATTCCTTTTGTATCATGTATTGTCACTTGCGCATGACCATGTACTGTCCGGTCACCTAGAAATTACCAAGACTTATCACAGAATTCTGAGACATTTCTTTTGGCTTGGTTTAAAACGAAATGTTGCCTGATACTGCCGGACCTGTCAGACGTGCCAGTGCAGTGGTAAACCAAATCAGGTAATCCCAAATGCTCCTCTTACTCCAATACCTATTGTACATGAACCATTTGAACGTGTAATTATTGACTGTGTTGGCTCATTGCAAAGGTCAAAAGCCGGTGATCAGTTCCTTTTAACTACAGTGGGAGCCACGTCAACCAGCCGTCTGGAGCATGACGGGACCATGACAGGACCATGTTCGATCCGTGCACAGAATGTGATCCCCCGCAATGACGCAGTTAACGATGCCCCGCCCCATAAACGCCCCCATGCGCTTTCTAAAAAGATGGTTGCAATGCTGTATAATTCTGCCAGATGGAGCATTGACTGCTTCAGTTAACTGCAGTGTCCAAGCAGCCGGTTACTATATTTAATATATATAACATAACTTACGTTAACATAGTTTCATAAATAGATGATGAGGTTAAAAAGAGGGAAAAAACGATTAATAAAACAGATTTAAATCACACAACACGGAACCCATGATGCTTATGCTATTTTTAATTAATTAAATAATAAAACTACTTATTGCAATATTTTTCACGACATCCTTAATAATCCTTAAAGACACAGTAACATCTGTAATTTATCTATACCAGTTGTCGTAGGTACGGAATACAAATGCGGGCTACAGTATGTACAGTATTTAACATTACGGTGTATTTTATCTATTTCCGTTAAATACACTGGTAGATAATATTTTGCTGCAAAGCAAAGCTTAAAATTTAACTTCTGCTTGGGTTTGTTTTCGTTATATTTTTGATGTTTTCGCTGATGTTTTTTTTTCGCTGATAGTCAAAAATTGGCATAACAAATCAATTAATAACGCATAATATCTGGAACAAATATCTGTGGACTTCCAGTAAGTCGGGCCAGGGGTAGCTCAGTGGTTAAGGCATTGGACTACGGTTCAGAAGATCCCAGGTTCAAACCCTACAACCACCAAGTTACCACTGTTGGGCCCTTGAGCAAGGCCCTTAACCCTCACCTGCTCAGATGTGTAATGAGATAAAAATGTCAGTCGCTCTGAATAAGAGCGTCTGCCAAATGCCTAAATGTAAATGTAAAATTTAACCAGCATAACGTTTCCCCATCAAAGATCTTTAGCATTTTTTTGAGTTAAAGAGGAGTGACATTGTGAGTTTGTGACACTGACAGTAAGCTTACTTACTCCAGACTTGGTAAACAAATCATTAAGTTATCTAAAGTCACATCGGACCGCTGCTGGTGCTGCCAGTGATTTTCAAAACAGCCAATAAAAAACTGAACTGGGAAATAAACTGTAAACTAATCCCAAACAAATTTTCATAAAATAAAACACCACTTACCGCGAATAGTCCATTAAGCCGCCATCTTCATCTCTGTAGGGCAGTTTGGTAGCATCAGTTCGGCAGGGGTGGGGGTGGGTTGTTCAAATCATGTGATTGCAACTCAGCGCAGCTAAATTGCTGGCTTGTGTTAACATGTTCTTGAGAACTAAGCGCCATCTAGTGGTGGAACCAGGTAAATGCATAAATAGGGCTTGAATGGGCGTGTTTACTGTGAAATCTTGACACGCCTTTCTCGAAGGAAAAGGAGGGGGGACTATGGCATGCATAGGGCAGCCGTACGCCATTCGCACGCCATTTACACAGTCGCAGCTATTTGGCATGGCTCCATCTGTATCATGTGTGCTACTACTCGTTTTCCTGAAGCTGTTCCGCTTCGTAAGATAACTGCATCTACAATCATTAAAGCCCTTATGAAGTATTTTGCAATATTCGGTCTTCCTAAGGTCATCCAGAGTGATCGAGGAACGAATTTTATGGCGAGGGTGTTCAGTCAGGTGTTAAAGATTCTTGCAATTCAACGCAAATATTGCCTAGATACGGGCAGGGATTGGGATGACGGGGTTCCTCTTATGCTGTTTTCTCTACGGAAGCAGTACAGGACTTGGTTTTAGTCCAGCTGAGCTTGTGTTTGGACATACTGTACCTGGCCCGCTAAAGGTGTTAAAGGAGAACATTCTGGCTTTGGAGTCAGAGAGCAGAGCGAATGTGCTGCAGTACGTCAGCAGGTTTTGGGAGTGGTTGCGTAAAGCTTGTTCCATGGCACGTCAAACGTTGACCTCTGCTCAAAAGACTATGAAACAGAGATATGACAAGAAGGCAATAGTTCGTGAGTTTAAAACCGGAGACCAGGTATTAGTTTTGTTACCTATTGTTGGGTCCGCTTTGTCTGCAAGATTTGCTGGTCCATATACCATTGAGAGAAAATTGAGCGACACCGATTATGTTATTTTTACACCTTAAAGAGACGTCGAAAAACGAGGATTTGCCATATTAACATGTTAAAAGCCTACCACCCACAACAGTCTCACCCTGAACATGAGAAAACGACAGTGAAACCTGCCGTTGCCCCCATTGCGCTTGCGACTAGAGGGTTGGAGACTGATGAGGATGGTTTAGTCTTGCGTAATGCTTCGCAACAGTGTGCTTTATTAACCAATTCAGAGAAATGACTAGAGTTGCCTACATTATTGAGTCATCTGTCTACTTCCCAAAAAGAAGATATTGAGCGATTGGTTAGAATGTTTCCGAATCTTTTTGAAGATACCCCGAGTCAAACCATAGTAATACAACATGATATTGATGTAAATAATTAAACAGCATCCCTATCGTGCAAAGGCTGTGAAAAGGGAGCTGATGAGAAAAGAGGTAAAATATCTCTGTGAAAATGGTCTTGAGGTACAAAGCTGCAGCCCATGGAGCTCGCCCTACTTACTTGTTCCCAAATCTGATGTTTTTTTTCGTTTTTGCACGGTTTACCGTAAGGTCAATGCTGTGACAGTGCCTGATAGTTAGTTACCCGTTATGGAAGATTGTATTGACAATTTAGGTGCTGTTCGGTTTGTAACTAAATTGGACTTGTTAAAAGGTTATTGGCAAGTGCTTTTGACACCTCGTGCCTCTGACATATCTGCATTCGTTACCCCAGATCACTTTATGCAGTACCAGGTTATGGCTTTTGGGCTCCGCAATGCGCCTGCAACGTTTCAACGTTTGGTCGCTACTGTACTGGCGGGTGTGCCAGGGTGTAATGCATATCTGGACGACTTGATGATCTACCCAACTAATTGGCCGGAGCATATGTCTCTAGTGGAATTCTGTGTTTGAACGGTTATGAAAAGCCATTTAATGTTAAACCTTGCGAAATGTGAGATTGTGATCTTGGAAAACAGGTTGGGCAGGGGCAAGTCCGTCCAGTTGCTGCTAAAGTTTCAGCCATCTCAAAGTTTCCTGTTAAGGCGATTCTTAAGGATGGCCGGATATTATCGTGGGTTTTGTAAAAACTTCTCAAGTGTTGTAAGTCCTCTTACAAGTTTGTTGAGCCCCTCGCAACAGTTTAAGAGGTCTTTGGAATGCCAACAGGCATTTAACAGCATGAAAGCACTGCTGTGCAACGCTCCAGTACTTGCAAACTCAGAAATCTTCTTTCTTAAAATCCCTTTTCAAAAATCATACGCATTTATGCAGAATTGAAAAAGAAATGTGGGAAGAATGTTATATGCATGTATTACGTCCCCAGGTCTAGGGTCCCAGGGCGTAATAAATAATACAATCTTAAACAACAAACTTCGTCTTTTTTTTCTCTTTTATTTTTCACACACACACCCCGAAAGCTCTTGGCTTCAGGGTTGGGCCAAGGCCAAAACAATAAACAAAAACCCTGCCCTATCTCCTCCCAGAAACTAACTAAACTACAAAGAAAACTAAACCAAAAACACAGGGCTAAACTATCTCCCTAACTAAACATACAAAAACAGGAGAAAACGGGTCTAACTAAAAATGGCACCCAATCCCTACTGCTTCCATAAAAAGAAATGTATATACAAACAAAAGACTATTTACAATATTTAACATTTAACAATTAACATAAACAAAAGAGAACAAAAACTCACACCACACACAATCACAAACACTGGCGCGACCCAACAGTTCTATTTTCGTAACAACTACACAAACACAAGCCAACATTCCAACCATCACCACCGCGCGCTTCTGGCTTTCGTCTGCGGCCTTAAGGCGACGCGAAGGTCCCAGGACGACCAATCACCGGGCACGTCAGCGCACGTCCAATCAGGGCGGGGCCACCTGCAAGAAAGGGAAAGCGAGAGAGAGAGAGAAAAAGAGCGCGAATGCAAGCCGCCACAAGCATCAGCGCCTCTACACACCTACATGCCACACACACAGGCATGTAACAGCATGTGATGGTCTCGTCTCTTTTTGGCATATAGTACATGTAGGAACAGAACTCTTGGTGTGTGGTGATACAGTGGTTAATCAATCAGAATGTAGGTCCTACCGTCGCCGCGCTCGGCGGTACCGTTTGGCTTTGTGCGTTTGCTGGCTTTTACCGTTGAGTGGCGCTATATAACTACAGACTGACGCCTCATGCCTTAGTTTATTCTCTGCTGGATTAATGAGACACAGAGTTTCAGAACTGCACGTAGTAGCGGATAAAATCAAGTAAAACATTGTAGTTAAACAAATTTATAATCACAGAACTAAAATGACGATACAAATGTAGAATTTAAATTAAATCTTATTAGGATCAAATTTAAACAAAATAAATGTTAACACAGTGAGCCTTTAAATTTTATCACGTGTAATTAGAAAAGACGCGTGTAGGATTTTGTGTCGTCTTATATCTTGTGTTCTTTAAATTTATAGTAGATTTATTAACTAAAATAAATGACCATAAAAATTATAACATTGTCAGGACGTTCTACTGCGTCAGCTGATGTTGGTCGTTCAGCTTGTGTTTGTGCGTTATTATAAGAATGAAATGCAGTAGACTGTTATGATCTGTAACGGATTCGACCCATGTTGCACGGGCGGTACCATAAAGCACGGACACGAGGCGAGGTCTTACGGGAAAAGGGTAATTTATTTAGGTAAAATGGGGAAGGAAAGTGTTGAAGGAGGGAGAAAGGAAAGAATGGGATAAAGGTTGTGCATGTGCAGTTCCGGGGGCTGTGCCACACTGGCATGCGGGCACACAGCTGATGCTAAGTGTTGGTGCGAGTGGCAGAACTGAGCACGCGGAGGCAGCGCTCCTGCACGCTCCCTCGTGACGGCGCTTTTGTCGATGGCCGGCGCGAGTTTTCGCTGACGCAAAAACCTAACCACACTTTTCCTCTTCGGCAGCGGGGCTGCGAGGGCGGGCACGGTGCGGGAGTGAAGATGCCGCGGGAGCTCGCGCAGCTCTTTCTCGTGCTGTCCTCAGCGCGGAGATCAAAGGGCGGAATTCTAGTGCCCTTGTTTAAAGTCCCCGGGGCGCGTCACATCTCCCCACTGACATGCTTTTTTTTTTTTTATATTCTCCATCAGTACTTCCCAGACCTCAGACAAACCTCCGCGCCTTGCTTTTATAATGCGGAGCATTATAACACCATGTATAGGTGAGAACAGCCAATTCACACCTGGGGAGGGTGAATAATTTTATTTATTATGGCTCCATGAAACATACCACAACAGTACCAGCCAAGGGATTGGACACCTTTTTACCTATTTTCTACATTCCAGAACAATACTGTATTAAAAAAAACCCTATAAAATAACACATATGACATTGTAATTAAAGTGCCACTATTATGCTTTTTTAAATATTTTCTTTTATGCAGTGTGTCATGTAGCTGTATGTGAACATAAGCTATCTGCACTATCTGTGACGCTGACATTATTCTCCACCATTCACCAAAACTGAACTTTAACACTCTCAAAGTGCGCATGCCTATCTACGGCAAGCCTTGAGGGGAAAAATGCAGAAGAGTAAGGGCACGGAGCATGTGCACTTCGCGCATCACACACACACACACACTATGCAAAGTGCGTTATTTGTTTGGACGAGAAAAGGAGAGATTCCTGTAGATCATTTTCTTTCGAAGATTTTTTAACCGGCTTATCTTTGACTGGACATATCCCCCGGACTTCTCACCCCCCGTCATTGGCCTCCCGGACTTCATTAAACTCCGGTGAGTCCGAACCATACTGGGTATACTCGGATAACACACATACAATAAACACAGACTTCGGACATTTTCCACTCACTCGCGTTCACGCACACATACACATACATGTAGTTTGTAAATATCGTTTATATCTTTGGTTGTGGTGCACCTTTTTCATTTACTTTATTTAGTTTTGTATAATACACGTTTGCTTTATCTACTTGTTTGTGTTTGTCTTTTTTGCTCACTGGCCTTTTAACACAACACAGACACAAAGATAATGTAAGGGTTAACCCCTAGAGGGCGCCAAAGCGCCCAAAGACTGGTTTTTGTTATGTTTTGTTTGTAGTTTGTTTTAGTTGGACTTCAAGTCCCAGACTGCACCTCGGTCAGGTGACATAGGCATTCACCTGAACCGAGGGAAGTAATTAAGTTTATTATAAATAGCCTGACTGAACTTCAGTCAGGCGTCTAGCTTTAGTTATCGTTGTTGGAGTAATTATAATTTATGTCGGGTGTGTTTCTGCAAAAGGTTTAAATTAGAGCGTCAAAACGTGCTTTCACAAGAAGAGCTTTATTTTGTGTTTTGTTCATAAAGCTTCAATAAAAACCTATAGTGAACCGCCAGCTCGCCTCCTGCTATTATGCCACGACCACACACACGCCGGCGACATGACAGATAAAAGACCTCTCGATTTTTGTAGCCACTGTTAATATACAATTAGCTGGTCGTTACACGGTAAAACCGACACCATCTTTTCTATGTATTGACAGGTTTCCAGAGCCGTCATTCAGTTATGGTCATGGGCGTTTAATTTTTCTGACACACGCCATAGCGGTAGACCAATCATAAAGGACCGCGCCATCTTATCAATCACAGCAGTGAGGGCTCACGGAAAGAAGTGGTTTAGACAGACTGAATCTTCGAACTGCTTCACACGAGTAGTTTACACATCATTTAGAAATGGGGTAAAATTAAATCTATTTTTGGAGAAAACTAAAGTGTTTTTCGACCTTGCATACATGTAAACCTGTTATAAGAGACTCATTAAGCAATATTAGAAACATTTAAAATGGTATAATTGGGGCACTTTCAGTACTGTAACAACAACAACAACAACAGTTAGTTGTTATTTTAGGACATGAAGGTCAGCTGTTCTGGCACGGTTCTTGCATGACCAATATTGTCAAGTGCATTTGCAAAACCCATCGAGCACCATGATGAAACTGACTCATGAAGACCATCCCAAGAAAGCATGACCACAACTTACATCTGCTGCAAAAGAGCAGATCAAGAGCAGATCAAGTTACCAGCCTCGGAAATCACCAATTAACAAACAGCACCTCAGATTAGAGACAATTTAAAAGCTTTACAGAGCAGACATATTTCAATATCAAAGGAGAGTATATTGTATATTGTATATTTTGGCCACCTTCAGTTTTGAATAAAAATCAGGAAAGACTGCTGAATTGCTAAATGCACTTCATGGACATTAACTTTCAAACCTTGGTGCAGATACAGACTGAGTTCTTGTTAAAAACAAATACTGTAGAAAATACATGATTTGATTGAAAGAAACAAGCTGTTTCTGTGACATAAAAAATTAGCCACCACAGCTAATGTAGAAGATCCACTATTAGCTTACCCAATGTAATGCTTCACCAAACATTTATTTGTTTGTTTGTTTATTCATATACTATTAAACTAATAGTAGAATCGTGATGTGTTGTAGCAGCATTATTAAAAATTAGTTGTGGATAGTGGATTAGAGGACAGAAAAAAAATCACTGAAATACAGGGAAAGACAAAATCAAGTTTACAGACAGTTATAAAATACCAACTTTTATTTGTATTTAAATGTTGGTCTGTAACTTACATTTTTGTTCATTATCTCATGCAGACCCTCTTCGTAGCTTAAGAAGACTCTTTCATGTAAGTTTGCATTTTTCATATTGATCATTTAGTAATAATTTCTCATATATGTTTGTGATTTTCACTTCTTAAGGTATATAATATTTCTAGTCTAAATATATCTTATTAGATATCTTATTAGTATCTTATTTCTTTTTTCTTTTAGTGTGGGGTCATTCCTAATGTAATCATGCAGCAGGTAGACACACATTAATCATTTAAAATGAAAGTTTCTGTAAAAAGCATTTAAATGTGCATTATGGCAAAATGAAGAAACCCTTTAAAGTGAAGCTGGTTTGTGAAGTCTATTTTAAAATGAAGGCTATTTTTCACTTCAGGCCATGAACGATCACATTGCTGTTGACACACACATCTTATATCATTTCATACTTCCTGCTTTAAATTATACCGCTGCTATCATACACACAATATATTTTTACACTTTCATATGTTACATTTTTATTCATTTATATATTACAGTTTACACTTTCATTTTGTAAATTATTTTGTAATTTAAATTTCTCTTTAAATTCTATTTAATTTTGTATCTTAATCTCTGATTTAAATTTCAAATTTTAAAATTATTTTATTGCATCTATTTTACTCCATCTTTAGTTTAAATGTATTTTCTAGTGCAGTTTGTTCTGCAACACATACTGTGTATGGTTGTGCATACTGTATGACAAATATATTTATTTATTTATGTATTTGTATTTGACCTTTCTGGTAATAATACTTATTAATAAACTCAAATTAAAATAGTTAGTATGGTAATAATATTAGTAACCAAATGCATATGTACAGTATTATGCTGTATTCACATTTGCAGTGGGGAAGAAAATGGACAGAAGAGGAGAAGATGAAAATGGAAGAGTCTTCTTTGCTGACTGGTAAGTGCCCGTCCTCTATCAAGATCAGAATATAGTGTATTTTATATCCAGTACATTAACTATACTTCACTTTTAATGTTGCTAATTTCAGAACACAATATGGATGTTAAAACCATCATAAAGGAACTTCTAAAGACGCATGCCGCACTAGAGAAAACTGAGCAGCAACTGAAAAACACCAAGCTGGATCTAGAAAGAGCAACGAGAGAACTGGAGGATGGTACAGACCTTTACTTATCAGGCTCTGTGCCAAAATTGTATCCTCCCATCAGTAAGTGGCCTTTAATCATACTTATATTAAAGTTCTTCAGTAATACTAATAATAATATAAAATGTAGGATAATTAAGGCAATATTAGTGGTATGAACAATGAGATATTTTGTCTCAAGAATATTTGAAATGCAAAACAGTTATACATTTAATATACTGTACCTACATGGACATTGTTAGATTATCTTGTAACACTGTGTAAATGGTAATTTATGCTTTTTTTGTAATTACTGAATCAATAGGATGCCACTAATAATTCAGACATCTGCCAAATCCTGTAATTAATTTGATTGACCGTGTAGTAAATCTCTCAATATTGTCCGTTATCAGTGGGTGGAGCATCATCAAGTTCGGATTCTTCCCACTTGAGGCTGGTGCTGCTGGGAAAGACTGGGTCTGGAAAGAGTGCAGCAGTAAGCACCATCCTGGGAGGAGAGGAGGAGAACCAGGATCTCACACTTAATGCTACATCCACCCAGAAGAGTGAGAGCATACAGGTGGAGGTGGCTGGGAGGATGGTGACTGTGGTGGACACTCCTGACTGGTTCTCTCCTGGACTCCCTCTGGAGAAGCTAAAACAAGATATGGAATGTTGTGTTCGTTTTTCTGCTCCAGGACCCCACGCCTTTCTCCTGGTCATACCTGTAAAGCAGCCTACAGGAGAGGAGAGAGGGATGCTGGAGAAAATGGAGGAGATTTTTGGAGATGAATGTTGGGAGACCACTTTCATTCTTTTCACTGTTACTGATGAACTTCAGAAAAGCAATGTTGAGGAATTCATCCAATCAGGAGACCAGGAGGTCCGGAGACTTGTAGAGAAATGTGGGAACAAGTTTCACTGTCTCAACATTAAGAAGAGTGGAGATAGTTCTCAGGTCTCAGAACTGCTGGAGAAGATAGAGAAGATGGTGGAAGGAAGCAGAAAGAAGTTCTATAGCATTGAGATTTATCTGAAAACACAATCTGAGATTGAAAAAATTATTATGTTGCTTAAAGAAAAAAAGATAGCAAACGAAGTAAAAGAAATGGAAGTCAAACTAGAGCAGGAGGTCACCGGTTCTCTGAAAAAGATTAAAGGAATGATCCAGGAGCATGAAAAAGATATTACACAGCTGAACAGTCAAATAGCTGAACTGGAAAGAAAAACTAAAGAAGAAATGGATGAATCAAAAAGAGACAAATTGGAAAAGGAACTAGAAGGAGAAATGCAGAAGAGGACAAAGATTGAGAATATAATAGTGATACTAAATGAAAAGATAGAGTGGGAGAGAAAAGAGATGGAGGAGAAACTCAAACGAGAGGTGGAGGAGATCAGGAAGGCCTCTGAAGAAGAGACTGGAATGGAGGCAGAGAGAAACCTGATAAAGATCATGCGTCCTGAAATCCAGAGATATATTTCAATATATTCCAAATCAATGATGGAGGAAGATTTCAGAGAGAAGATGGAAGAAAAGGATAGAGAGCTGGAGATACTAAAACAAACCCTGACAGCACTTAGAGAAGAGACAAAACAATCCATGATGGGAAAAGAAGCTCAAGAAAGCTCAGGAGAAATTGTCTCCCTAAACAAGTTTAGAAAACGTTGTGGGAGTATATGATTACTGAGAGCTTCCCTTTGTTTGTTAAAGTCGATGAATTTAAAAATGAAGAAAATATCTTCACCTGAAGTTTTGGCAACCAGATTCATACAAAAGTGGTGCAAAAGACTTGTGTGGAAATACAGTTTATACAGTTGCTAAACTTAATTTTATCTTTCACCATCACTTTTACATCAACTTTTCCTGTAGTTCATAATTATACATATATGACATCTTGTAATTATACAAATTAAAAATGTGATCAGGTCATTTTGTGATCACACATTACAATTCCATTATCAACCAAAAACATGTATAGCTATTTTGTTTTGTAATTTTAGGTTGAAGATTTTATTAAAAATTCATGCACCAAACATACTGTATCAAACACACATATCAATAAACATTTATCAGACATGACTGATTTATTTATTTGCTAAAAATGATTATTATTATTATTATTATTGTTATTATTATTATTATTTTAATATGTCACATTTAATTTTAAAGTTTCAGTAGATTAATTAAAAAAAACGTTTTATGAATGTTTTTCAATAATTTACTATTTTGCTCTCTTGTCTGTGCACACTGGAGAGATCTTAAGCAATGGGACTCCAATTTCTAAGAAGCACCAAAATCCAAAACTTCAATGTGGTTTTGGTTGTGTGGTGTTTAATTCAACCTCTGGGCTGCTTTCTCACAAATCCATCCTTCAACCTTTCCACTGAGGTCAGCTGTTGCACCCAAGGGCTCACATTCAGACGTTTCTTCCTCCTCATCCTGATCATCCTCCATATCATAATCCTGAAAATAATAAAATTGTGTTTACACTTATAAAGATGCTGCATTATTCATACCTTTAAAAAAGAAAAAAAACATGGGACTGCTGGAATGTTTTCTTATTTTATATGATAAACTGTATAATGGTGAACAAAAATATAGGCATTTAAACAGCCTTGAGTTTTAAGGGAATTTTGGGTAAAGAACGTTGTAAAGTTTTACCTGTAATTTTTTAGACAAAGGAAAGGCTTTCTACTTTGCAGAGTTTAGTAACATTAAAATATCTATTTCAATGTCTTATTACCTTTAGGTAAAGAAAAAAAGAAGCACTTGTCAGTAAACAACTGTATGGTTTAAGTGATGACATAAGGTAATTTATTTAGCAAAAATTCCACAACATTTAATATAACAGTACAACCAGTCATGGTTTACAATGCAGCAATCTAGTACATTATAAAGTGTTTATTTCTAAATATTGCCAACATTACATGTTGTTGTAAGATGTCAGAATGGATATCATGGTGTAAATAAGAGTATATAGCTTATGATATAGTATAGTAATAATTCCCATAAATAACATTACCTTTAAGTTTTTGAAACCATCTCCAGAACTATGGAACTGGCTCATTTTCACCAGCATGAGCTTTCCATTGATCCGTGATTGCAGCCAGTCCTACACACTCACACACACACACACACACACACACACACACACACACACACACACACACACACACGTACACTGATAATTCAGTTCATTTCTATAGAACTTTTACAATCGTCATTGTCATGAAACTTTATTGTATATTTATGTACAGCACCAGTCAACGGTTTGGACACACCCTCTAGTTTTATATTTTTTGTTTTGTGATTTATTTTAAATCACAAATTTAAAATAAGGTTGCCCTTTCAAATCATGCGTTTTGAAAGTGTTATTGTTCTTAGTTGTGCATTTTTATTAAGCAGTTTCCCTCTAGGATTAATAAAGTTCTTTGAATCTTGATTTCATAACTATAAAATAAAACAACAGTTATTTGTTATTTTAGGACACAAAGGTCAGCAGTTCTAGAATAGTCCTTGCCGGAACACTATTATCAAGTGCATTTGTAAAACCCAAAACTTACCTCTGCTGCAGAGGAGAAGTTCATTTAGAGTTACCAGCCTCAGAAATCACCAATTAACAAACAGCATCTCGGATTAGAGCCGTTATGAAGGATTTACAGAGCAGAAGTAGCAGAAACATCTCAATATCAACTGTTAAAAAGAGATTATTGTGTATTCTGGACACCTTCAACATTGTTTTACAGTGTAAAAAAAAAAAAAATCAGGTAAGACTTTCCGAATTAGAATGTCTGTCCAAACTTTTGCCTGGTAGTGTATATATTTTAAGCATGTACTGTAACATTTTTACAATAGACAGAAAGCTTGCCAGCATGCACTATATATATATATATATATATAGTGAGTGTCAGTAATGCACTTAAAACCTAAAAGCTGGCTAACAATCGATAAAAAATAACGGAAGAAGAATCCAACCAAATCCTCAGAATTCACAGAATCCTTAGACACATGAACACACACTGAGTCACTTGGATCCGGCTGTTTTGCAGCGCTATGAGCCTGGCGGATCTTCTGAATCCCACAGTTCACGTGACTCAGAGGAATCAGTAGCTGTGATTTTGAGTCTCTTATGTTTCCGACTGTGCAGGAGGTTTTCTTAAACAACTCATCTACTTGTTCCTAAAATTAATAGGTAGCAACTATTCAGAACAACTGAATGGTTCAATTTTCAGCCTGTACTTACATATAATGAGGATGAGGGATGAGGAGAATTACTGAGTTGTACTTGGCATGAAACATAAAGACATTCAGTTTGTACAGTACTTGGAGCTCGCCCATGTCAGGTTATTTTTTTTCTTTTTCACATTTTTTTTCCTTCAACAGATTTTTTCCCTGAACCATGTCTGTAGGTGCATGTTATTCACAAGTTCTGACGCGTGTCTTTAGTTACACAGTGTCACTGACGACATCAGACGTTTCGTTGATTTCTTTGTCTCTTGTTTATTTTCAACATCAAAAACAACGGTTGTTACAGTTTCTTGCATAAATCCACTGTAGTCACGACAAGTCGCTTGCTGTGTTCTGTAGCTTCGATAGATTACAGTTACAACAACTTATTTTACTGTATTCCTTTTAGCTTACTGTCTCACGTTATCACGGTCAAAAGCTTGTGTGCTCCACACCTTTCTATATCCTTCCGTGTCTTAACAACAACTACAACTAACATGCGTGATAGACATGGAACTGCATAACTGTGGGGTGATGTCACAGAACAACACATGAAATGATGTCACAATACAAATTATATGTATGATACTTGATGCTTAATGCTTAACTAATAAACTGAAATAAGATAAACATAACAACAAATCACAAGAATGAAATATGGCCCTTACATTTCCAGCCCCT
Source organism: Clarias gariepinus (assembly GCF_024256425.1). NCBI lineage: Eukaryota > Metazoa > Chordata > Actinopteri > Siluriformes > Clariidae > Clarias > Clarias gariepinus. The sequence goes on along the minus strand of NC_071123.1, from coordinate 17,994,137 downwards.
AGTTGACAGGCAGGAAGACTGACAATTACACACATTTTTTGTTTTGTTGTTTTTTTCTTTTTTTTACAATTGGGCCACAACATTTACTATTGGATTAAAATTTGAATTAACTTTCTTAACACTTTAGAATTAACTTTCTTAACACTTTAAACATTTTTTTTTTTTTTTAACGGTTTAACTTAAGGTATTCATATTGCTGCGTACCAAATGAAAGGAACATGACTACTTTATAAGGTAATTAACAGTCCATTTCACATATCAGGCACAGCTTATCGATGGGTCTTTCCAGGGTACTGGTTTTAGTTTTGACCAGTACACGCCTCACAAGTCCTTTTTTATCAGGGAACACTTTCGTGATCCGTCCGACGACCCATGAATTTCTTGGAGAAGACTCATCAATTATTAGAACTACGTCTCCAATCGAGAGGTTTTTTCTCACCTGAGACCATTTTTGGCGCTCCTGAAGCAAGGGCAAGTATTCACGCACCCATCGCTTCCAGAATAGGTCGGCGAGATACTGAATTTGCTTCCACTTGCGACGTGCGTAAGTGTCCTCTTTTTTGAAAAGACCAGGAGGCAAGTTTGGCTGTTTTTTCATCAGCAGCAGGTGGTTAGGTGTCAGGGGCTCCAGGTCTGTGGGATCGTCTGTAGCGGTGGTAAGGGGACGGTCATTTATTATAGCTTCCACCTCACACAAGAATGTGTGCAAGCTCTCATCGTTTAGTGTTTGTTCTTTTAATACAGACCTCAAGATTTTTTTAACTGACCTTATCTGCCTTTCCCATATTCCACCGAAGTGAGACCCAGCAGGAGGATTAAATATCCATTGTATCCCCTTTTGCATGAGGACGCCTTCAATTTTTGACTGATTCCACTGTTGGATAGCTTTACGCAATTCAGTCTCAGCGCCTATGAAGTTTGTTCCATTATCACTTCTCATAACTGACACCTGGCCTCTTCTGCACATGAAGCGTCGAATAGCATTTAAGCAGGAGTCTGTATCTAATGACTGCGCGACTTCAATGTGCACGGCTCTTGTTGTCAGACAAGTAAACAATACGCCATATCTTTTAACATTACTTCTACCCCGTTTGACCTCGAAGGGTCCAAAATAGTCTACCCCTACGTTAGTGAACGGTGGGTGATCTGGTGTTATTCTATCGCGTGGCAGTTCTGACATTTTTTGTTCACTATTCTTCGCTCTGATCTTTCTGCATGTCACACAACAGGACAGAAACTTTCTCACAAGGGAATTTGCTGTCGGAATCCAGTATTTCTGCCGCAATTTTGAAAGCATATAATTCCTTCCACAATGTCCGACCTGTTCGTGAGTGTTTCTTAAGATTAAAGTTGTAATGTGTGAGTCTTTGGGTATAATGACAGGGTGTTTTGCATGCTCAGGCATTGCAGACCTACCAAGACGTCCTCCTACTCTTAGCACTCCATCCTGCAGTACTGGATCTAGTTTGGAGAGACAACTGTTTCCTTTTACGGAAGCATTACCCTTTTGTAACATGGAAATTTCGTCTTTGAATTTTTGGTTTTGAACGAACTTAATGACTTCGTTTTCTGCCCTTGTTAAGTCCTTAATTGTTAGAGACTTATGGTTTTCTATTATTGAGTTGTTTGCCTGTCCCTTAATCCTTTTCGTTCTCTGTTTAAGCATGTCTTTAACGCAAAGAATCCAGGCAACGGATCTTTTTAACTTATACCAGTCGGAGTGATAGTTAATCAGTTTACTCACGGCATCTGTGCTCTCTGTAGTTTTTACGAGATTCGCTGAGGCTGAGTGTTTAATCTCAATGTCATCCTCTTTCGTCGACAGATCGTGAATGTTTTCAGGCCATTTACTCTCTGGTGTTTTAAGAAAGGGCGGACCATGGATCCAATTGTTGTTTTTCATGAATTTTTCACAGGAAACTCCTCTGGAAGCAGCGTCGGCTGGGTTTTTTAAAGTGTTGACGTACCTCCACTGCTGTGGCTTGGTTGACTCTCGTATGATGGAGATTCTGTTAGCAACAAAGGTTTTAAAGCGAAGTTTTTCATTAACAATGTATCTCAAAACAGTTGTGCTGTCGGTCCAAAACACAGAGTCCAGCAGTTCTATTTCCAGTTGACCTTTCAGCATTTTGTCGTTGTTTACGGCGACCACTGCCGCTGTCAATTCCATTCGGGGAATAGTAGTTTGTTTCAAGGGCGCTACGCGAGAATTCCCCATCATGAATGCACAGTGTGTAAGTCCATCAGCATTTACTAACCTAATATATGAGACAACTCCATATCCCATTTCACTTGCATCTGAGAAGTGGTGAAGTTGTGCTGTATTTGTGACTCCAAAGTCAACTGGTTTTACGCATCTTGCTACACTAAACTCAGACAATTGATGCAACTCGTGTAGCCAGGCCCTCCATCTTTTTATAAATTGTTCGGGAATGTCATCGTCCCAAGCGAGTCTCTCTTTACATAACTGCTGCATTAAGATCTTAGCTGGCAGTATGACTGGTGCAAGGAAGCCTAAGGGGTCATAAATTGAACTAGTGACTGACAAGATTCCTCTTCTAGTCACAGGCCGCTCTTTTAAACTAACCTTGAACTTGAGCGTGTCTGAATTGATACACCACAGCACCCCTAGAGCCCTCTCAACAGGGAGTACGTCTTTACTCAGATCTAAGTCCCTCATGTCTTTAATTCTCTCACCCTCAGGGATGGAAGCTAGCAATGTACGACTATTACTTGCCCACTTGGTGAGGTGAAACCCTCCACTTGCGCACAGTTTGGTGAGATTACTATATAGCGCAACTGCTTGACTATGACTAGAGACAGACTTCAAGCAGTCGTCTACATAAAAGTTTTTAAGTACTGTGTTGACTGCCTCGGCAGATGCATTGCTGCGGTTTTCTTCTGCTGTTTTCCTAAGGGCGAAGTTAGCTACACTTGGAGATGATTTTGCACCAAACAAATGAACAACCATTTTATACTCAACCAAGTCCTGACTCACGTCTCCGTTCGGCCACCACAGGAAACGCAACAAGTCTGTGTCCTTTTCCGGAACTCTGACCTGATAGTACATGGCTTCCACGTCTGCCATCATGGCAACTTCTTCTTGTCTAAAGCGTGCGAGCACCCCAATGAGTGAGTTTGTCAGGTCGGGTCCCTGCAGAAGCTCGCTATTTAATGATATTCCCTGATAGCTAGCAGCACAGTCAAAGACTACCCTTAGCTTTTTCTTTTGAGGATGGTACACACCATGGTGAGGTATGTACCACACCTGCCCGTCTTGTCGACTTAGGTGGGGTGTGGGGACCTTGACTGCATGACCCTTCTCAAACATGTCATTCATGAAGTTTAAATACTCTTTGTGAAAGGAGAGGTTATGCTTAAACTTCCGTTTGAGGTTCAGTGCGCGCTGCATGGCTGCGCTTCGGTTATTGGGCATTTGAATAGCTGCTTTCTTAAATGGGAGACCGATGTAGAAGTGATTATCGGTAAATTGCAGGGAGTTAGTTACAGAGTCTAAAAACTGATAGTCCTCTTGTGACAGCTCAGCTTTGTCATCACAGTTCCGTTCAGGAAAATCATGGTTGTACTGTTGTATCAGCATTTGTTCCACACTTTCGATGGAGACTCTGTTGACTGCAACGCTCACTTGCTCATTGTCACATGTGCCTTCCTCGACCGACTCTCGAAGAGGTCCATTTATGGTCCATCCAAGAGCAGTCTTTACTGCATATGGCCCATTGTGCCTGCTGTTAATTACTCGCCATGGTTCTAGGAGCCTGTGCTCTTTGTTACCTATGAGAATTTCAACTCCAGCATTAATGTAAGGCAGTTTTACTTCGCTGAGGTATGGCCACTTATCAATGTCGTGCTGTTGTGGAATATTTTCCACTGAGACTGGGATACTCTTTTGTGTGAACACTTTGGGGAGTTCAACAAAGGTGTTTTCTTTCAGACTGCTAACCTCTAGATCAGTAAGCACGTAACTTTCTACTTGTTTCTTCGCGTTCATGGTGCTTAACATGATGTCAATTTTTTTACCTTGTACGTTTAATCGCCTTGCTAGTGACTCTGTACAAAAGGTAGCAGAGCTACCTGGGTCCATAAAGGCGTATACTTTTACTGTCTTGTTGCCTTTCTTGGACTTTATTTTAACAGGTACTATGGAGAGAATACAGTCATCTCCAGCCCCGATACACGCACTCGTTTCGTGACTCGCTGTAACAGGCAATGTTTGAACTGGTTCGGTTTCGTCAGCCTTTACGATCGCTTGAGCTGTGTCTTTTGCTGCAATGTGTAGCATGCGAGGATGTTTCTTTGAGCACAACTGACATGTAATTTTCTTCGTGCAGTCTTTGCTTAAATGTCCTTTTACTAAACAGCCAAAGCAGAATCCATTCTTTTTTAGAAAGTCCAATTTGACCTTATATGTCTCATTGTTAAACTTGTGGCATTCGTCTAGGGTATGATCTTGCTCACAGGATGCACAAGGTTTAGTGAAGGCACTAATAACTAATGCACCACTACTCTTTACTGTGATTGAGTCTCTATGATTTTTACCAACCTGTTTTACGCCGGTCGCAAAGCTGCTGCCCCTCTTTTCTTCAGTTTTTTGCTTGAATCCTGGAGAGGATTTGCTGCTGTGTTTTTTACCACTAGTCGTTGTACCACTAGTCGAAACGTTCAGGTCTCCAAAAAGTGGGTTAGACATTGCCTTTGCTTCCCGTTCTACGAATTTCATCAGCTGCACGAACTTAGCTGTTTCTTCATTGCGCTCTTCGTACTCGTATACGTGGCTTCTCCATTTTTCACGCAATTTGTAGGGCAGTTTTGAGGCAACACCTCTCAAGTTGGTAGCATTGTCTAGCTCATCCATGTAGTTAATGCTTGACATGGTATTGTAACATTCTACTAGGAACAGGGAGAAAGTTTTTAGCGACTTTCCGTCCTCTGACTTTATTTCCGGCCAGTTGAGTGCCTTTTGCATCAGCGTTGTAGCGATTATTTGTCTATTTCCGAAATTGTCATGTAACAGTTTCATAGCCTCTGCGTAGCCACGATGTTCTGGCATGAGCAGGCAGCTTCTCACTAGGTTCTTAGGCTGTCCTTCAGTATACTGCTCGAGAAAGAACAGCCTATCATGATTGCTATCAGTGTTGGTTTCGATGGCGTGTTTAAAGGCTCTTACGAAGGACGTGAACTCAAGAGGGTCACCATAGAATGGAGGAACGTTGCGCGAGGGTAAGGAATGTTGCCTCTGACTCTTTGCAAACATTTCTGTAAGATCTGCCTGAAGTGGCATCCTACCCTGAGGCTCCACTATGTCAGTGTTGTAAAGTGAGTGTTCGTTACCTTGGGTGGGCCGTTCCATTAGGGTGCTTGACATTATGGGTTTGGCACTCACTGGGATGCTTAAGTGGGTTGCTCGGAGGCGTGATGGCAGCTCGAGGTATTCCGTTGCCGAACTGTGGTTGCAGTGGTCGTTTTGCTCTGGTTCCGAGGGGCGTGCACCACTCGTTTCGACGACCACGCTCCGTCTGGCAGGATGTTGTTTTTTGCGGTTCTGGTAAGAATTTAGTTCAGCATCGGCCATTGCAAGCGCCGTTTCCATTTCCAGCCTTTCCTTTTGTGCCTTTAATTGTGCTTGTTTAGCCTTTAGTTGTGCTTCCTTAACCTTTAGTCTTGCTTTCAATTGCTCTTCCTCAGCCTTTAATTGTGCTTCCTCAAGCTCCAGCGCCTGCCGATCTCTCAAAGTTGCTGCTTTAGCCAGCAAAGCTGCTCTGTTGGCTTCTGCCTTTTTTAGTCGAGTTTCGGATGCTGCTGACGTTAAGGACCTCTTGGATGCCGCTGACGTTACGCTTCCTTGCCTTTGGGGGGCGGGCGTCTTACGCTCCGCCATTGACACACTGTCGTTTGGCGAAACTCCATCGTCAACTGTTTGAGACAGCTTAAAGCGATTACTAGTGTCCGCGATCCACGACTCCACTCTTATCATGAATTCTGTGCAGCGCGTTAATCTAGGGTGATACCAGTGGTGCTGATCGGTTTCACGCTCTTCATCCTTTGCGCACGATCGCACTGTTACATTACTTTCAATAAAGTCATTTAGCAGCGCTTTGTATTGGCGGCGCTTGGCTTTAACGTCATGCAAATTACAAGCATTGTCCATAAGCGCCTCTAGTTCATTGTATAATACAGTCAACTGACTCCACTTGCCTTCTCTGGCGCTCTTCAGTTCGTCGAGCACCATCACCTGCTCAGATTCGGCGATAGCGGCGTTGTCCTCGCCGTGTGACATGGTGAAGTTTAAGGCAGGCAAGTCCTCTTCTCGCTTTCGGTTTCGGTTGATGCGCGTTTTTGAAGTCGCACGCGCGCTCTTCACAATCTTAAATCACTTATCTTCATTTCTGCGGCGGAGCCAAGCTTTTGACTTTAATGTAGGTGCATGTTATTCACAAGTTCTGACGCGTGTCTTTAGTTACACAGTGTCACTGACGACATCAGACGTTTCGTTGATTTCTTTGTCTCTTGTTTATTTTCAACATCAAAAACAACGGTTGTTACAGTTTCTTGCATAAATCCACTGTAGTCACGACAAGTCGCTTGCTGTGTTCTGTAGCTTCGATAGATTACAGTTACAACAACTTATTTTACTGTATTCCTTTTAGCTTACTGTCTCACGTTATCACGGTCAAAAGCTTGTGTGCTCCACACCTTTCTATATCCTTCCGTGTCTTAACAACAACTACAACTAACATGCGTGATAGACATGGAACTGCATAACTGTGGGGTGATGTCACAGAACAACACATGAAATGATGTCACAATACAAATTATATGTATGATACTTAATGCTTAATGCTTAACTAATAAACTGAAATAAGATAAACATAACAACAAATCACAAGAATGAAATATGGCCCTTACAATGTCCCTTTAGGGGCTTCATACTTAACAGATGCAGATATATACACAGTATATGTGTGTATATATATATATATAGATATATATATATATATATATATATATATATATATATATATATATATATATGTACAGTGGGGCAAAAAAGTATTTAGGCAGCCACGAATTGTGCAAGTTCTCCTAATTAAAAAGATGAGAGAGGCCTGTAATTTTCATCATACTGTAGGTATACCTCAACTATGAGAGAGAAAATAAAATAAAAAAAAATATCCAGAAAATCACTTTGTAGGATTTTTAAAGAATTTATTTGCAAATTATGGTGGGAATTAAGTATTTGGTCAATAACAAAATTTAATTTCAATACTTTGTTTCATACCCTTTGTTGACAATGACAGAGGTCAAATGTTTTCTGTAAGTCTTCACAAGTTTTTCACACACTGTTGCTGGTATTTTCACCTATTTCTCCATGCATACAGTATCTCCTCTAGAGCAGTGATGCTTTGGGGCTGTCGCTGGGCAACATGGATTTTCAACTCCCTCCAGATTTTCTAAATCTGGAGACTGGCTAGGCCACTCCAGGACCTTGAAATGCTGCCTACGAAGCCGCTCCTTCATTGCTCGGGCAGTGTGTTTGGGATCATTGTCATTCTGAACGACCCAGCCACATTTCATGTTCAATGCCCTTGCTCATGGAAGGAGGTTTTCGCTCAAAATCTCACGATACATGGCCCCATTCATTCTTTCCTTTACACGGATCAGTTGTCCTTGACCAATTGCAAAAAAAAAAATCAGCCCCTAAACATGATAAGTCTCCTATGCTTCCCAGTAGGTATGGTGTTCTTTAGATGCAACTCGGCAACAAGTTGAGTTTTTACCAAAAAGTTCTATTTTGGTTTCATCTGACCATATGACATTCTCTAAATTCTCTTCTGGATCATCCAAATGCACTCTAGCAAAGTTCGGACAGCCCTGGACATGTACTGGCTAAAGCTGAGGAACACGTCTGGCACTGCAGTATTTGAGTCCCTGGCGGTGCAGTGTGTTACTGATGATAGCCTTTGTTACTTTGGTCCCAGCTCTCTGCAGGTCATTCACTAGGTTCCCCCGTGTGGTTCTGGGATTTTTGCTCACAGTTCTTGTGATCATTTTGACCCCACGGTGTGAGATCTTGCATGGAGCCCCAGATCGAGGGAGATTATCAGTGGTCTTGTATGTCTTCTATTTTCTAATAATTGCTCCCACAGTTGATTTCTTCACACCAAGCTCCTTACCTACTGCAGATTCAGTCTTCCCAGTCTGGTGCAGGTCTACAATTTAGTTTCGCGTGTCTTTTGACAGTTCTTTGGTCTTGGCCATAGTGGAGTTTGAAGGTCTGTAAGAGCCAGAAATCCTGCTTGTTTGTACATGACCAAATAATTATTTTACAGAGGAATTTACCAGTTAATTCATAAAAAAATCCTTTAATGTGATTTTTCTGGATTTTTTTTTCTTAATTTCTTAAGAATTCTTAAGTAATTCTGAATTACAAACGGGTTTTGTTCCGGGAGCACGTTTTTAAGTTGGATTTGTTCTTAAAGCTGACATGTTGAGTCTTGTATGCCTTTAACATGAATCTGCAATGTAAAGCATACCCATTCACTTGATCAAATCTCTGTGCCCTTCCACCACACTGCCATCATGCGGCCAAAACCTGTAACTACTGGACGACTAAGGAAATTCATCTCAGTGAAACGTAACGTAACAGTGTTGTCTCTGCGCCTTTAAATGGCAAGAGAATCCCGGACGTGATTTTGTCTCAGAGCTGTTTTCCACTGTATTGGACTGTGAATTTTTCAAAATTATTATTATTCACCATCAGAACAATTTTACAGGACAGCTATTTTCTATCAATGTGCATTCACACTGAAAATATTGTATATAATTGTAAATATTGGTGCACTGCAGCATCTATATTTTGTAAAATACACCTGAGCTACTTTCGCAATTTCTTTTGCATCTACAGATTTTTGTAGAACTACGATTTGTTCGTATCTGCGGAAATTCATAACTCAGGGTCAGGGATTACCTGTAATATATTTTTTTAGTTGCACCCAAAAACCTTTGTTTACAATACCTCTGACCAAAAGACATGTTCTTGCAGATATGCAAATTGTATGCAAATTTTACTCAACCAAATATATGTGTGTAATCAAATAAAAAAGCAGATGTGGCTTAATGTAGAAACTGCACTAGTCATCATAACTACCACAAACGACACTTCTTCATTTTAAAAACAGTATCTGAAAGAAGCATGGATGTTGCAATAAAGTCTGTTAATGCCAGCATTTCACATATTGAACTATATGTTTGTGTGTGAAAGAGAGGGTCACATGTGTATGCATACCATGTTGGATTTTGTTACAGTTGCGAGGTCGGCCGTCCTCTGAGCACAAAACCTTTTAGCTGTGTGACAGTCACCTGGGTTACTCCAGAACAAATAGAACTTTTCAGCATGGAGATGCCACATGTCTGAAAGATCACATAAGAGTCCACATGATGTTTTCTAATATGCATTTTATGGCCACAAATATGTGGACACCTGATCAGTCACACCTATAAGACCTTTTTCAAAATTCCATTCCAGATTTAGTCCCTTTTGCTGTTATAAGAAGCTCCACTCTTCTGGGAAGGCTTTACACAAGATTTTGAAGCCTGACCGTCGGGATATGTGATCATTCTGTCACAAAAGCATTAGTGAGGTCAGGAACTGATGCTAGAAGGTTGGTGTGCCCATACATGTTCTCATTAAGACTGTGGTCAAGGCCACACACAGAAGGAATTTTCAGGTGTCATTCATCATTACAGATAATTGGGATTAGGTTGTTTTTGAAATAGAAAGTTAGAACAATAAATTAAGGCTCGTAATGATGTGAGGGTGTGATGGTCTGGTGTTCATATACTTTTGTCCATATAATGGTAAAACTAGTTAAACACATTTAACATGTTCATGTATTAATGACAATACATTACCATTATGTTAAGATAATTAGAATGGTACCTAGGGTAGACTTCTGGTTGGTCAGTACTTCTGTATGACTTTGTCTAAAGTGATAGTCTACAAAAGAACAAATGACAGTTTAATGACAAATGACAGAGTTAAATTCTCCCAAACTTTGCAGCTGTATTTGGACATAAAACTGAAGTAGGTAATATTTTCATTTATTAAGAGTGAATATAATGGAAGCCATGTGAAATGAATGTTCCATCAGATATGGTTTTTAGCCTGTGGTCTACAAAATGTGTGCTGTATAAAGCAGTGGCTCTGGTAGGAAGTGACAAGCCAATTATTTTATATTTGAAAGTTTCACAGAAGCAACCACAGGAGCATCATGACATGAGCAGTTTAGAGACCGCTCAGAATGAGGGCACCAAACAAGGCAAAAGAATGGCATTATTGAAGGACAGGAGATACTTGGACATGAATTCATTCCAATGGAACATAGGGATAATTTAACCAAGTTTAGAGGTGACTATGCATTATATACAGTATGCACCTACTATTTAAATCTGCACCTCATATCTATTTATTTTTGTGTTACTATATTCATTCCTTAAATTTTATATAATATGCTATATATTATGGGTTAATTCTAAGTAATATATTGATAATTAGTCACCCTACTACAGCCAAGCAGCTTGAGCAGCACAGATTCTGGATGTTGTGGAGTGTATACCACTATAGTCAAACACATTGTACAAACACATGATAAACACATGGCAGAAAAATTAAATAAAACTTACAATGTATCCCAGTGACCAAAAGGATGGTGACCAGTAAGAGGATATTTATGATGAACAATAGTAGAACAATAATCTTCTTTCCTAAATTCGAAAGGTAATTGATGTAACATACAGAAAACCACAACAGTAGATCTGACATTCACGAATTTGTTTATTTGTTCCATTATCTGTACTCTACCATCTACCCTTTTCTTACCTGAAGCCTTTCTTGCAGCTACTGTTGGTAATTGTTGCAGAGACTGATATATGTCTTCAGTTTTTGGCAGTTCCTCTGAATTATCATACACATTTAGTGATCTGGAATGTTTCTGCTGCATTTCCATCATCCAAAAATATAAATGTTAATGACCAGATAAAGAGACGAAGGAACCCAGAACTTCAGGCAAGCCTAGAGAGTTTTTAATTTTGTGGTGAAGTGTAACCCTATATACAGCATTTTATAACTTCCCAGACACTAACACATCACAAATACAAACCATACTTCCGATTAGTTATAGTTTCAGTTCCCTAATAAAAAAAAATAAAAAAAATAGTTTAAATCACAAGCATGCATTTACTGAAAAAGAAAAAAACTGCTGTATGTATTATATACTCAGTGATGTGTGATAAAATTTCTTGTGAATGATATTGTAAAACCTATTGACTTTTACAGAAGACTTCAAGCACGGGATGGTGATGAGACTCTTAGCCACAGTAAAACATTTAAATGGTGTAAACGTTCTAAAGAAGCTTGTACATCCGTGAATGACGATCCTTTCCGTCCTGAGGTGACTTGGAGCCCATTGCAGTCGTTTCTATGAACATTCAGTAAGTAAAATGCCTGATGTTTGTATACTGATGCATAATTTGTCACCAACTTGCCACAAAACAGTGGTCTATCTGTGCGAACTGTACACACGATCATTCACAAACACCACTTTTACATTTCAAACTCGGCTGAAAATGACTTCCCCATATACCCTACAGTCTTCACCTCATTCCAAGTTATTTTCACAAATTATTGGCAAGACCAAGAAAAGCTCTTTTGCAACTTGTGGGTAATTTGTAGATTTTTAAGTGACAGACAATCTGTGTTAAAAACGAGGACAGATATTCAGCTTATACTGTAGCATACAGTATATATGCAAGGATTACAAGGAAGCCATTGTGAATAGAGTAGATTCCTTACTATAACTGCACAGGGTACAACACAATTAAATGTCCCTTCTAATGGTGCATAAAAATAGAATAAAATGAGTAAAAGATAAACATAAATATAAAAGAGCAAAATAAGGGATCAGATATTATGACATTCAAGCAGCTGAGGCTTTCATTCAAACGTAGGCTTTAAATTTAACAATAAAAATGTAAATGAGGTATTGCAAATTACAGTATTGGACATTTCTTTGCTGAATAGCTGTTTTGTCTTATGTACAGTTTTTTGTGGTTGGGAATAAATAAATTTAAAGTACTGTAAGTATCTGTAATTTGTAGAGTGTGTGTAGTGCAAATAGTTCCTTAAATTCATTGACAATGTTTCTTAGTGAAAATGGTTAGAAAATGTTAATAAGTTTTATAAGCAAATTTCTTTGTTTTTGTTCAGTGATTTATTTTCTACATTCTACAACAATACTGGGGATTTCAAAACTATAAAATAACACATATGGAATTAGGTCATTACGTAACAACAAGAAAAACAACAGTTAGTTGTTATTTTAAGACACAGAGGTCAGCCTTTCTGTAATAGTTCTTGCAAGAACAGTATTGTCAAGTGCATTTGCAAAATCCGTCAAGCACCATAATGAAACTGGCTCTCATGAAGACCATCCCAGGAGGGCGAGACCAAAACCTACCTCTGCCGCAGACGAGAAGTTCATTTAGAGTTATCAGCCTGAAAAATGACCAATTAAGAGCACCTCAGATTAGAGCGTTGTGAAGTCTTTACAGAGCAGAAGTAGCAGAAACATCTCAATATCAACTGTTCAAAAGAGGATTAATGCATTTTTGGACGCCTTCAGCATTCCTTTACAATGTAGAAAGAAATAAAAATCAGGAACCATCATGGAGTTAGAAAGTGTTCTAAAACTTTTAAACGGTAGTGTATATTGGATCAGGATCTGTGTTAAACTTATGTTTTTTTCAGGATAACATTGTTTCCTCAACACCATGCTGCCAGTCTTTAAACTTCATCCCTCTAGCCTGCTTCATTATCTTCTGAGATAAAAACAAAGTCGTGTCATCTACAATCTTGTTGTTGGTCGGACGAGTTGATGCACAACCATGATCATAGAGGGCGTATAGAATAGGGCTCAACACACACCCTTGTAGGGTGCCAGTGCTGACTGTAAGCATGGTGGTGGTCTAGTCTAACAGTCTTGTGGTGATTTATTGGAAAGTCCTTAATCCGGTGGCAGGCTGGTTGGGAATGTCCAAGGTTTACATGTTTGGTGATTAATTTACTTAGGGGTCGAATGACAGTATTACCATTATTAAGGGCAAAATACGTAAAAACATCAAATATAAAATTTCACATGATTATACTATGTATACTATGGTAGGGCTTGTACACATGCAGCAAGCCACACACAGGTTTGTACAAGTTTTAGCCTTAGAATCTGAGATCACAAACACGTCCTGCCAGTCTTGGCCACTTCTTACTGAAGGTCCAGAGGTCTCTGAATCTGCAAGAAGAAAGGGGTATGAGCAACATGCCCTGAACATCCAAACTGGGCTTTTGCTGCCCTTTTATATGCTATTTTAGGCTGACAGCATTATGGTGACCAATAATCTGTTGCCAGCCTCTGTGATTTAGGGCCCTCTGCCCCTTCCTTGCAGTCAGATCTGGCCATGGTACTGTACCTACAGTAGTTGATCAATTGGAATGGTTATTACCGTCGCGCTCACCGCCGCGTAAAAACGTCAGCGGCCAAAATAAATCAGTTGCATTTCAAAGTAATTCGTAAAATGGCCGCCAGGTGGCGCAAAGTGACATTTTCGCTCGTTGCCGTAAATACAACATTGACCGTTATACAGCGTATCTCTGTATCGGTTTATTGTTATTTAAGTTCTGGATTATTTCAGGTACTTTAAACACATTGTTGGGTTGCTCATGTTGGCTCATATGAGATGTAGTTTACAAATGAACACCTGGTTGGGTTATTTTGACCCAACAACTGGTTTATTCATTATTCTTTCCTTTCTCCAAATATTAGCCTGCAGAATGTTTGAAATATTACTGTTTATTGTGTTACAGGTGTAGTTTTTAGAGTTGTTTAGGCAGGAATGCGTGTGTATACAGCTCAAAACCTCCATCAGTTATTAAAGATAGCGGCTATTTAGAAAACATGCCCAGTGATTTCTGAGCTTCAGGAAATCTCCCGGCGCTCTGCGCATAACACCGGACCAACTCATGTCGGAAAGAATTTATAAACGGTTTCTAAACGTTGGCTATTGTTTTTTTTACTTATAATATTTGTTAATTTAATTTAAATGAGGTTTGGGCTCAGGACTTCGACTCGGCATCGTGATTCTCCTCTTTAATTTACTCCATAGTTTTAATCAGCGCTCAGCCGCATGCATGAAGTTTTCCAGAGCGCACCGGCAGAAGTAGACTAATGATTATGAACGCGTCGGGAAAACAGCAAGCAGACTGACTCTGACCATTTAAAAAAACGTTTGCGTTCATTTTCTGACACGCTCAAGTTCACCAAAAACAATACAGAACAGCGCAGCTTACAACACTTACAAAATCACAACACTTACAAAATCACAACGTTTTTTCGTTATTGTGAGTGCGCTTAAATAAAAGTTTAATAATAAAAGTCTTATAAAGGCATGTAGTCTTATATAGTTTTATTATATAGTTTTTGCACATTAATCTGACACAGTTTTTTCAGCCTGTCACGGCGTGCGCCCAAATCAATATCGCTCCTCGCGCACTAGTTAGGCGGCCTCCCCTTCAGACATGCGAAGCAGCGGGACCGCAGAATTACACATGACTGGTGAGCTATCGTTGCTATCGTTGCCCGGGCTTGCACCCTGCGCTATAAAATACTCGGGGTTTGTTGGGCTACAGTGGATTTTAATACGCGCTGTGTATGCAGCGCGCGTGCAACAACGCGGAAGTGCGGCATGCAAGCAGGGCAAATGGAACGCGCCCCAGGAACTTCGCGAGCAGACGGATGGCCATTGCACTCACACCGCGTAGTAAAATCCACTCCTCCCAATCATCCCAATCATCACCAGCCGTGCCTTATTCCGTCATGTCATGTGGGCATTATAAGCTTTGTATTGAAAACTTCTAACTAAAAAGTGGCAGCTGGCACGCCTAAAAATAGACGCAGGTTATTTTTTTAATAGTCTAAATAAAACCCCTCCGATTTAATTTCCTATAGTCTAACCAGCGCTCAACCGCACGCATAGTTTTCCCGAGCGCGAGGAATTTTTTTGTGCTAAATAATGTTTATGCAGTATAAGAATTCCTATTAATCCTGGGTTGTTCTTTTAGTGTCACTATAGTGCTTTACAATGCCAGACAACATTCAAATACAAATTATTCACCCTCCCCAGGTGTGAATCGGCTGTTCTCACCTATACATTCAGAGGAACTGAAATGCACTTCTCCCCACTTTAAAAACCTCTTGAATCTGAGGCTCTTCTGGAGACTTTCATTGATTTCAATTTGTGTAATTTTAATCTCCTGGATTCTAGATTCTAAAGT
The DNA here is from genome assembly GCF_024256425.1 of Clarias gariepinus. Lineage (NCBI taxonomy): Eukaryota > Metazoa > Chordata > Actinopteri > Siluriformes > Clariidae > Clarias > Clarias gariepinus. The sequence continues at coordinate 17,978,737 of NC_071123.1, read as the reverse complement.
TGACATTGTTACCTTTTTTAATCATTGGAATGGAAGAACTTGTTATTTTCCTTATTATAGCGTAAATTGCATTGTTTTTAATCAGTCTATACACAATAATATTATTTGGTATTTTTATTTATTTATTTTTTTTAAACGGGTATGGGGGCTATCTTGGTTCATTAATCTCCGTGCCTGGTTTAGGTTTAGTATTCAGTGCGCATCTGTTATATTACAACTATCATAACACTCAAATACCTTTTATTGGTGGTTAAGTGACTGATGTGCCTAACATTTTTCAGCTGAGCCTTTGTTTCACTGAAAACGACCGCGACACCCCTCTCTCTCACACACACACACACACACACACACACAGAGCCGACCAAATCATTAGCACGTCCCTCCCCCAAACAGCACAGACATTTACTTTCTATCCATTTACTTACACCTGAACTGAGTTGTTTGAGTAACATGGGTCGAACCCGTTACAAATCATAACAGTCTACTGCATTTCATTCTTATAATAACGCAAAAACACAAGCGGGGCTGAAAGACCGACATCTGCTGACGCAGTAGAACGTCCTAACACTGTTTTAATGTTATGGTCATTTATTTCAGTTAATAAATCTACTATAAATTTAAAGAACACAAGAAATAAGATGACACAAATCCATACACGCTTTTTTTCTAATTACAAGTGATAAAATCAAAAGGCTCACTGTGTTAACATTTATTGTGCTTAAATTTGATCCTAATAAGATTTGATTTAATTTGAATTTTAGAACAGTGGCAGCTGGAACACCTAAAACAGATGCAGGATTATTTTTTTATAATCTAAATAAAAATGCTTTTTTAAACGTGGGCTATTGTTATTTACATGCAATATTTGTTAATTTAATTTAAATGGGGTTTGGTCTCCGGAATGTTGAGCATCAGGATCCTCTTCTTTACTTTCCTACGTGGAATCAGCGCTTAATCGCACGCATTAAGTTTTGTAAATTCGTTTAATGTTTAATAGTAAATAATGACCCCCGTTGCGCTGTACCACCGCTCGGAAAACCTTATGAAATACAAGTTTAGGACAATTATGATGAACTGCCACGGCGTGCGCGTGTGATGGGTGTACGCCCAAATCTACTATAACTACTCCCTCACTCCGTAGGCTCCCTGAATAGGCAGCAAAGGGACGGGAGCCGCCTATTTGTGCCGGCTGGCGATAATTAACGTTAATATGATCTCGGGCTTGCTCCGCATTATAAAAGCAAGGCGCGGAGGTTTGTCTGAGGTCTGGGAAGTACGTGATGTAATGGAGAATATAAAAAAAGCATGTCAGTGGGGAGATGTGACGCGCCCGAGGGACTTTAAACAAGGACACTAGAATTCCGCCCTTTGATCTCCGCGCTGAGGACAGCGCGAGAAAGAGCTGCGCGAGCTCCCGCGGCACCTTCACTCCCGCACCGTGCCCGCCCTCGCAGCCCCGCTGCCGAAGAGGAAAAGTGTGGTTAGGTTTTTGCGTCAGCGAGAACTCGCGCCGGCCATCGACAGCGGGAGAAGCGCCGTCACGAGGGAGCGTGCAGGAGCGCTGCCTCCGCGTGCTCAGTTCTGCCACTCGCACCAACACTTAGCATCAGCTGTGTGCCCGCATGCCAGTGTGGCACAGCCCCCGGAACTGCACATGCACAACCTTTATCCCTTTCTTTCCATTCTCCCTCCTTCAACACTTTCCTTCCCCATTTTACCTAAATAAATTACCCTTTTCCTGTAAGACCTCGCCTCGTGTCCGTGCTTTATGGTGCCGCCCGTGCAACATGGGTCGAACCCGTTTACAGGTCATAACAGTCTACTGCATTTCATTCTTATAATAACGCACAAACACAAGCGGGGCTGAATGACCAACATCAGCTGACGCAGTAGAACGTCCTAACAATGTTATAATTTTTATGGTAATTTATTTTAGTTAATAAATCTACTATAAATTTAAAGAACACAAGATATAAGACGACACAAAACCCTACACGCGTCTTTTCTAATTACACGTGATAAAATTTAAAGGCTCACTGTGTTAACATTTATTTTGTTTAAATTTGATCCTAATAAGATTTAATTTAATTTAAATTCTACATTTGTATCGTCATTTTTAGTTCTGTGATTATAAATTTGTTTAACTACAATGTTTTACTTGATTTTATCCGCTACTACGTGCAGTTCTAAAACTCTGTGTCTCATTAATCCAGCAGAGAATGAACTAAGGCATGAGGCGTCAGCCTGTAGTTATATAGCGCCACTCAATGGTAAAAGCCAGCAAACGCACAAAGCCAAACGGTACCGCCGAGCGCCGCGACGGTAGGACCTACATTCCGATTGATTAACCACTGTACTGTGCTCAACACAGCACCTCTGCCCCCAGCTTCAAACTTGTTCCAAATAAGGAGAAAAGGGCATGGCGTCTGGATAGGCTGTGCCATGCTGTTCTCTGGCTCTGTGCAGAATAATAATAATAAAAAAACAGTCCTGCAGTGAGAAGAAGCGTGATGAGAGGGTTGCTAACTTTAGCCCTTGAAACCCATTGTACTGTAGAAGAGTCAGTTAACATAAAATGCTACCCTGTTAAATAATAATTTAGCACCTCAATCACCCATTTAATGGCAAGGGCCTCTGGCTGTATAATAAGCATACTTTTGTTTAGCTGGTTTTAGTGTCCTACTTATATAGGACAGGATGTTTTTACCATAGAAATCTTGAGACAGAACAGCTTCCAGCCCGATTTCTGAAGTGTCTGTGTGAACTATGAAGGGACTATTGAAGCAAGAGTTCCAGAGGGCGGGTAGCTGTTGAGGTGGGACTAATAATTTTTTACTTGCACCTTGAGCAGCCCGTGTCTGATATGATACCCCAGGTCAATAGGTGTTGCTACAGTACGTTACCTGAATGCTAGCTAACACAGGCAGGGAATTCCATCCATCATGTAAAAAAACAAACAAAAAAAAAAACTTCTACAAAAATATGAATCAGATTCAGAGATGGTAAGCCCATGGATTAATGGTGGTAAGCCCATGGATTGTGTTGCAGTCACAATTTTACTGCGGTACAGTTTGCTTACACAGATGGTTTGTGTGTGTAGGTGTGTGATATTTTAATATCACAATTCTTTTTAGAATCAAATATTAAACATAAATAGGTTAAGAAAAACAAACTTCCATAATTCCTGTAACTGCGTAAAGCTGTTCCCTTTCAAAGGCTACACTCGATGCTGCGTGAAAACGCTATGGGAACATCTTGTCATGTTGCCGGTTGTGAAGCATGTGTGTAACAAACACGCCAAATTTTTGGCTTTTATAACCTCGGTCAGGTGACGTCATCTGATAGGACGCACCTGCAGGTTATAAATAGGAGTGACCTGGAAACATTCCTCAGATTCTTGTCTTCACCTTGTCTAGTTGTGAGCGTGTGTGTCTAACCAGCAAAAATAAGTGTTTAACTCACCAATAATGAGTTTAAACGAGATGTCCCTCCGTGTGTATAATCCATATCGGAGGGCGATCTCTACACTTTACTGCTTCGATTAAGTGCTACGCGCGCGCCTCGCATTCCGAGCCGCCGCGCATTCCTGGGGCTTAAACTCGTGCATCCGGCAGAGCAGTGAGAGACGGATTTAAAACTCCTTTCTTTCGCGTTTTCATCGGATCGGGAAATCCCTCTGTCCGCTCGCAAGCGCGCGCTGCGCTTCTTGTGAATGGGCAAGGATAAACATCCTCTCTTGCTTCCGCGGAGATGGTAATAGCTTCTAAGCACTTCAAAATAAATAAATAAAAACATAGACGGCAGGTTCTGTCAGGTGGCCGGGGGCGGAGCCTCAACGACGCTCTCTCCCCTTTTCTTAGCAATCTCCATATGAGTTAACCCTTTCATGGAGTAAGCTGTATTCATCCCGTGTTTTCCTGCCATCAACTTATTTATTTATTTAAATATAATTGAGGTAGAAACGCGGAGTTATATGATGACACCCAGATAGAAGAGACGCTTCCGGGCTATCTCTCTTCTGGGACATCATCCTTCCTGAAAAGCTATTATTTCCTTTCAAGCTGTGTAGACTTTTTATCTTCCCTGAAGGGAAAAGCTTTTCAGGCAGCAGGTCAGGTTGGGGCATTGCACACCATGGCGGTTTTGCATGCCTACCAGGCTGACCTGCTGAGAGACTTGAGTACTGGCGGGGCTCTTCAAGGTAGGGCGTATTGGATTTACGCCGGGCCACAGACTCGTCTCTTCGTGCAACAAAGCAGACGGCTTGTGCTATCGGCCGTTTTATGGCTGCTATGGTCTCCGCGGAGAGGCACTTGTGGTTGAATCTCAGGGGCATTAAGGAGAAGGATCGTGTATTCCTCCTCGATGCCCCATCTCGCCTCCCGGCCTACTTGGCGATGTCGTTAACTCAGTCGCCACTAGGTTCATGAGGCGAAGTTATATAACAAGCCTTCGGGAAATTCCTTCCTCGCCTTGCTCAAGAGTCGGGACTGTCGGCCACCCAGTCTCGACCGGGTCTGACTGTTGCGAGGCATGAAACACACAAGGAGAGTGTTTTTGAGCTGGGCACCCCCTCGCAAGATTGGGGTGCGTCACGCAATCCGCCTCAAAAGAGGTCAGACTGGCATATTGTCTTCACAAAGAAGCCCTGAGGTTCATGTGCCCAGGACCGTGGGGGGTGGCCCCGCCAATGGGGAGAGGCACGCAGAATTCCTTTTAAAGAATGAAGTGTTCTCCCTGGCACCCCCAGGAGGTTGGTGTTCTTGCTCCGCCACCACTGGTGTTTCGGGCAACTCCAGTCTCCAATAAAATGTTAGTTCTTCGGGTTTTTCCTGCCGTGTTTCAGGATGCCGAACATCTAACATCCCCCCCCGTTTAACCAAGCCGCTGAGCTTTGCCCCTTTCTCAGAAACTGGCAGCGTGAAAGCTCCTGCCAAGTATATCTCCTTGGGCACTAAGCACTGTACAGAGAAACTACAGGATTCAGTTCTTACATCACCCTTCGCGTTTCAATGGCATGGTCTCCACTTCCATGAAACCGGAAAGTGCAAGAGGAACAGGGGGCTGCGTCCAATTTTTTTGATTTTGCGGGCTTTACTGCTATCTAAAAATAAATCAATGGAAATATTGCCACAACACAGGAGGTTCCTGAGGTTCGCTTTCGGGGGCGAGGCTTACCAGTATCGGGTCCTTCCATTTGGTCTAGCTTTTTCACCCGCACATACACATAATACATGGATGTAGTTCTGGCTCTTACGACTCCAGAGCATCCATATTGAATTACATGACTGGCTGGCCCAGTCTCAGTAGCTAGCGCTTTGACATCAGCATGTCGTTCTAGCTAATCCAATGCCATGAAAGCATGCTCTTTCCTGTTTAGAGGACAACATTTTTGGGTGTCACATGGAATTTGAGCGTAAGCGGGCACAGCTGTCTCCCGCTCGTGTCGAATCCATTCTCAACACCGTCAAGGAAATCAAGCTAGACCAGAAAGTGACCATCACTTTTTCTTAGCTCTCATGGCAGCTGTATCCACGGTGACACCTTTGGACCTTCTGCACATGAGAGCATTTCAGTTGTGGCTAAGAACCAAGGGAATTTAACTCCAGGGCCAATCCCCAATAAGGGCTACGCGCCAGGTGCTTTGTACCCTTCCTATGTGGTTCAGACCCCGGTTTCTGACTCTGGGTCCCACTCTAAGTTCGTCTTGTCGTCGCAGATGCTAACGACAGACGCTTCCCTCATGGGCTTAAATGACCGTCCAGCCCAAGGGAGCTGGAGAGGCCATCTTTTTGCGCGGCACATCAGATGCCTCAAAATCATGGCTCTATTTCAGGCCCTAAAGCACTTCCTCCAGCAGTTGAGACTACCATGTACTAGTGCGGGTGGACAACACTATGGCAGTCTCATATATTAATCGCCAGGGCGGACTGTGCTCGCGCCGCTAAATAGCTAGCGCACCAGATTCCTGTCCCTCAGGGCGATTTACATTCTGGGAAAATTTCATGTAGCGTAGGTGGACCTCTTTGCCTCGCAAGATCAGCAAATGTCCCCTTTACTACTGTCTGACTCTTAGTCAAGCTGGTCTTCCAGCCAGCGTAATTAAGACTATTCTAAGTACTAGGACTGTTTCCCCTCAAATAGAATGTATTTGAAAGTTGGTGCATGACGAAGCAGGTAGACCCAGTCCACTGCCGAATTGTTTCAGTGCTGGAGTTTCTGCAGAAAATATTTGTCCTCTGGCTTGTGCCCCTTGTTGAACCACTAGAGTCAGCGCCTCAGGTTTCTGACCCTTAAGATGTTTTTTCTAAATGGTGTTACCTCTCTAAGAGGATCGGACAGCTATTGCATTTACATTTACATTTACATTTAGGCATTTGGCAGATTGCCCTCTCCTATGAGGCGCGTGGGCTCACTTCGCCTCTAGGAATCAGGGCTCATTCAACCAGGGGAATCGCCTCATCAATTGCATTAGCAAGAGGTATTCCCTTGCAGCAAGTATGTGACGCGGAGGGTTGGTCCTCTCCGCACACATTTGCCAACATGCATCCTATTGTTTTGAAGCCTTCTGTCCTCCGCCTTTACAGCTTCGGAGCAGGAGAGACATCACTTACTGTGTCCAGTACATGCTTTTCAGATTTACGTCCACCGCATTAGCCAGTGGCGTAAGTCAGAGCAGCTTTTACATGTTTTGAAGCCACAAGCTGCGTGAGAGATGCTATTGCCCTCTCCTATGAGGTGCGTGGGTTCACTTCGCCTCTAGGAATCAGGGCTCATTCAACCAGGGGAATCGCCTCATCAATTGCACTAGCAAGAGGTATTCCCTTGCAGCAAGTCTGTGATGCGGAGGGTTGGTCCTCTCCGCACACATTTGCCAATATGCATCCTATTGTTTTGAAGCCTTCTGTCCTCCGCCTTTACAGCTTCGGAGCAGGAGAGACTTCACTTACTGTGTCCAGTACGTGCTCTTCAGATTTACGTCCACCGCATTAGCCAGTGGCGTAAGTCAGAGCAGTTTTTACATGTTTTAAAGCCGCAAGCTGCGTGAGAGATGCTATTGCCCTCTCCTATGAGGCGCGTGGGTTCACTTCGCCTCTAGGAATCAGGGTTCATTCAACCAGGGGAATCGCCTCATCAATTGCACTAGCAAGAGGTATTCCCTTGCAGCAAGTCTGGGACGCGGAGGGTTGGTCCTCTCCGCACACATTTATTACATTTATAGTTTGGATGTTCATGCTACTCTGGGCCCACGGGTCCTCTAGTCAGCTACCCAGACATAGTTCTGAGACCTTCTCGGCCTTGTGCGCACACGCTACACAACCTTGGAGTCCAGACACTTGCAGTGCGGCGGCGTTGGCACTCTCGTTCCCATAGCGTTTTCACGCAGCATCGAGTGTAGCCTTTGAAAGGGAACGTCTCGGGTTACTTTGCTGTAACCCTGTTCCCTGAAAAGCCGGGAACGAGATGCTGCGTCCCAATGCCGCACTGCCTATGTGACCGGACGTCCGTTCAGACAAATCAATCTGAGGAATGTTTCTGGTTCACTCCTATTTATAACCTGCAGGTGCGTCCTATCAGATGACGTCACCTGACCGAGGTTATAAAAGCCAAAAATTTGGCGTGTTTGGTACACACATGCTTCACAACTGGCAACATGACAAGATGTTCCCATAGCGTTTTCACGCAGCATCTCGTTCCCGCCTTTTCAGGGAACAGGGTTACAGCAAAGTAACCCGAGACATTTTGCAACAATGACAATTGTTAAAAGTGCTATACAAAATAAAATGGAATTGAATTGAATTTAAATGTGTTTATGTCTGAGATTCCTTTTAACATTTAATTTTATTTAAAAACTGACCTTTATATACATTTTTAATTGCAGATGCTTAAATGACACACAATTACACCAGTGGGCCCAGTTTTTATGATCTTGCCTAGGGCCTCAAAACCCCACAGCCCGGCACTGCTTGGGGCAACGCTGGCAGAAGTTCCACACCAGCGTTGAGCCCCTGACAACAAATGTGATCTTAAATCTCATCTGCCATGTTTTTTTACCCCAAACTGTCTGCTGGGTGAGTGCGAATGTGCCAAGTGCATGACTGTGTCCACTTTTCCTTGTGACACCACCAGCAGATTGTGTTGTTCTCCCCCTTCTCCTGGTGTGATATGAGCCCATTCCACTGAAAGAGGCCGGTCTGTATATATTTTGCCACCTCCTGCTTTTCCCTCTATCTTGTACACCTGGCTTCAGCAGTGGTTGAAGTGGGCATCTTCCTGCTGGAGCTACACAAAAATGCCATCTTGCTTTACCTGCTGAGACAGGGAAAGAAATGGAAAAATTTGAGAAAAATCCCGGAATCTGTGTTATCATTTGGGGTCTCGGTCAGCCATGCAGGGTTGAAAGAAGCCACACTTTGCCAGTGCTGCCTGGAGGATGCTTGCTTCTTCTTCTTTCTCCTTCTCCTCGGTGTGAGCAACCCTGGTCAGTCTCTCCATAGAATAAAAGGAACAGGAAGATTGGGTATTATGTCAGCAGTCACTATTTAAATCAATATTTGTTGTGTTGAATAAGTGGGTTGTATAAGGAGAGACACAAAATGATTTAAATTTTTTTACATCGATCATTATTTTTGTTTTCTAAATTTTGAGTTGTCTAAGTCAGATGATGTTAGAGGCCTTAGTGATGAAATAATTCTAAACAGAGACACTTAGTATTAATGTGTATAACACATGTAAGACAGACTTACATAGGAGATTCATACACCCTAAAAAATACTAAAAAAAACTGACACTCAGTTTGGGGTTCTTTTTTACCCTGGTCACCGCCATATTTAAACCTCCTGGGCCGTACTTTATGGTCGGTGCAGAGACTCACCTCACCCAAGTTCCTTCGTGTCTAAATGGTACTCGTTGTATCGCGAGCCAGTGACCTTCCCAGCTCTGCTGCACTTCTTGCTCACCTAGTTCCGCCTTTGCTGGATTCCGCTCTACGGTTCCAGCTAGTTAATGTAAATTCACAGCTTAAAGCTTTTTACAGTGAAGAAGTTTTAACATGAAATATTATAAAAAAAATATATATATATTATTCTTGTTTTGTCTTTCCCTTAAAACAGCTTTGTTTTATCTTTCCTTTGGCTTCCATAAATGTGTCTTCCTCACGTTTTGCCTAACTTCAGTTTTTTTTTTCATTTATTATAGAAACAGAAAAGAAAGGCTTTGTATACAGTATGTATTCAAATCAGAGCTTTCAGGAAATGCGACTGGAAACCAATTCAGTGGGGGAAAAACTGAGAGTGAGCCACATGAGTAAAACCTTTCTGGTATGACATCAAAACAATATGTTCTCATTACTTCACATTAGAATAGATAGACATTTCTTTAAATGTGACTTTGACACAAAATGTAAAAAAAAAGTTGGTTACTGTTCACTTAGGTTTAGAATTATTTTAGGCACTTACATTAAAGAATTATAAAAATATATAAAACAGTATATCTGTTACCTAATTTAGCATTGTTTTTGATCAAGAGTTTTAGCTTTTTGCTAAATGTTTTTCAATTACAATAACTGATAATAATTAGTTTTTTTTTTTATTTATAAAAATATTGCAAAGGTTTTCAGCGTTACAGATACACTCACCTAAAGGATTATTAGGAACACCATACTTATACAGTGTTTGACCCCCTTTCGCCTTCAGAACTGCCTTAATTCTACGTGGCATTGATTCAACAAGGTGCTGAAAGCATTCTTTAGAAATGTTGGCCCATATTGATAGGATAGCATTTTGCAGTTGATGAAGATTTGTGGGATGCACATCCAAGGCACGAAGCTCTCGTACCACCACATCCCAAAGATGCTCTGTTGGGTTGAGATCTGATGACTGTGGGGGCCATTTTAGTACAGTGAACTCATTGTCATGTTCAAGAAACCAATTTGAAATGATTCGAGCTTTGTGACATGGTGCATTATCCTGCTGGAAGTATCCATCAGAGGATGGGTACATGGTGGTCATAAAGGGATGGACATGGTCAGAAACAATGCTCAGGTAGCCCGTGGCATTTAAACGATGCCCAATTGGCATTAAGGGGCCTAAAGTGTGCCAAGAAAACATCCTTCACACCATTACACCACCACCAGCCTGCACAGTGGTAACAAGGCATGATGGATCTATGTTCTCATTCTGTTTACCCCAAATTCTGACTCTACCATTTGAATGTCTCAACAGAAATCGAGACCTATCAGACCAGGCAATATTTTTCCATATTGTGTTGTCTTCAACTGTCAAATTTTGGTGAGCTCGTGCAAATTGTAGCCTCTTTTTCCTATTTGTAGTGGAGATGAGTGGTACCCGGTGGGGTCTTCTGCTGTTGTAGCCCATCCGCCTCAAGGTTGTGCGTGTTGTGGCTTCACAAATGCTTTGCTGCATACCTTGGTTGTAACGAGTGGTTATTTAAGTCAAAGTTGCTCTTCTATCAGCCTAAATCAGTCGGCCCATTCTCCTCTGACCTCTAGCATCAACAAGGCATTTTCTCCCACAGGACTGCCGCATACTGGATGTTTTTCCCTTTTCACACCATTCTTTGTAAACCCTAGAAATGGTTGTGTGTGAAAATCCCAGTAACTGAGCAGATTGTGAAATACTCAGCCCTCAGCCCGTCTGGCACCAACAACCATGCCACGCTCAAAATTGCTTAAATTACCTTTCTTTCCCATTCTGACATTCAGTTTGGAGTTCAGGAGATTGTCTAGACCAGGACCACATCCCGTATTGCATTAAAGGAACTGCCATGTGATTGGTTGATTAGATAATTGCATTAATGAGAAATTGAACAGGTGTTCCTAATAATCCTTTGGGTGAGTGTATATTGGCATTCAGTCTGTTAAAAGCTAATTAATTGTTAGGTTGGCCTAGGAGTAAATAAAACAATACAGAGACAATTCAGAACAACTTAGAAGCAACTATAATGTAGAGAAAGTGTTGCTTAAAATTACATAACATTAACAAGATGTTAAGATGTTATGATTTTTTTTGCTAAAATGTAACAGTTTTAAAGTGCATTTTGACAGGCATTTTAACAGCTTGGGTGTCTAGTGATGTATTTATATATGTATTTAAATGTCCCAGTAGTGTTACCACCCATTCTCACAATTCCTGAAATGCCTCTCGTCCAATGAGATTGCTCTGTCAGAGCTAACTGTCATTTAATAAAAGTTTCTATATTTAATTTAACAGCTTAAGAAAACAATGGGAGAGGTAGGGTTAAAAAACAAAACAAAAAACAAAACCACTCTAAACTTCTACTACTATTATATTAGAAATTCGGGCAGCCTTTATTTTATATAGAAAAATTTGTGTTTCATTGTTTATACAGGAGAAAGAACAGTGTGAAAAGCAAGAAGGAGATGGGTAAGTATAAGTAATGCTGCCGTTTGTAGCCAAGCTAACTAAACCACTGTATATATATATATATATATATATATATATATATATATATATATATATATATATATATTTTTTTTTTTTTTTTTTTAAGTAGGCCTATCACACTAAGATTGACTTTTGCAGAAACTGAACATTGCCATTCTGTACATGAATAAGCTACAACCTCAATTTCAAAAAGGTTTAGACCTTATAGACATTGGCAATAGAAAATAGCACAGATGTCAGACTTCTCTTGCCTCTGTTTCATCTAAGTTGGAAAGTGGCACACTGAAAACATGTTTTGTGGTCAGATAAGTCAACATTTTGACTTTTTTCAACATTATGAACAATAGTCCGGTTCCAGAAGTCTAATTTGTTCTAAAGTCTGACAGAGTAAGTCAAGAATATACAATGTACACCATACTGTACCAATCTACTTGGCTAAATCTGCATAGTGATTTTGAGAAGATGGCGGAGCTCTCTTAGTGTTTTGTTTTTAGTTTTCTTTAGTTTCTAAAATAATTATCCCACACTATCTCCAAATGGAGAGGTCTTTTCATGCATGTCTCATAAGTACTCTCAAAGCCACCTATCTCATTTACCTCCCCAGAAGCCTTGTGTATAAGCTCTTATTAATATTAATACATCTCGTGATGCGGATCTTTGATTTGTTTACATTTACGAAAATTAGTAGAACTGCGGTCTGTTCCTATTGTATTTGCAGAAATTCGTAACTCAAATGGTTTGTAAATTTTTTGTAAGTTCCTGTAGTTGTTGAAAACAAGTCAAAGAGGAAAATGGACCATACAAGTTATTAGAATCAAGTTCAACAACTATCACTAGTCATGGTATGAGAGTGTGCCAGTGCCTGTGACATGGGTAAGTAGCACATGTGTGAGGACACTATTAATACAGAAAAAAAAAAAATCGGAGCGACATATGCCGCCATCCGCATACCGTCTTTTTCAGGGATGTCCTTGTATTTTATAATAGCAGACTGCATTTTGCTGGAATTACAGATACATGGCTGCTAAAAGTACGGATGCTAGACTTACCTGCTTGGTCCAAGTAAAAATGTGTGGTGCATTATGAAGGTTAAAATATGGCAACAAAGACCCCATCAAATTGCATAATTTAAGAATGGAGAAAACTCCTGTTAGCTAAACATGACCAATTGCTGTCGTCAGTGGAATAAAACTCTCAGGAAGTGGCTAAACCAGTAAACAGTTAAATGTCCAAACATTTTGGGAGGAAGTTGCAGCAGCCAGACTTAACGTGACTGCATATTTTTAACAAATAATTAAATTCATACAGAAAATCATTAAATGAGTACTGTCTGAACTCTTGGTATTTTTATGGTATTTGCCCATTTAATAGTGCAATAGCTTGTTGCTAAAATTTTTATAGACTGCATAATAAAGTCCTTTTTTGTTTTTCTTATTATGACTTTAATAAGAACCTGAGTTTTACAACCAAAACAACACCAACAACAACAAAGCAAATAGTTTTTTTTTTATTATTCTTATTATTTTATTTTTTTATAGTACACTTCAACCAGTAGGTGGCAGAAAACACATAGCATAGGATGTTGTTCAACTTCAAACGCAACTGATTATTTATTTATATATGCTGTAGAAGTTTGCTTATCAACTATGCGTAAGGCAGGCGATCTTAGAGACATTTAGCGGTAAAATCCTGAAAAACTGAGACTGTCGGTATTATAAAGGGTTGCAGTGAAATAATAATAATAATAATAATAATAAAGAAAATATAGAGTTTCCGAGTCCCGGTGGTGTTAAAGGGTTAAAAACGAAGAAAATCAGAGTCGCTTGATAACGAAAGTGAAAGGTGACGGGGTTTTTGTGCAGTCACTCTGTAGATAGCAGTCGGCGAGTAAATGCTCCTGAAGTGCTGTTTACATAGTAATGAGGTTATACCTGTTTTTTTATATATACTAAAATGTGTGTATACGATGTTAATGTGTTTTTATTTGCGCATGCGTGTGTGTCACTTTATCACCTTAACCGTGTCTTTGTTTGTTTTTCTTCCCTTCGCCTTTCCGCTCTACTTCTACAGCAAACAGAGTGAAGCTATTAACCCGAGCAAAGACCAGTTTGACGCCGAACAGTCTGATTTGTTCTAATCTCTTACCAAAACAGACTAAAGAAGTTATGGAAGAGGTAAGACATTCTGGAAACGATGTCAGTAAACTGTAAGCTGTAAACTATGTTGCCAAAGTCCATTTGCCTTTTTTGTTTTTTATTTTATATTGTAAACAAACATATTTTTGCTAGCCATCAGGCACAAAAGATGACTTTGAAATGGTCGACCAGTCAGAGACACACATTACTGCTGAAAGTGAAACTGTTGACACTCAGATGGAGATGAACAGAAATGGCGATGGTGAAAAAGAACTAAAATCTTCAGGTAGGTGTTCAAAAATGTTTATTATTATTGTTATTTAAAAAACTTAAACCTTATACCTTATACAGTGTTTGCATGGGTGTTCGAATTATGTCCTTTTTTGCAATATTTATTTAAGAAGGACAAAAGATAAACAGAATGGTTGAAAAACTAGAACAATGTGATAATGTCTGCAAGAAAGCAGAAGGACCAGGAAGCAAAGAGGAAAATCAAACAACAAAACAGAAAAATCATGGTACGTGTGTAAAATAATTACTTTATAGTTACCTTTCATATTTTGACATGCAGGAGAAAACACTGGGCCAAAATGTTACAGTACAAAGGCATGAACACTGTACAATTACTAGCATTTGTCAGCACAGACTTAACGTTCTGTTTACACAATTTCTTTACAAACTCGTTTCAATAAATCTCTTCCTAATTATTTTAAGGTAAGTATTTAAAATGAATTGTTATAATGTCAGGGTACAGAAATCTATATTGTAATCAAATGTGCACACTTGATCAACTACATGAACTAATTAATAGCATATTACACTGGGTTTATGGGTAGTAGTTTGTTTTTAGTAATAATGACTAATTAAAAATTATTACTTTTACTTGCAGAAAATATAACAAATGTATTGTCAGGAAAAAGGTTTTTTGTTCTTCTGTCTGGAAATACACTGAACGTGCACAAGGCCATCATAGATCATCTTACAAGACAAACATCTGACCTTCAGAACGTGTCTACAGTGGATGATTGTGATTTCATTCTGGTCTTCTGCCCTGTTGTGTCACGAGCAGGAACTGACATTGAAGCAGCAGTGCAAAAACTTCACAGTTCCTCAGGTATTAAAATATGGTGATGAATAAAACTGAAAAGGGCATATTGTTTTAGGAAAAGAATAATTGAGTAATTGTGTAATGCTGCCAAGACAGCACAGAGACTAATCATTGTAATAGTATGTTATAAAGTACAGTGAAACCTCGGATTGCGAGTAACACGGTTTGCGAGTCTATTATGTATCACGCATGCGCTTTTTGTTTTGACGCAGAGCGTCACGTAATCACAACTGAGCCTACAGTTTATCTCTCTCTTGCGCTGCGAAATTGTGGGTAATTTCCCCTTCCTGTCGTTATGTATGTGCACGTGCGTAATTTGACACCGTGCCAGTTCACACACACTCTCTCTCTCCCACCTTTAGTGTGTGTAAAACAAACACACACACACACACACACACACACACACACACACACACTTACTTACTTTAGCTTTACACACATACACACAGCGCCTGCGTGCATAAACGGAAACACTTATCTGTCAGGATTTATTTATTTATTTTTCATTTGTTTGGATTTTTTTCCCGATTTTCTCCCTAATTTAGTCGTATCTAATATCTCCCCGTCACTAGGGGGCTCCCACATTAAGGCTACTACTACCACTTAGTCTGGAGGGCCGAAGACTATCACGTGTTTCATCTGAACCATGTGACGCCAGCCAACCGCATCTTTTCGAACTGCTCGCTCACGCACTGTTGGGGGCGGCGTAACACACTCAGAGGACAGCGCTATCGATTGGCTGTAGAGCCATGGTTAATGTGGGAGCACTAAGTACCTCTCATCCCTCCCCTCTGAAAGAGTTCGGCCAATCAGCTCTCTCTAGGCCTCTGGCTGCAAGAGGTTACCGCATCACCCGGGAACCGAACCAGCGATCTCTGAATGATAGGCCACTGCGCCACTCGGAGGCCACTGTCAGGATTTTTTTTTTTTTTTTTTTTTTAATGCATTGCATTTTCTGAAATAATCCCATTATTTTTTCCTAGGAACCAAACCTGCAGTTCTGGTGGTGCTCCATCACACCTTTGATCCAGAGTGTGTTGTACCAAACAGCAGCAGAGCTGTACACAGAGAGAATACAGTCACAGTCGACTGTCTGTTTCATGAAGATAAGGGATTACTGCAGTGTCATAAGAATTATGAATCACTGACCAGAATTACAGAAATGATACAATCCCAGGTACCTTTTATTTCTACCATATTTTAGTTTTGAAAAGAATTATACACATTTTAACAACACAGCAGTAAAAACTCATAGCTTCGCAGCATGTAAAGTATAAAATTTCAGTATGGAAATTGACACGGAAAACATGACTTACACCCTATGAAGTAAATGTTAAGATAGGGAGGTGTCTTCTTCTCCCATTGACGTGTATTGGTTAGCACGTTTCCTCCACTTAACAATTTGGTTATTTAATTGGAATCTGTAGTTGTTATGTAGTGCGGTATGGAGAGCTGCACCATGAGATAATGTATATAAGAGCCCTTATGCAGGGCTTCAGAGGGTGTCAATGAAACAGGAGGTTGAGAGAGTGCTTACAATACACACATGAGACCAGATGAGGCTCTGGAAACTAAAAATAAAAATTGTGCTTTTATACTTAACCATGCTTAAAGGACAGTGTGCGTCTCTCTCTCTCTCTTTCTCTCTCTCTCGCCAGCATCTTAAGAAAACAGAGGCTGGGTCTTTGTCTTTGGCCCTGATACCTTACTGGTGCTACCTAATGATTGCCACCTAAGGTATCAGGACCTGGCAACTGCCACGCCTCTGCTTGTTCAGAACTCTGCGGGGTAGCAGTGTATTTATGCCCTTTTGTGAGACCCGTGTCTTTACAGTGGTTAGCTTTTTATTTTTTTAGTAGCCTATAGTCAGTGCTCGATTTGAGGGGGGATGTGGGGCAAAACAAATAACAAAAACCATCCCCTCTCTAAAACCACAATCCCCCTTACCATCCCTTTTAGATTAATAATGTTGTGTATTATGTAAAATTTGTCATAAAAATGAAATATTAAAAATTTATATGTATGATCATTTTTGAACTAATAACGGCGATTAGCCAATCAGAATTCAATATTGTAATGCGCTGTTTACAAGCCCACACAAGTTTGCATCATTTTTTATGCTGTTCGCATTTTCACAACGGCCAGAAGAACAGTTCAAGCACAACTTTTGACTTGCAGGGGGGCAAAAAAGTATTTAGTCAGACACTAATTGTGCAAGTTCTCCCACTTGAAAAGCATGAAAAAAAAAAAAAAAAAAGAAAATCACATTGTAGGATTTTTAAAGAATAAATTAGCAAATTATGGTGAAAAATAAGTATTTGGTCAATAAAAATTTTTTACCTCAATACTTTGTTATATACCCTTTGTTGTCAATGACAGAGGTCAAACGTTTTCTGTAAGTCTTCACACGGTTTTCACACACTGTTGCTAGTATTTTGGCCCATTCCTCCATGCGGATCTCCTCTAGAGCAGTGATGTTTTGGGGATCATTGTCATGATAAAAGACCCAGCCATGTTTTATCTTTTATGCCTTGCTGATGAAAGGAGGTTTTCACTTGAAATCTCACGATACACGGCCCCATTCATTCTTTTCTTTACACGGATCAGTCGTCCTGGTCCCTTTGCAAAAAAACAGCCCCAAAGCATGATGTTTTCACCCCCATGCTTCACAGTAGGTATGGTGTTCTTTGGATGCAACTCAACATTCCTTCTCCAAACACGGCAAGTTGAGTTTTTTCCAAAAAGTTCTATTTTGGTTTTATCTGACCATATGACTTCCTCCCAATTCTCTTTTGGATCATCCAAAACTTCAGACGGGCCTGGACATGTACTGGCTTAAGCAGGGGGACACGCCTGGCACTGCAGGATTTGAGTCCCTGGCGGCGCAGTGTGTTACTGATGGTAGACTTTGTTACTTTGGTCCCAGCTCTCTACAGGTCATTCACTAGGTCTCCCCATGTGGTTCTGGGATTTTTGCTCACAGTTCTTGTGATGATTTTGACCCTACGGGTGAGATTTTGCGTGGAGTCCCAGATCGAGGGAGATTATCAGTGGTCTTGTATGTCTTCCATTTTCTAATAATTGCTCCTCCAGTTGATTTCTTCACAACAAGCTGCTTACTGTACCTATTGCAGATTCAGTCTTCCCAGCCTGGTGCAGGTCTACAACTTTGTTTCTGGTGTCCTTTGACAGTTATTTAGTCTTGGCCATAGTGGAGTTTGGAGTGTGAATGTTTGAGGTTGTGGACAGGTGTCTTTTATACTGATAACGAGAAATCACAAATTAAAAAATCACAGGCCTCTCTCATCTTCAGAGAACTGAAGGTATGATACATATACCAGCACAAATTCTCTCAGGGAAGACGGGACAATAATTTATTTTTAAATGCCATAATAGTAATTTGATTATTTGTCTGTGTGTGTGTGTGTGTGTGTGTGTGTGTGTGTGTGAGAGAGAGAGAGAGAGAGAGAGAGAGAGAGACTAGTGTGTAGTCATACAAAACTACAGACTATAAAATTAATCTTATTACTAATGTTTATGTAGATTTTTTTTCTACTCCTAGAATTCTCCCCAGATGAAAGCCACTGAAAGAATCAAATGATAGTTTTGACAATTGCATGTTTAAATGCATGTGTTTTGTTTTGATGGCTCCAAGCTGGATTATAATATAATTTGTTTAAAAAACTATTCCTAAAATGTGACATATTTAGCAATAATATTTTAACCCCCAAAGAAAATAATAATAATAATAATAATAATAATAATAAATACTTGACCACACCATCCCCCTTGAAATGTTTTTTACAATTCAACCACTGCTTATAATTAGTATAGCTTTTTAGTTTCAATCCATTTTAAAAGTGAATGCAAACATTGCAGATATTTTTGGTTAAAACATTAAAGAACTGTAAAGTCTGTAAAAACTGTAAAAGTGATTGTGCACTAATGAATATTATTACTTTACTCTTTAGGCATCAAGCTCATGGCTAGGTACCTTATCTTGTTTACTCTTTATTATTGTTGATTATGTAAAACAATATATTCACTGTATTTTTGTGAAAAAAGATAGTGTTTTTGTAATTTATTTATTTACAGTAAATTATTTTAAAAATTGATGAATCTAATTATAATTATATTGTTAATATGCTTGGATTTATTTTTCATTATGGTTTATTTGTTTATATTATGTTTTAATCTAACCTGTTCAGGATGGTGGTTTTCAGGTTCAGCCCCTAAGGTAATACATTTTAATTTACATTTTAAAATAAAAAAATATATTGAAAAATTAAGGAAAGTACTAAATAACTAGAATTATTAAGCTAGGAATCTATAGACATTGTGATGTGAGGGTAAATTCATTACATTTTACAGACATCAGACACACCAAATTTAGTAAAATAGTATATTTAGGATATATAAGAATAAGGATTATATTAATTTCACCTGCTAAATTTACAGCCTCCACCTGTTTGAGGGACATTAAAGACAAACTGGTACTTTTGATTGTGCAGAATAAAAGAACAGTTATGCGAGTAAAATATCCTTTATTTCTCTATATAATCTCCTGCTACACTAATGTACCTATCAGCATTTCGCTAGTGCTTGGATGCCATCAAGGTAGGAAGTAAGCTGGAGCCCTTATGGGACTTCCTGCTTCTTTTCATTGTCAGTGCTGAAATAGGCCCAGTTTAGTGGCGATTGTATAGATTTCATCCTGTCTGCCATTTTTTTTTTTTTTTTTTTACTTTTTGAGCATGTTAAGACCCCCAAAAAAGCCCCGGATAGTGTTAAAAAAAAAAAAATTAATCCTTACAATAACAAGAGGGTCCTCACACACTATGACGACATAGGGCTGATGTAGTGCTTGGGCTCTAAATAAATGCACTAAAATATATTTATACCAATATACACAATGGAATATATAATAATAATACAGTTCTTGATGTATATGTTTGGTGCATTAGCAGCAACTTAAAAGTGAGAGTGGGTGGGCTAACAGCTTGGTTTGTTACTGTTTGTATTTTTATATTTATTACATCTGGGGTGATTAATAAGAATGATATAACTACGAAAGTTAACATTATTGCCAAAGTATAGTTTTAATATTTGACCTTCTCTTAATAATTACAATTATATATTAAACATACTGTATAGTGTTTGAGAGATTTGCTCCTCTTGGACAGGTTTAGATTAAAACTAGATTTTCACACTTTGAATAGGAAAAACCTCAATGTGGAAATGAAGAAGGGACGGATAAAAGTCAAACAGAAAGTGGATCTGAAGGTATGTATTCTGGTTGGAAATGCAATGGGTTTTCTGGTGACACATTGCCTTTAGATCTATTATGGTATGTGTGCTTTTCAAACTAAATAATATTTCATATTATTTTCAAACCAGGTTCTTGAAATCTTGTATTTTTTTTATTAATGTGTATTAACATCATCAATTAAATATAATTGTGCTAAAGTGAGACCTTAGCACATTTAAATTGTTGGCTATAATCACACAATGGCAAAAACTTTCAAGTAAAAAACTTCCTGCATCATAACTAAGAAATGGTATGTTTAACTATTAAAAGTCAACTTCTGGTCAAAAGACAAGTGAATGACTAAACTTTTTAAAATTAGGGGCTAGAGCAAAAGGCGTGCCGAAAGGTCGGGGGCGTGCCGAACGGTAGGGGGCGTGTCGAAAGGGTTCTCACTGGTGAAAGGAGCTTTTGCGTTGGCCAATTAGCGGTAATCCTATTTATATGTAGGTACCTTTAGTTTAGCGTGGAAGAACATGGCGGCGGTAAGGCCCGGTGTGGTTAGTCAATATAAATAATTTTTTTCTTTATTTTTGTCATTTAATTGTTCGTTTAATTGTTGTTGACAGACACATATTACTGTGGCATCGGACAGAAAAGAGTGTTCACAGCATTTTATTTTGACAGAGAGTTTGGCGGATTCTGTTCTATGGACTGTTACAACAGCATGAATGAATGACCAGATTGGGTGGAGGGGTTATTATTTTTTTCTTTAGCTCTTAAACAGTGCAGCTCTGCCTCCACATTTGGAACTAAATAAATGTTTTATTGGCTAAAATTGTGTCTGTTTACTAAATTAGTGCCACTTCAAAGGTTACTAAACTGTACTTTTCCTCCTCCTTATTGTGGTGTTTTATGAACCATATTTGTCCTTATCAGGCGATGTGTTTTTAGTTTTCATGCACTTTTAGTAAAACTACAGAAAAACAACTGTCAGTTCAAAACATTCTAAATGACTAATTCTGTAACTTTGTTTTGGTCTTGTTTAACCAATACAAAGTAAATAGTATTGCAAAAATATTAAAATTACATAAAAAAATTTATGAACAGCTTGTGGTACTATATTCTTTTAAATAATTGTAATTAGATTTTGATTATGGGTTTAACACAGTTAAGGCAAAGAGGAATCCAGCTCTAGCTATTGGATATGCGCACATCAATCTAACAATATTTTTCTCTCACTGTACAACAATAAAACTTTTTGTATTACAGAAAGGATTAGGTTTAGATGTGAAAAACGACCCAATAGGTATAACAATTCTGTCACGCTCTCAACGTTTTGCGCTGATCCAAGACCGCACTTGTCATTTGACATTTCCGTTCCCACGCTGTCATGCTCTTCATCACGCACCCTTGTTTTCCCACGCTGTCATGTCACTTCCCACGCCCCCGGTCTGCCCCGCCTGCACACTGGTTTCTCATTCAGCGCTGATTTTCCTGAGCTTATAAGGAAGCGCAGTGCACCATGTCTTTGCCAGATTTTTGTGTATCTCGAACCAATACTTTCGCATTTATTTTGATAGCCTCCACGTTGCTAAGTTTTTTTCCCGATTCTCGTTTCTCTTCTCCTCACCTTTTTGATTGCCACGCTGATGGATTTCACGGCTAACTACCCAACGCGCGCTTTCTCGACTACGGCTTATCTTCACGTCTCGGCACAGACACCACACTGACGGATTTCATGGCTCTCGACCCAACGCGCGCTCTCTTGGCCACGGCTTATCTTCACGTCTCGGCACAGACACCACGCTGACGGATTTCACGGCTCACAGCCCAACGCACTCTCTCCTCGACTACGACCCAGCTCCACGCTCGCGGCACGTTTCCAGTGCCAGCGGACTTCCCGGCTCGATACGCACACACTCATTCATCTAAGAACAGTCAACGCCTCAGTCTTCCATGGTTAGCTCTTCATGGTCCCCAGATTGACTGGATCAAACATCCAGCGGGTTGGAGCCCCTCTTGCGCCACGTCATGCCTTCGCTCTGCACTCCCTACACTCCCTACTACAGCCAAGATACACCCCAGATATCTCCAACGTTTCTGCTCATTATCACGATCTCCAGCAGGTTTTCAGCAAAACCCGAGCCATGTCGCTTTCTCTTCATCGCCCTTACGACTGCCCCATCGACCTGCTCCCGGGCACCTTCCCGCCCAAAGGCCAACTGTACTCCTTGTCTCGCCAGTAGAGAGAGAATCCATGAACACGTACATTACAGAGGCCCTTGCCCGCCCGAATCATCCGCCCATCCTCCTCCCCTGCCGGGACAGGCTTTTTCTTCGAGAAAAAAAGGACAGGTCCCTTTGGCCATGTATTGATTTCAGGGGCCTCAACGACACGTTTACGAAACTCGACCTATGGAATGCCTATCAGCTTGTCCGTATCCGTGAGGAAGACGAGTGGAAGACGGCCTTTAACACCCCTACGGGACATTATGAATATTTGGTGGTTCCCTTTGGCCTCACCAACGCTCCTGCCGTCTTCCAAGCCCTCATTAATAATGTTCTCCGCGACTTTCTCAATCCATTTGTATTCGTTTACCTGGACGACATTCTAATTTTCCCTCAAGGATTGGGGGAACACCGTCACCATGTTTGTCAGGTTCTTCAGAGACTCTTGGAGAAAAACCTCTATGTCAAAGCGGAGAAATGTGAGTTTCACACACCCTCCACCACCTTCCTGGGTTTTGTCGTCTCCCCGTTCATGCTGAAGATGGAACCTGCCAAGGTCCAGGCCGTCACTAGCTTGCCCATACCAGCCTCGCGGCGAGACCTCCAATGGTTCCTGGGTTTTGACTTTTACTGCTGCTTCATACGAGGGTACAGCTCCATCACCGCCCCCCTGACCTCGCTAACCTCCGCCAAGACCCGTTTCTGCTAGGATAAGGAAGTCGACCAAGCCTTCGCTAACCTTAAGCAAAGATTAACCTTTGCTCTCATCCTCACTATCCCTGACCCATCTCATCAGTTTGTTGATGCATAGTTCTCCATGTATTTCGGCTCCATGGCCTCCCCACGGACATTGTGTCAGACCAGGGCCCTCAGTTCACCTCTCATTTTTGGGGCGCGTTCTGCAGGCTTGTCGGGGCCACTCCCAACCTATCATCAGGTTTCCATTCCCAGTCCAATGGACAGACTGAGCGTATAAACCAAGCACTAGAGGTCTCCCTCCTCTGCATGAGGACAGGGGCCCTCTACCACCTGGAGCAAGTTTCTCCCTTGGGTCGAATATGCCCACAATTCTCTGCCTTCCGCGTCGACAGGGTTGTCCCCATTCCAGTGCTGATTGGGCTACCAACCTCCACTCTTCCCAGTCCAAGAACTAGAGGTGGAGACCCCGTCAGCCCAACACTTTGTCCGTCGTTGCAGGCAAACGTGGCTACGCGCTAGGCGAACTCTGCTACGAGCCATCTCCTCTTATAAGAAACAGGTGGACCGCCACCACTCCAAAGCTCCCAAATACTGTGTAGGAGATTGAGTCATGCTCACCACGAAGGACATCCCCTTGAAAACGCTTTCACGCAAGCTCTCCCCCCGTTTCGTCAGACCTTTTACGATAACCAGGATGATCAACCCGTGCGCAGTCCGACTTCTACTTCCCTCGTCCATGTGACAGATCCACCCCACGTAAGTTGTCCATTAAGTCTTTGTCATGTCTTTGCCAGATGTGTGCTCTCTCGACCACGGCTTATCTTCACGTTTCGGCACAGACACCACGCTGACGGATTTCCCAGCTCTCGACCCAACGCGCGCTCTCCCGACCACGGCTTATCTTCACGTCTCGGCACAGACACCACGCTGACGGATTTTCTGGCTCTCGACCCAAAGTGCGCTCTCTCGGCCACGGCTTATCTTCACGTCTCGGCACAGACACCACGCTGACGGATTTCCCAGCTCTCGACCCAACGCGCGCTCTCTCGACCATGGCTTATCTTCATGTCTCCGCACAGACACCACGCTGACGGATTTCCCGGCTCACGACCCAACGCACTCTCTCCTCGACTACGACCCAGCTCCACGCTCGCGGCACGTTCCCAGCGCCAGCGTACTTCCCGGCTTCCCGACTCCCCGGCACTCATTCATCTAAGAACAGTCAACGCCTCGTTCCTGCACCTGCGCCTGGATTCACCTCTGCGAACGAACGGACACCACGCCCCTTCTGACAAATTCATTTTATTGTTAGTTTCCGGTCGGAGCTATATATCCCTTCTAGCCACGATCATGACTTAAACGTGCGAGGATGACGTCAGTAACCCATGGCAATGCAGTAGAATGTTCAGAAAGTAATATTTGTAATATCGATATTTTACAGGAAAATAATGGAATTTTAATATAGATGATTATGTTGGCTGCATTACATAAACGCGTTAGAAAGAACAATAGCGTTCAATATTAGCCATTATGTGAAACAGGCAACTTGCGCGACCAATTATAAAAACCTTTCGGCACGCCCCAACCTTTCGACATGCCCCTACCTTTCGACACGCCCATTATTTCGATCTGCAGCTACCCCTGTCTTAAAAAAGCTGAGGTATGTATATAGTAACTTCATAACAAAACAACACAGGATTGTTGATAATAGGCTTTTTTTTTTTTTTTTTAAGAATTACTTTCATAAAATGCCACTGTACCAGTGCTGAAGTTGGGATAATATTCAATAAATGACCTCAACACATATGGGCAAAATGACTTGAAACAAAACCGCTGATAGGAGGTCTAAGCCTGAGCAGGACTCTGTAAGACCCTGTGGTACTGTAAATGTTCCTGAGGAACATGCTGCTAAGAGTATATGCACATACGCTATATTTGTCAAACAAGGAGTGTAACAAAATACAGCATCTCCTCCACATCAAAAATACTGGACAACTGCAGTTTCCCTAATGATTTAAATAGAAAGCAGCCAAATCTGCTTTAAGTCTGAGATTTGTTTTGTGCAAGAGGCCATAAAGCAGTTTGGACATTGTGCAAACACCATATTAAAGTACGGTAATCTGGGAGCTAAGATGCACTTGACTGTAATATCTCTGAAAGAAAACGAAACAGAGGTAACATTACAACACTAAAGGATGCGTGACATGAGATAGAATCAGTTTGTTTGGGAAAATATTGTATATGTAACAATCTTAAAGTCTAATTCAGTTTGATCAATTTGATCGCAGTCGGTAAATACAATTAAGAATATACTGTTAAAATGTTTTCATTTGTTTTTATTATTTTATTTGTTAATATTATGTTTTAATCTAACCTGTTCAGGACAGGCTTCAACATGGTGGTTTTGGCCAGGTCCAGCCCCTAAGGTAATACATTTTATTTTACATTTTGAAATTATAAAATTTATTGGGAAATTAAGTAAACTACTAAATAACTAGAATCATTAAGCTAAGAATCTATAGACATAGTGATGTGAGGGTAAATTCACTACATTTTACAGACATCAGACACACCAAATTTAGTAAAATAGTATATTTTACTGTGCATTAAGGATTATATTAATTCCACCTGCTAAATTTACAGCCTCCACCTGTTTGAGGGACATTCAAGACAAACTGGGACTTTTGATTGTGCAGAATTAAAGAACAGTTATGCGAGTAAAATATCCTTTATTTCTCTATATAATCTCCTGCTACACTAATGTACTTATCAGCATTTCGCTAGTGCTTGGATGCCATCAAGGTAGAAAGTAAGCTGGAGCCCTCATGGGACTGCCTGCTTCTTGTCATTGTCAGTGCTGAAACGCAGGTCCCCTAGGAACTCTGGTAGTACAGACTTCTTTAAAGCGTTTGCACCATGCAAATGTTTAACTTTATCGTCATTGTAGTGATACAATGAAATTTGTTTGGTAGCTCTCAGAGACAAGCAGCAATAAAGAAAATGAAAGAATAATCAAAAGAATATAGTTGCAAGCAAAGATGAGCAAGCCCAAGCACCCTGCGCTAATTTTGCATCCTTAGTGTCTTGAGATCACAAAGGCCCAGTTTAGTGGTGATTATATAAATTCCCTAGGTAGAGTGTATCAAAATCCTTTGGGTGTGATTGCAAACAACCCAAAATAACTGACTTCCTGTTGAGTACAGCCGATGACATGCAACGTGAAAATAGTTCAGCTCAATGAGCTCTAATTGTGTACCGGATTTCATGAACATATGTGCAAGTATGTTTGAGCAATGCAGCAAAATCTTGTGTGAGACTTTCTGGCATCCTAATGGCAGTGGATTCCAACCTGTCTGCCAATTTTCTTGACTTTTTGAGCATGTTAAGACCCTCCAAAAAGCCCCGGATAGTGGGAAAAAAAATAATATATTAATCCTTACAATAACAAGAGGGTCCTCACACACTATGACGACATAGGGCTGATGTCGTAGTGCTTGGGCCCAAATAATTGCACTAAAATATATTTATAACAATATACACAATGGAATATATAATAATAATACAGTTCTTGATGTATATGTTTGGTGCATTAGCAGCAACTTAAAAGTGAGAGTGGGTGGGCTAACAGCTTGGTTTGTTACTGTTTGTATTTTTATATTTATTACATCTGGGGTAATTAATAAGCATGATATAACTACGAAAGTTAACATTATTGCCAAAGTATAGTTTTAATATTTGACCCCTTAATAATTACAATATTATATTAAACATACTGTATAGTGTTTGAGAGATTTGGTCCTCTTGAACAGGTTTAGATTAAAACTAGATTTTCACACTTTGAATAGGAAAAAACTCAATGTGAACATGAAGAAGGGATGGATAAAAGTCAAACAGAAAGTGGATCTGAAGGTATGTATTCTGGTTGGAAATGTAATGGGTTTTCTGGTGGGTGTTACATTGCCTTTAGATCAATTATGGTATGTGTGCTTTTCAAACTAAAAAATATTTCATAATATTCTCAAACCAGGTTCTTGAAATCTTGTATTTTCTTAAGTGAGGCCTTAGCACATTTAAGTTGTTAGTTATAATCACACAATGGCAAAAACTTTTAAGTTAAAAACTTTCTGCATCATAACTAAGAATGATATTTTTGACTGTTAAAAGTCAACTTCTGTCCAAAAAGAAAAGTGAATGACTAAACTTTTTTAAATTAGGTAAACAAAAAAGTTATTGAAACTCAATACTGTAAATACTAGGGTTTGCTAATATATATATAAAAAAAAGGTATGTATACAGTATAACTTCATTACAAAACAACACAGGATTGTTAATAATAGGCTGTTTTTTTTAAATAATTACTTTTATAAAATGCCACTGTATCAGTGCTGAAGTTGGAATAATATGCAATGAATAACCTCAACACATATGGGCAAAATGACTTGAAACAATATTCTAAGATTTATTACTTCTAAGATTTATTTTCATCTTTTAACTGACATACATCCATGTAAAGCTGACCCGCTGATAGGAGGTCTAAGCCTGAGCAGGACTCTGTAAGACCCTGTGGTACTGTAAATGTTCCTGAGGAACATGCTGCTAAGAGTATATGCACATACGCTATATTTGTCAAACAAGGAGTGTAACAAAATACTGCATCTCCTCCACATCAAAAATACTGAACAACTGCAGTTTCTCAAATGATTTAAATAGAAAGCAGCCAAATTTGCTTTAAGTCTGAGATTTGTTTTGTGCAAGAGGCCATAAAGCAGTTTAGACATTGTGCAAACACCATATTAAAGTACGGTAATCTGGGAGCTAAGATGCACTGGACTGTAATATCTCTGAAAGAATACGAAACAGAGGTAACATTACAACACTAAAGGATGCGTGACATGAGATAGAATCAGTTTGTTTGGGAAAATATTGTATATGTATCAATCTCAAAGTCTAATTCAGCTTGATCAATTTGATTGCAGTCGGTAAATACAATGAAGAATATACTGTTAAAATGTTTTTATTTGTTTTTATTATTTTATTTGTTAATATTATGTTTTAATCTAACCTGTTCAGGACAGGCTTCAACATGGTGGTTTTGGCCAGGTCCAGCCCCTAAGGTAATACATTTTATTTTACATTTTGAAATTATAAAATTTATTGGGAAATTAATCAAACTACTAAATAACTAGAATCATTAAGCTAAGAATCTATACTGTAGACATTGTCATGTGAGGGTAAATTCACTACATTTTACAGACATCAGCCTGTGCATTAAGGATTATATTAATTCCACCTGCTAAATTGAATGCCTGCTTCTTGCCAGTGCTGAAATGCAGGCCTCCTAGGAATTCTGGTAGTACAGACACAAACAGTAAGTGCCACCATGCAGTAATAGGAGAAATAGAGCTTTCCAGCAAGACTAACAATATGCTCTCAGATTTGCTCAGCTGTCTTTTTTAGATGACAAGGCCACTTTGACTTGAACTCCCCTCATACTGTAGTTCAGGAACATTCTCATTTTAATTAAAGCAGTCAATATTGAAGGAAAAAGATTTTGGTAGGCATTAAAAATGGTGGGCAGTTTAGTAAGCACTAAACAAACGCACTGCCTGTCAATTATTTAAGCAATGGTGAACACTAAAAGGGAGAAAATATAAAGAGACTGTATCGTCATTTTAGTGATACAATGAAAATTGTTTGGTAGCTCTTAGCTCTTAAAATAACAAGAGGGCCCTCACACACTATGACAACATACAGTAGGGCTGATGTAGTGCTTGGGCTCTAAATAATTGCACTAAAATATATTTATAACAATATACACAATGGAATATATAATAATAATACAGTTCTTGATGTATATGTTTGGTGCATTAGCAGCAGCTTAAAAGTGAGAGTGGGTGGGCTAACAGCTTGGTTTGTTACTGTTTGTATTTTTATATTTATTACATCTGGGGTTGATTAATAAGCATGATGTAACTACTTTGGTAGTTATAATGTTACCTTTCATATAGTTTTAATATTTGACCTTCTCTCAATAACAATTACAGTATCATATTAAACATATTGTATAGTGTTTGAGAGATTTCCTCCTCTTGGACAGGTTAGATTAAAACTAGATTTTTACACTTTGAATAGGAAAAAACTAAATGTGAAAATGAAGAAGGGACGGACAAAGATCAAACAGAAAGTGGATCTGAAGGTATGTATTCTTGTTGGAAATGTAAAAGTTTTTCTTGTGAGTGTTACATTGCCTTCAGATATAATATTTTGTGTGTGCTTTTTAAACTAAATGGTTTATTTTAATGCAATTATTTTTTAAACTTAATCTGCTGAATGCAATTTTCTGAAATCTAGTGTAAATATGTATTTATGTTATTAATAAAATATAACTATATAATTATTGACACATGTCAGGTTCATGGCGAGGATATTTAAAATTTGAAATCTTATTTAAGCTCAAAAGTTTATTAACGTCAGGTATCATGCATGTTAGAAAACAATTTGTTATGATGGACCAAAATAACAAATCAAAAAGAAAATGTAATGTGTGAATACAAAACATGATTAAAGAGTCATTTTCTACAATTTTTCCCTTTATTATCATTTCCCTTAATCATTTTAAGGAAATGTAAATAATGGAACATGAATTAAAAAAAAGAATAGATTGTAAAGCTTTGTACAGCACCAAATTAATATTTTTATCAATAATAATAAGTTTAAAGATGGTAGACTTCAGATCTGTCAGTCACATTGAAAATATAAATACTTTTAAGTTTATTGATTCATTTTGATTAATTTAATCACTTTTACTTTTTTACTTTTAATTTTACTTTTCCAGCATCAGTTTCAATGTGGTGCCCTTTTTTATCTTCAGCCATCGAGGTAATGCTATTTTAATTCAATGTTGCTAAGGAAATCACTAAAGAACTAAGATAATTTTTGAGTCACCATACTGTACTTGATTGTCTTTTGTAAATGTCAATCGGTTATATGCCATAATTTATGAGAAATTTCATTTCACCAGGCTGTTCCATGCTTGCAGTAATACAATTTCACACCACTTGCTTACCACACATGCCACCTGACACCTTAGCTCCTCCATGTGGTAATAAGTCACTTACCAGCATGACTGACAGTATTCGCTCGAATCTTCTCTACTACACACAAAACAACAAGACCCGGTTTGAATTGGAACATTATCATTTTAATTAAACGAGACAATATTTAAGGAGAACATTTTAAAAGTGTTTGGTAGGCATTAAACAAAAGCACTGGCTCAAAATTCTTTAAGCAATGGTTGACACTAAAAAGTGAGAAAAATAATGATGTATAAGTTTATATTAAAACTAGTTTTTCACACTTTTAATAGGAAAAAAACCTCTGTGACAATGAAGAGGGGAATGAACAAGGTCAAACAAAAAGTCGATCTGAAGGTATGTATTCTGGTTGTAAACTGTGTTACATTGATTTTTGGTTTAATATTTTAAGAGCGCTTTTTTCAAACTACATAATTTTTTCTTAAAATCTAGTTAAAAATATATATATATATAAATCAATATTAATGTTACTACTCAAATATAATTTTATTAATTTGAGGGCTCAGCACATTTAGGCTGTCTTATAATACAGCCTACAATAGTCTTATAATACCTCAATGACAAAAACCTCACCAAGTTAAAAATCTTTGAATCATAACTTATATTATGTTTGAGTGTTACGCCAAACATCTACAGTTGTATAGAACACGAATGACAAAAAATTTTCAATTTAAGTAACCAAACATGTTACTAACACTTAGTATTACAAATACTAGACCATGCTATTACACTAACAAATAAACTGTGCTGTGGTACACAGTAACAATACAATATTTATTTACAACAATAGTGATGGATTCTTCTGTATAATCTCTCTCTTTCTTTATATGGTTTAAATGTATAAATTTCACAAATAATTTATTACATGAATTGTAAAAAAAAAAAAACACTCCTACAGATTTCATACAGATCTCATACAGGCTTAATTAAAAGTTGATTAACATCAGGTGTCATGCTTGTTACAGTAGAAAGCAAGTTGGTATGATACAGGAGGTGCATTTTAGCAAGAAAATGTGAGGTGTGATTGAAAAACCTGAGTAAAGTGTTGCACTGTACAATTGTACCAATCTCCCCATTTATTTTAGGGCAAACTAAATAATGGTACATTAATTTAAAAACAAAAAATATTCAAATGGATTGAAAAGCTGTGCACGAGAGTGGCTCCAAATTAATAATATTATTAACAATAATAATAAGGTTAAAGATGGTAAAACACAGTTATGGCAGTAAGTTGGAAACATAAATAATGTTTTTCTAATTAATTGATAAAGTTTTATGAATTTCATCAATTAGTGGATACAATTACAAATGTACTGTTAATGTTTTCATTTATTTTATTCTGTTTAATTTATTTATATTATTGTTTAATGTAATCTTTCCAGACTACGTTATGATATGTTCGGGTCAGCCAGCTTCAGCTGCTGAGGTAATACAAATTTAAATTCAATATTGCAATAATAAAATGTATTAGGAAATATTTAAGAAACAAAATTATTTATCTAATAATCTATAAACATTTTGATGTTTGAAGGTAAAGTCACTGTTATTTATAGAAATCAGACATAAGACGTATCAAACGTAACAGTATATCTTACTGTTCTTTAAGGATTACATAAATTGTCCTAGTTAAATTTACCGCCTTCACATGTACAAGTCAAACTGGGACTTTTGATTCTGCAGAATAACAGAACACAGTTATGGGAGTAAAAACTCCCTTTATTTCTCTATATAATAATCTCCTGGTACACTAATGCACACATCCCAGCATTTCACTAGTGCTTGGATACCATCAAGATAGAAAGTTTTCTCAGCAAACTGGAGATCTGATCCGACTTCCTGCTTTATCAATGCTGAAATGCTGGCCTCCCAGGAACTCCTGACATACAGGCTTCTTTAATATGCTTGCAGCACTCATATTTTTACTGTTGCTAAGAGTCTCATCACTGTACTGTGCTTGATGTTTTGTGTAAATGTCAATCGGTTTTATGCCCTCATTAAAGAGAAATTTCATCATATCACACTGTTCCATGCTTATAATAACAGTTTTAAACTTTTTCTTACCACGCAATTCATGCCACCTAATACATTAGCAGGTCTATGCGGTAATAGGCGACACATTACTTACCAGCATGACTAACAGCATGCGTCTGGATCTCTTCTGCTTCTAAGATGACAAGACCCAGTTTGGCTTGACCAGACAGTAATTAAGGAAGACATTTTAAAAGTGTTTTGTAGGCATTAAACAAAAGCACTGCCTCACAATTATGTAAGCAGTTATTAAAAATAATGATATTTCTAATCATTTGCAATTATTTAATTTTATTATTTAAATCTACAGTAATGGAAATGGTGATAATGCTAACTTTTGTATAATTGTAACTTTTGACCTCCACTTAC
Source organism: Clarias gariepinus (assembly GCF_024256425.1). Taxonomy (NCBI): domain Eukaryota; kingdom Metazoa; phylum Chordata; class Actinopteri; order Siluriformes; family Clariidae; genus Clarias; species Clarias gariepinus. The sequence continues at coordinate 17,946,401 of NC_071123.1, read as the reverse complement.
TAACAAGTAAAAGATTTGAAATGGTATTTAAGAGATTTGTTTCTTTTGTTCAGATTTAGATTAAAAGTAGTTTTTTTTTTCACTTTTAATAGAAAAAACTATGTGGTCATGAAAAATGGAAGCACAAAGGTCTAACATACAGGAAATCTGGAGGTATGTGTTCTGGTTGGAGATAGAATAGAAAAGTTTCTTTTGAGTGTTATATTGCTTTTAGATATTTAGAATATTTTATGGCTGATTTTCAAACTAAATTATATTTCATAATATTTCACTGCATTTTCTTAAATCCTAGTATTATCTCTTTTATAAATCTACTGTATATTAATGTTCTTACTCAAATATAATTGTCCTAATTTGAGGCCTCAGCACATTTAGGTTGTCTTATGTTTATAATACCTCAATGACAAAAACTTCACCATGTTAAAAACTTTCTGAATTGTAGCTAAGAAAAATTATGTTTGACTTTTAAACTATACAAGTATTATTTATATTATTGTAAACAATACAATATACAATAACTTCTGTTAATTAGACTAGTGAACTTTCTTTAAATTAAGTAACCAAAAAATACTAGGCTTTGCTTGTACACTACATAAAACCGCTGAGGTATACAGTACCTCTACTACAGTACAAAATCACACAGCACCGTTGGTATTAGTTTTTGAACATTTTAATTACTGTGATAATGTTATGTAGGACCAGTGTTGAAGTTGGGATAATATTGAATGAAAGACCTCAATACAATGTGTCAAATATAATGTGTCTTAATTTGAATACCTCCATGTAAGCCCCCCCACACTCCCCTATTTAAATAGAACCATGGAAATCTTTTTTTTTTATGTTTATCTGTTTTTATACCAGAACTAAGGTTGATGCTGCTGGGGAGTAGATCTGTTCAGACTGCAGTAAAAAACATCATTCTGGGCAGAGAGGATAGGAATCAGGCTGTTACACCTACATCCACCCAGCAGAGTGAGAACACACAGGGAGAGGTGGCCGGGAGGAAGGTGATTGTGATGGACACTCCTGACTGGTTCTCTCCTGGAATCTGTCTGGAGGAAAGACTAGAGAAACTAGAGAATGTGGATTCATTGCTGCATTCTCCAGGGCCTCATGCCTTTCTCCTGGTCTTACATGCAAATCAGCCTACAGGAGAGAAGAAATCATTCATTGAGGAAATGGTGGAGACTTTGGGAGCAAGCTGTTGGCAAAATACAATGATTATTTTCATTGTTTCTGATAAACATCAAAGAAATAACCAATCAGGAGACCAGGAGATTCAGAAAAGTGGAAAGGAGGTTTTCTGTCTCAACATTAAAGAGAGTGGAGAATGTTCTCAGGTCGCAGATTTGCTGGAGAAGATAGAGAAGATGGTGAACAGAAGAGGAGAGAAAATCTATAGCAGTGATATTTATAAACATACATTGGTTCAGGTAAGAACGCTTTTGAAAAGTATAAGAGAGAAATTAGAGAAATGTAAAGACCAAATAAAAAGAGACAGCAAGGAAAAAATGAGGAAACTTGACCTACCAGAAGAGTTACAGCAAAAAATGGAAATGAAAGAAAATGTACACATTGCTAGGACGGAGGAAGAAAGAAACATAATGAAAATCATTTTGCCTGAAATATGGAAAAATATCTTGGAATCAAATGTGAAGATGCATGAAAAGTTCAGCAGACAGGAGGAGGGGCAGACGACATGTAAAAGACCACATGAAGAGGAAGATAAAAAGATAAAATACAGTATAAAGAAAAAAAACATTCAATCTGATTAAGGAACAGCAAGATTTTTTTTTTTTTTTTTTTTTTTTGCAATGCTAAATACCTGCATTTACAATGAAGTCTTATCTATAATAATGCATGCTTTACTACACATATCCTATTTTTGCCATGCCTAAATTAGTATAAACTTATGATTAAGTGAACAATTTAAATTACAGGATGCTACAAGCTAGGTCCGGTGTGATTGATCTCTTTACAACTTTTCTGACTGTACACACACGCACATGCCCACAAACACATATATACTCACGCACTATAAAATAACATACAGTATATAATTTTCTTGATTAGATATTGACTGGAGAAGCTGACATTAACATAACTGTTTGTAAATGTTTTACGTTGATCCTGGAAAATTTGCAGCTATGACATGTACTGTGTTATTAATACCAGGCTTTGAAAGCATAATTATCCTTCTTTAATGTTCCTAAATCAGTGCTAAAGTACTATAGACCTAATAGGTCTATAAGTAGCACTGATTATCAGTTCTGATTTTTGTGATATTCTGTCTATAACATGTATGGTAGTTAAGTATCGGCACTGTGTAATGGTCAAGTTTTTTTGGGAAATCATGCAAAGGATAGGTTTCGGAAAATTACATATTTGGCATTTCTTTATTGTTAACTTCAATAAGCTTGTGACTGCTTATGATTCATATACTGTATAATGTGGATTTTAAACACTCATATTAATCATATAAGATTTGAATTCTATTAAAGTTTATCATAGTTGTATGAGAAAAAAACAATTCCATGCCACCTTGTATTTTATTCTTGTTGCAACCAAAGTTCCGTTAAAGTGGTTATTATTGTAATTTTATATCATATACTTCTGGTAGAGTAAAACAGTGAAATGAAACATTATTCCCCAGGACCATGGTGCGACATACTGTACTGTAAAGCAACACAGAATTATTTGAGACCAGACAAACCAAAAACAGATCAATAAGCAAAGCAAAGGACGTGCTGCATCGGTAGTGCAATGTTGTAGTGCTAAATAATAATAATAAAAAAAGAAGAAGAAATGGGATTTTAGAACATTTAAAACAATCACTCAATCAACATTGAACCCATGCTAGAAAGAACAAATAAAATGAAACCCAGCTACAGATGCCCAGGTAAGAGTAATGATGAAAACATGATTTACTTTTAGTCATTAGCGGCAAAAAAGATAGTTATTATATTTGAGATACAAACCTTACTATGAACACGGTGGCATTAACAACAGATAACATTAACAGCAGTAAACTAAACAGAGAAGCTAACAGCAAACAAACCAGACACAAGACAAAGGACAAAGGACAAACAGAAACATGGACTATGAATGTCAAAGGACTGGATTGGACTAGATACAAGTGAATATTGTCATGCCCATGTCACGTTAGGTGCAAGTTTCAACATTATATAGAGTCAAAAGATACCTCACATATAGAACAAGGACAAACGAACCAAATAACAATTTTAATTTTAAATGAGCAATTACCATTTTAAACTTTTACATGTGTTCTTTATAATCACATGTAAACAAATAATAATCTGACAAGGATGGGATTTTTCTGTAAGTATTATTAGTTAATATGCTGTATGAAGCATGGGAGTGCTGTGAACTCTAATAGTCTTTACATTGTAACAGTCTTTACTATTTTTATTACACTGTCCCTATAGTAAAATAAAAAAGAAACAAACAAACAAAAAAATCAACAAATAAATAAATAAACAAATAAATATGGAAAATAAAATTTAAACAACCAGTGTATGCAGAATATAATTAACTAAGGAGTTCACAATCACCAAACCAAATCAGGCCATTATCACATCCTGAAAACAGAAGTCTAAAATATATACAATAATAAATAAACATATTTTCCAAGTGAAACTAGATAATGTATATAAGTACATGAGAATGTACTAATACACGTGTGTGTGTGTGTGTGTGTGGGTGTAATGCCAATTAATTCACCAGGCTGCACATAAGGACTTACAAGTTTGTTTGAAACACTGGCTATTTTATTACAGTATATAGATAAAATATTACCCGGATGTATATTTGTTACTATGTTTAAACATTTTGCAACACTTTTTTTACATTAACCAATAACTGATGTAATTGCTTTTACACACAGCATAAGTGAGGAATGTCTTTTAAAAAAATCTGCTGAATAGCTGCACAGAAGTCAAAACTGATTAACTTTATCCATGACACCTCTATCACAGCAAAGGGAGTGAAAGTCTTTTGGGTTATGATGTTGGTGCAGTGTCCACCACAATGGAGGTGTACAGCTAGTAATTGCAGCTAGGAATTAATGGTGTTTTGTACCTCATTGAGATTTCCTAACATGTTAGCAAGACTGTCATCAGATTACAGTTATATTACGTTGCATGGTCTGGAGAGTCGCGCCATGAGATGTTATAATATTAATAAGATCCCTAACGCAGGGCTTTGGGGGGGGGGGGTCAATGAACAGGAGTTGGGAGAGTGCTTATAATATGCACGGGAAGACCTTTTCGTTTGGAGACGCCGTGGGATTATTAATTAGGAAACTTAAAATGAAACAAAAGAAAACTAAAAACAAAAATAAACAGAGCCCCGCCATCTAAGCAAGAATGGACGGTGCTCTGATAACTAAAAATAAACCTGAAGATCCTCTCGGAGCTTATGCCCTTAGCGAGCATTTATTTGAGAGAGAGGGGTTTGTGTCTTTTTGTGTACACTTTATCCTCCTTAAATCTAGTGGCATTTCTCCGACTTCTACTTGTACTGCCGCTACTGTTGAAGATTTAATAGCACCACAGCACACTCTCAAGGCTTGTGATTGTATCACATCCAGTCTTTTTAATAACGACTTGGCTGCTGACCCTATCACCATGGTTCCATAGTCTAGTACAGATCTTATCACTGTCACATATATAATTCTCAAAGAGGAATGACTAGCTCCCCATTCTCTTCCTGCCAAACATCTCATCACATTTATTACTTTTTTTGCATTTGTCCTCCATTTTCTTTATATGTTGTCTCTATGTATATGTCTCTACCCTTTTCAATTCTCTCCCATGCATTTTTAGTTTAACAACCCCTTTCTAATTCTCTTTCTTGTAAAAATTACAGTTTTCAATGGAGAATCTAAATCCACACTCAAATCCCCATTCCAGTACTTTATCTATTGCTTCTTGCATTCTCCTTTTTGTGTACTCAATATTTCTGCCTCTTTTCCATAGCGGCCCATCATCTGCAAATAAAGACCTGCTAATATCTCCTGGAAGTGTTGTAAATATGTCATTTATCATAATGATGAAAAGTTTTGGACTCATCACACTACCTTGTGGTATTTCATTTCCAGTTGTTTACTGGCTTGACATTTCTGCTCCTATCCTTACTTGAATTTTCCTTTCATACAAAAAAATCTGTTATCCAATTAAACATCCTTCCGCCTATTCCTAGTTTATTTAGCTTTATTGATAACCCCTCTCTCCATAACATATGATATGCTTTTTTTATTTCAGAGAATACTGCCACTATTGACTCTCTGTTTGCTTGTGTCTTTTGTTACGACCCCTTAGTCTAGGGTTCAGGGCCGCAACAAAAGATAAAATAATAAAAAAAAAAACCTCTGCAAACAGGATAGTGTGCGTGGTCTTTTATTTTCTTTTGCACACACACGCACACCTGTCCTGGATTGTTGTAAATAAAAATAAGATCTTCTGGATCTGACCAGAGCATTAGATGATCAAGAAATCAGGAGACTCAGAGCCAGGCTTCAGCTGGAGAAGATAGTTTAATTTGCATGCATGCGTCAATCAGTCAGCCTGGGCAATGAAATCCGAACATAAATGGCAAAACATCCATTTTATACTACGATGTAAACATCGACCCAAGGCCAAGAAAGGAAAAACAAAGAAGAAAAATACAATCAAGGTTAAAAACATCATGTGAGAACTAAGTAAACAAGGACACTTATTAAGTAAACAAGGACATGTATTAAGTAAACAAGGACATGTATTAAGTAAACAAGGAACTTATAAAGATCACGCTGACATAAGTCCATTATTAATGATTAGTGTCATATTCATACAAAATATTAAGAAAAATTAGAAATAAATCCTTCAATTCCCCCCTGTGAATGCCCTAAAAGCATTCATAACAGCAAGCTTAATCTTTTGAAACATGTCTTACAATCCGTAACCACTGGCCAGGCGATTACTCGTTTACATATTCCACAACGGAATAGGACTTAGACTTCTAACCCGCGTACCGAGCATAATATAAGGAAAAGGTCACGTCAAATGTAGGCATTACACACAGTCCTGTCCTTCTGTGTTCTTGTGTGTTTAGCTAGAGTCAGGTAAGTAGTTAGGTGTGTGTTTGGCTAGGAGCGTGTTTAGCTAAAATCTAGGTTGAGTTACAGTAACTAGCATGCTTCTAGCCATAGCCCCTATGTGTCTCTAGCTTGTCTGTGTTTCCTGCCTCCCTAGATCCCAGTGAGCCTAGCCTTTGAGTGTCCCCTAGCCTAGCCTTTGAGTGTCCCCTAGCCTTTGTTTCGTCTGTGTTTCTGTGCCCCCATTCCCTAGTGTGGGTTAAGCTATTAGGTAAGGGTAGCTTAGTGCATGTTGGGGCTAAAGACATGCTTAGCTAGGTGTATGTGTAGCTAACTGCCATGGTTAAGCTCAGCTTAACCATGTTTAGCTAAAAGCCATGCCTAGCTGATTGCCATGTCTCTACGTGTCGGTCTCTAGTGTCCAGTCTCAGCTCCACGCATAATCTGTGTCCTGTTATGTTTGTCCTCCCTCTGCCTGTGTCTCGCCACAGGGTGTGTGTTTGTTCCCCAGTCTGTCTTGCCAGAGAGCCCCTGTTAGCACAGAGTTAAGTATTGTTTGAGTTTGTTTGTTCCTTTGTTTGTGTCTTTATTTATACTTTGTGTTTAAATATTATTAAAAGACTCTTTTTGGTTTACATAACCCCTCTGCCTCTATGCCTGCTTCTTCCGCCCACGGCGTTCAACACCTGCCACAACACCCCGTTCGTGACACCTAACTCCCTATCCAACACAAAAACAGGATAAAATGGGTTCTAAAGAAAACGGCACCCAACCCCTACTGCTTCCAACGAGGAAAAAAAAAAAGTATATACAAACAAACGGAAAACTATTTACAATACTTACAACAAAAACAAAGATTGAAACAAAAGAAAACCAACACTTAACCCAACTCACAAAATACCGGCGCGACCCAACAGTTTTACATTCACTAGCCAACACAACACACATCTCCAAAATCACAACAGCGCGCGATTCCGGGTTTCACCGGCCAGCTTAAAAAGACGTGCTTCTCCACGGCCAGCCAATCCCGTCGCACGTCACGGCACGCTCAATCAGGGCGGGACCTCCTGCAGCAGGGAGAGCGAGGGAGAGAGAGAGAAAGGCAGGGAGAGAGAGAGCAGCACCAGCAGCCACGCACGCGCACTTACGTGCACTACAGCCGCACGTAACACTTTCTTATTTCAGTTTCTAATCTAACAATAGCATCCACTGTATTCCTCCGCTTCCTGAAACCACTCTGGTAATTTGCTATACCTCTCTTTTCTCTAGGGTATATGCTTATCTTTCTGCTATCATCCGCTCCATTATTTAACACAAGTTGGATGTCAGAGCTATAGCTTAATGGTTTTGTTGGGTCTTTGGCTGGTTCCCTCTTTCCATATTTTATTACAGTATATACCTCAAGCAGCTTCTTAATTGCTCCATTTCCAAGATGTTTTAACATACAGCAGCATAATTTATCTAATCTTTTTCAGGAGTAGTTAGCTGGGCTCTCTTAATTGCTCTCACCATTTCTGCCATTAAAAATGGTTCATTTAGGATTTCCCCATTCTCTTCATCCTTACTGTCTATTGTATGTTCATATTGACCTAATGTTGCTATCCTTATCCTTTTCTCTTCTTCCGTCAAATTATCTGAACTGGGTATTTTTGAAAAAAGATTTCACCATCATCTCTGCTTTTTCTATGCTAGTTAGTCCAACCTCTTCGTCTACTGTCATCACTGGATATTCCCACTGTCTATTTTCTCCTCCCATTTCCTTTATCATATTCCATATTTCACTCACGTGTGTGGATGTTTCTATTTCACTACAAAATTTCCTCCAGCTGTCCCCTTTAGCCTATCTTACCTTCCTTCTCACTTTGTGCCTGTGCTCTCTTACACTCTATCATATTCTGCATATTGTGTGTCCTCTTATCTAGCCTGTATGCTTTATTTCTTTTCCTAACTGCTTCCTGACACTCCTTCCTTCCACCAAGGCACCAGCTTTCTATTCCCTGTATTTTTAACTTTCGGAATAGCTTCCTCCGCTGCCTTTATGATAGCTGCTTTTACTTGGTCATTATTATTATTTATACTCCCCTGAATATCTACTTTACTCATTAACTCTTTACTTACTGCCTGAAATTTTTCCTAGTTTGCTTTTCCCACTTCCCATCTTGGGATTCTATATACTCTCTTATCTTCTTGCCTTCCACCTATTCTGCTTAAAACTGGATAATGGTCGCTATCTATTGTGGTTGTTTTCCATACTTCCCAAGTACTGTTTCCTGCCAGTGTATTTGTAACTAGAGTTATATCCAACACTGATTCACATCCTGTTGCTAAATTTATCCTTGTACTTGTTCCATCATTTAGATTAACTAGATCTTTCTCCTCCATCAGCTTCTCTATTATCCTTCCGTTTGCATCTGTTTTATCACCCCCCAAAGTGAGCTATGTACATTAAAGTCTGCACACCATATTATTTTTTGCCTATCTTGCCCATGTATCCTAAGTAATTTTTCCAGTGTCAGCCTCTTACATGGATTATAGTAGTTGATTATCGTTATCTGTCCCCCATTTTCCCAAACCTTCACCACTACGTACTCCTGATCCTCACCCACTTCTAAGATCCTGTATGGTATTCCACTCTTAATAAATGTGGCACACCCTCCTCCTACCCCACCCGTCCTATCTCTCCTTATTATTGTATAAGTTGAGATTTGGTTTCAGCCATGTTTCCTGAACACAAACTATATCTGTTTTTTTTGTCCAATTCCCTGATGAAGTGCTTCAATTCCTGACCATTTGCTATTCGGCTTTTGTACTTTGTATTACCATTATGTAGGCCATTGTAATAGTATTACCATTATGATCAACCAATGCATGATGTATCTTGACTTGACTGATTGTTAAGGTTTTCCCTAACTTCTTCCCATGTCAGTCCTTTCAGTCCCAGATGATTGATTGCAGCTTTGACCACCAGTTGGATTTTGTCATTTTTTAATTTGACCTCTGCTGTGTTGTTTATCAACGCTGCTATAAATGTAACTAGATCTCTTTTATCCACATACACTCTCTCATTTGCTAAATGAGGTTGTCCTTGCGCTCCCATTTCTCTTTTCCCACTTCTTCCACCTTCACTCCCCTTTGATCTTTTTACTGCCTCCGCATATGTTATTAGTTTTTCCACTCTAGTTTTTTGGATTTCTATCTCCCGCTTCATAACTTCACATCTTCCATAAGCCACATTGTGAGGACCTCCACATTTACAGCATTTTGGCTCCATCACATGCCTCGACATCTAATTAGTGACACACATGAATAGATGAACAAGATACCCACTGTCCCTACCTATTATCTAACAAAATAACAACCAAGGGAACGAGCTTGGCAGAATCAGTGGGGAAAGAAGACCGTGTTGAGCTTGATTTTAGTCTGACACTGTATAGAGAAATAAGGGATATAGAATAAGAGGGAGGCCCCGCTATGCCAGGAGCTGCCAGTGAATTACCACTACTCTTATCATTTCCTCACTAACACAGTGAGGTAAGCCCCAGTGGGCTCCCTCTTCGCTTTTCTGCGACAGGGCTTTTTGGGGGCAGCGACCCTCTCCAGGGAGAGTGGAAGGTGGGAAGGTGGGGAGTTTGACTGGGGTGGTACACCTGTCAAGGCATAAGGCAGGTGTCCTAAAGCGAGTTTGGGGAGGACAAAAACCCCTGGCCCCCGGGGAGTAGAGCCGTTCATGAACAGGCTGGGGTGTGGGCAGTTTGTTTTGAACCTGGTGCTAAATGACGTGTAAATGACCTAATCTGGGACAGGGGTGTCGTGAGTGGCAGAGCAGCTCCATTCATTATTTTCAGAGAGCCGAGGTTGTGTGGGCAGCATTCCTTGGAGCTTGGGGTGGTTAAGGATAGGGGTTCAAGAGGGTTATGGTTAGGTGTTATGGGGTTATAGTTTAAGGTTATGGTTAGGCTCGGCCAGGGGCGTAGCAAGCTTTTCAAAAGTGTGGGGGATGAATGTGGTTTGTTTGTTAACAATAAAAGTGAAGAATACGATGACAGAGGGGTACAAAAGGTATTAACATACAAGATATAAAAAGCTTTCAATTTAAATGAGTGATAGTGATACTAGAGTGATACTAAAAACACACTTGCTAGACTTGCTAAAGATTTAGAATCAGAAATGCTTTAATAATCTCGGAGAAATTATTTTGTTACTCCAAATATACAGACAACATTTCAAACAAACAACATACTGTATATTCCGAACAAAAACATAAACAACTATGTACATATATAAATGCAACCAACAACAACAACAACTGACCAAATATATCTCTCATTTAAAATAACCAAAAGTGCTCTTTCTGCTCTACTTACAAAAGACAAACTGCTCAGCAACCTTTTTTCTGTTTCCCCTGTCCAGCTTGTTTTTATGTACATGGCACACAGCAACACTGTTGAGGCGAGTTTGGGTCATCGTGCTGCGTAGCCATGTTATCAGCCTCCGGAGGCTGCTGAAACTCCTTTCTGACTCTGCTGATGACACAGGCACAACTAGGAGGAGTCGGGCAACTGTTTCGACTTGGTCAAAGAGACCACGAACCTCTGGGGTCATTCCTTAAAGAACTGCAACAATTTCAGTACTAGACTGGAAGCTGTACTTCATTCTGAACAATGCAAGCTGAACTTTGAGGATGTCTGGGTTGATTTCTGGGTACTGTTGGACAACAACATGTATTTTTCCAGTTAATAGAACTTGTTCCAGGTGCCTTAACATTTGCATTCCTTCCTGCTCAAATCTTTCTCTAAACTGCATTTCAGCAACATCCAGAACTTTGTAGAATTCAGTCCTGTAGTAGTCAGAAGGGGACACATGTACATGTGCAGGAGCATTACCTGTGAAGCGCTGAGGTGGGATACGGACACGAGGAGCAGCAATAGGAGTGAGATGGAGTGTTTCACGCATACAGTGGTGTGAAAAACTGTTTGCCCCCTTCCTGATTTCTTATTCTTTTGCATGTTTGTCACACAAAATGTTTCTGATCATCAAACACATTTAACTATTAGTCAAAGATAACATAATTGAACACAAAATGCAGTTTTTAAATGATGGTTTTTATTATTTAGGGAGAAAAAAAATCCAAACCTACATGGCCCTGTGTGAAAAAGTAATTGCCCCCTGAACCTAATAACTGGTTGGGCCACCCTTAGCAGCAATAACTGCAATCAAGCGTTTGCGATAACTTGCAACGAGTCTTTTACAGTGCTCTGGGGGAATTTTGGCCCACTCATCTTTGCAGAATTGTTGTAATTCAGCTTTATTTGAGGGTTTTCTCAAATGGGTTTTCTGCATGAACTGCCTTTTTAAGGTCATGCCACAACATCTCAATAGGATTCAGGTCAGGACTTTGACTAGGCCACTCCAAAGTCTTCATTTTGTTTTTCTTTAGCCATTCAGAGGTGGATTTGCTGGTGTGTTTTGGGTCATTGTCCTGCCCAAAAGTCTTGGCAATCATTGAGATGTTTTTTAGCAAAATTGGGATGAGCCATAATGTTCTTTTTGCTTAAAAGTGGTTTGCACCTTGGAAATCTGCCATGCAGGCCGTTTTTGCCCAGTCTCTTTCTTATGGTGAAGTCGTGAACACTGACCTTAATTAAGGCAAGTGAGGCCTGCAGTTCTTTAGATGTTGTCCTGGGGTCTTTTGTGGCCTCTCGGATGAGTTGTCTCTGCGCTCTTGGGGTAATTTTGGTCGGCCGGCCACTCCTGGGAAGGTTCACCACTGTTCCATGTTTTTGCCATTTGTCGATAATGGCTCTCACTGTGGTTTGCTGGAGTCCCAAAGCTTTAGAAATGGCTTTATAACCTTCACTGCAATCTCCGTTGTTTATGTACCTTTTCACCACATTTTTTTCTTCCACTCAACTTTCCATTAATGTGCTTGGATACAGCACTCTGTGAACATGGTGCATGGTGTATATAGGTCTTCTGTCCGTGTGTCTGTGGTGCCACCCGTGCACAAAGGGTTGATCCCGTTACATTATTGAGGAACAGTTACTGGACTTGTAAAGGGATGAAAGTGTATATTTTTATAGTTTGAAAAACACACTGGTATATGTTAATAAATTACAGCTATCTACTGTTATTGATAAACAAGGCAAGGCTATTATGAAATGTGATACCACAACCACAATATATTTACAGCAGTTTATTACAAAGTGTTGAACAAGCTCCAGACAAGGGATCTCTGGTGCAGACTTCTGTTTTATACAGAAGTGTAAATTAGTTTTCTCTTTCAGGTTTTGTTGTTCATTCTGTATCAGTTCCATATACTGTATTTGTACGGATTCAAGTAGCACTGAATGAATGAGACAACAACCACAATGTTAATATCAAACTGTCTATTATAGATTTATATGTGACATTATATAATGAGTCGATATCTTGTTCCCCCTATTTCTAGGCACCAAGCCTGCTGTTCTGGTGGTGCTGCACCACACGTTTGATCCAGACTGTGTTGTACCAGACAGCAACAGAGCTGTAAACAGAGAAAATACAATCGTAGTCAATTGTCTGTTCCATGAAGACCAGGGATTACTGCAATGCCCTAAAAATGACAAATCATTTGCCATTGTTACAAACCATATTTCACCTCCAGTACTTGTTTCTTTATTATTTATGTTTCCTAAAAATCACAGTTTAAACGAGAACATTTAATTATTAAGATATTCTTGTGCTTCTTTTTCCTTTTTAGGTGCCGTGGCCAGTTTGTTTTATTTCGATAAGTGGTACTGTAGTTGCATTTCTTATTCTTTTTTTAAACTATATATAAAAAAAACTTTATATTGTAGTATATAAAATGAGATGAAGAGATGTAGTTTGTTGATAGAAAAAAAAAACTATATTCTGTGATGTGTCTAATTTCATTCTTTCATGTTTTTATGGGTGTGATTACCAAGGGTTTATACCTGAAGCAAATCAAAGCTGTGTCGATATATCGTATAACCACATAATCTTGGTTGTGTGATATTAGTTCATTAAGTGCCATACTAATGTTTTTTATTCTTTTTTTATTTTTTTTTAGAATTAGTGCATTCATGGCTTTCAGGATTTTCAATCCTTCAGGTAATGCGCTTCAACTTTATTACTGCACATTTTCATGATAGCCTAGCATGTTGTCATTACTCACTCACCCACTCACTCACTCACTTACTTATCATCTATACTGCTTAATTCTGTATACATGGTTGCAGAAGGCCTGGAGCCTATTCCAGGAAACTTAGGGCACGAGGCAGGGTACACCCTGGACAAGGAGCAAATTCATTGCAGGGCTGTTGTCATTACAATTCATACTAATTAATTCATAGATGAGGCTTGGCTATAATTACAATAATGTTACATTCAGTTAAATTTTAAAACCATTTTGAGAAAATTAGCAACATTTGTGAAGGGAAATTAAGCAAAAACTTTAAGACTAATACTTTAATATTATGTAGGCCACATGATGCCACTTTTATCCTTCTTTAAATGAATCGTTGCCATGGTGGAACATTTTTTATTATTATTAATTAGGTAATTAATAAACATAGAAACCCAATAATTTAGACAGCAGGTCATGGTCATTAAAGAACCAAACTGAACCCATGTCCAAAATTGCATCCTGCCCCAGAAATCTGTTTATCATGTTCTATGCAATATTCCATATAGGGATTCAAACCTTTTCCCCTTTAACAGGGCCAAGAGAAAACCCAAGAACGTAAGTATAATGGCTTTAATTGTTAAAGTTTAACTGGATGAGTATTATAAAGAATAATGGGTTGTTCAAAATCTAGTTTTCTAGTGCAGCAATGTCAATCACTCAGTGGGACACATTACATTTAATTAACTTTTTAATTGTTATCACAAACTAGAACCAGAACCCCATCTTACTTTATGATTTCTGGGGCCTGGAGCCTATCCCAGGAGTTTTTGGGTATGAGGCAGTGACACCCTGGACACACACACACACACACACACACACACACACACACACACACACACACACACACTACAAGCATTTTGGGATCACCAATTAACCTGAGCTAAAACTAGAGAAAAAAACAGGAAAAAAATGGAGAACATGCAAGACACACAGACACAAGGGCAGAATCGAACCCTGACCCAGAGTGCTAATCACTATGCCTCCATGCTGCATTCCTAAAATATTAGAATATCTAATTTCAAGTTTGATTAAATGTTAAGAAAAGGTGCACAAGCAAAAGGGATGACTGAAGCCTTAAGAATATTGTCAAGCAAAGCTGATTCAAGAACTATATATTCTAATATGCTAATATTTTGACATACTGGGAAAAAAAGGAAATTAAAACCAAAACTATGCACCAGAGAAAATTTTTTACATGCTGTAAAAACAGTGTAGCGAATATTACTGATGAATTATCTTGGGGTGTGTACTTTCCCGCTGAAAGCCAAGTGTTTATACGCTGAGGATGTGAGGATAGTTTCATTTTTTATTATCCATGCAAATATGTATGTGCTTGTGTGTATGCGTGTGTGTGAGTATGTGTGCGTGTGTGACAGAGAGAGAGAGAGAGAAAGAGAGAGAGAGAGAGAGAGAGAGCAAGACTCCATGGACAAAGAGACCAAGTAAAAAAAAACAAAAAACGCTATGGATGGTAGTTAATGTAGAACCAGAGAAAGCCAAATAAGTCAAATGTCGTGTATTTGTGACATCACTGCATCGTTAGCATGTGCATACAACATAGATGTTTATGGCATGCACCATGTACCGTATGCATGAAAGGATTTGCAATGCATTTTAGTGTTTTGGTTGGAAATTCATATTTACTGTACACAGTTTGTTTTCATGTGTGGGAGAATTCCCATCACAGTAGCATGTTTGAGGTTTGATATTAATGTGGAAACATTTTGATTTTGTATCCAAAAAGATTTATTATGCTGTGTTACTCAGTTATGATTGTATTGGCACATGAATGCGGATATGCAAATTTAAATGCAATGTCTGATTTTCATTTGTTGATGTATATTAAAGTTTCTATACCAGAACTGAGGCTGATGCTGCTGGAAAGGACACCATCTGTGGAGAGTTCTGCAAGTAACATCTTGAACAGAAAGGAGGTGGCTGGGAGGAAAGTTAATGTGGTGAACGCCCCTGACTGGTTTTCACCTGGACAGTCTCTGGAGAATTTGAGGCAAGATGTGGGACTTTATCTCCAAAAGGTTGCTCCAGGACCTCACGCCTTTCTCCTGGTCATACCTGTAAAGCAGTCTACAGGAGAGGAGAGAGGGCTGCTGGAGAATATGGAGAAGCTTTTTGGAGAGGAATGTTGGAGAAACACCATGATCATATTTAATGTAACTGAGGAAAAAAGAAACATTGAGGAATTTATCAAGTCAGCAGACCACGTCCAGAGACTTGTAAAAAAATGTGGGAACAGGTATCACTGTCTCAACATTGAGAGTGAAGATGATTCTCAAGTCTCAAAGCTGCTAGAGAAGATAGAGACAATGGTGAAAGGAACGCCCGTGAAATTCTATAGTAGCAAGATTTACCAAGAGACAGAAAAGGAGATTGAAAGAATGTTTGAGCAGGCAAAAAGAAAAGCAGAGGGAGAAATGAAGGAGAAACCCAAAATAGATGATGAATTCATGAAATTTCTCCAGCCTGAGCTTTGGAAATATATTTTGACCATTAAATATAAGGATGAAGGTAATAGATCAGAAGATTGAGCAGAAGAAGAACACCAGAAAAAGCAGATAAATAAATGCAATGAACCAGCTGAGCTCCAGGGGTGAGACAATATAAAGAGCTACAGTATATATAACACTGCAATATAAAGATATACATACAAAAGTGTTATGCTGTTTCTGCAGGCTTATGTCTAGGCTTTAGTTCAGATTCTTCTCTTTGCTTCCTTCATACACATTTGCCTATACACATTTGATATAATCAATCTTGTTCCTCCTGTCTATAGTTAACTATTAAAATATGAGCTAATATGAATACATCTATGATCACAGTAGAGAAGCATGGAAGTTGGGATTATTAATTAGCAGTACACAAAAGTGTTTGAGACTTGTAAAACTGAACTGAAAAATGTAGTAGGAAGTATAGGCAATGACCCCAGGTCAAATCGAGAATTGGAAAATCATTTAGACTCATTTTTCTTTTGTGAAATGTTGCAGGTATGATTAATTTGATTAAGAATTGTTTATTCAGCAATTAACTGTGCTTGACTTGATTGTTTGACAAACCTAAATAAACAGACAATAAATTTTGAATGAATGAAAACTGTCATTATATGGCTTCATTATATGGTGTTATTCTGCCAGTGCGATATCATGCCATTTACAACGAACTTTTCCTGAACTTCAGCAGATTTTAAGTAGGTCTACTATATTATTTCCTTGCCTACAGTATGTGACCCATTTTCATTGGGTCTTTTATTCTCTCAGGCATGTGGGTTAAAATTAATAAAAAAAAAAAATTAGTTAGCTACAGTTAAGTTCATCATATTGCCTATGTTGTGCTGAAAAAATATGTCACTCTGTACTGCACAATCCAGGCAAACCAATGATAGCTAAAGACTCTGTGGTTTTAAAAGCTGCTTCAATGCAACAGGTTTATCTGTTACAGTATACATTAAACTTAAATGCATGACTAATGTACTAGTCCGAATAATTTGGTATTGTCCTATAGTTTCTAGGGTAAAAGTCATAAAGTGAATTTCAACCAATGTTAACTATTAAAGTGCCCCTATTATGCTTTTTGAAATATGATCTTTCATGCAGTGTGTCATGTAGCTGTATATGAACATAAACTATCTGCACTATCTGTGATGCCGACAGTGCACTATTAATGAAGTTTTTCTCTCTTAAAAAAAAAGAGTCGTCTCACATTCGCCTAAACAAGTCGTTAGCAATTCAAATTTTTCTCTGTTATGGATCCACTTTACTACGTAACATTTTTGCATAATGTCCGCCCACAACTTGCCCGCCATCTTACAATTAACGATACCACACTCTTAATGTGACCGAGCATTCTTGCCGGGTTCGCTTAAACAATTTGTAATATAAAAAAACAAACAATAAAAACGAGAGCACATGGAATCCTTTTTACCTGTTTATTCTCCACCGTTCACTAAAACTGAACTCTAACACTCGCGACACTCCAGAGTAGGAAGTGCGCATGCCCCTTGCCCTTCTACGGCAAGCCCAGAGGGGATAAATGCATCACACACACATATGCACATCACAAGCGCCCGTGCATTTAACATTAGCGCAATATAACAAATTAGGTCTGTTACATTAACATATGACACTTACCACTGAGAAACGTCCTGCTCCAGTCGTGCAAGCCGAACAGTTCCTCGTTGATGTGCCACTTCAACCGTTTCATCGTCAGACTCGGACTCGAATTGATACGGTAAAACCGACGCAATCTTTTTTATGTATTGACAGGTCTCCAGAACTGTCGTTCAGTTATGGTAATGGGCGTTTCGTTTTCCGACACACACTGTAGTGGTAGACCAATCATAAAGGGCTGCGCCATCTGACCAATCACATGGCAGTTGCTTCAATGCATTTAGGGGGCGGGCCGGGCTGAGTATTTCACAATCTGCTCAGTTACTGGGATTTTTTCACGCACAACCATTTCTAGGGTTTACGAAGAATGGTGTGAAAAGGAAAAAAACATCCAGTATGCGGCAGTCCTGTGGGCGAAAATGCCTTGTTGATGCTAGATGTCAAAGGAAAATGGGCCGACTGATTCAAGCTGATAGAATAGCAACTTTGACTGAAATAAACAACCGAGGTATGCAGCAAAGCATTTGTGAAGCCACAACACGCACAACCTTGAGGCGGATGGGCTACAACAGCAGAAGACCCCACCGGGTACCACTCATCTCCACTACAAATAGGAAAAAGAGGCTACAATTTGCACAAGCTCACCAAAATTAGACAGTTAAAGACTGGAAAAATGTTGCCTGGTCTCATGAGTCTCGATTTCTGTTGAGACATTCAAATGGTAGAATTTGGCGTGAGCAGAATGAAACATGGATCCATCATGGCTTGTTACCACTGTGCAGGCTGGTGGTGGTGGTGTTATGGTGTGGGGGATGTTTTCTTGGCACACTTTAGGCCCCTTAGTGCTGACTGGGCATCGTTTAAATGCCACGGGCTACCTGAGCATTGTTTCTGACCATGTCCTTCCCTTTAAGACCACCATGTACCCATCGTCTAATGGCTACTTCCAGCAGGATAATGCACCATGTCACAAAGCTCGAATGATTTCAAATTGGTTTCTTGAACATGACAATGAACTCACTGTAATAAAATGGCCGCTACAGTCACCAGATCTCAACCCAATAGGGCATCCTTGGGATGTGGTGGAACGGGAGCTTACAGAGATACTGTATAAGCTTTTAATCACAGGAAAGCTAGTTAACCTGTCGTTACTTTTTAAGTTTTATTAACTTGTTAACTATTAACAAGTGACAGATAAGAAGAAAGATTAAAACAGTGATATTAAGGCTATGAACAGAGACACAGCCTTAGCAAACACAGGAAATAAAACCAAGATCAGCATCTCAAAATGATTCCCAATTGACATGATGGACACATAGCATAAAATACATATAACATGAAAAACAACACAAGACAAAGGAATGGTAAAAAAAAAAACAAATATTCAACAAAGATTGTTTAAAAGATACACCACTTTGATTTAGTTAAACATACAGTAGCTGGCAGGGGATCCAAGTTCCCAGGTGACGACCATCTTCTTTTAGGATTACCTAAGAACCAGCCTGTTACCAGTTTGACCCACCTGATTTAAATTTTATTTTAAACTGAGGTACTGTATATAACTGCAACCACCACGTTCACTGTTTTTTCACTCAAGCTGAGCTTTTTACTATCGGGCAAATCGTGGTACTGGTGCTAAAAAGTGTCTCACCTGGGTGTAGTGTCTGTAACGTTTTTAAATTCAAATCTTAATTTTCATTCCGATGAAACTTGGCCAATTTAGATTTCACATAAAAAGACATAATCCTGAAAAAGTGTATTATTCTAAAATGCTTAATCATTAAGATATTGCAACATGAATTTGACTTTGCAATGCTAAATTTTCCATACCGCTTAATTCTGTATTCAGATCAAAATATGAGTTTCCGTATATAAATATATGTTAGTAATGAATGTTTTTACAACTTTAGTAAATAAATAATAAGAAAATTGGTGTGTTTCGGATGGCAAATGAAATGTAACTCTAGCTCTATACCTTTCCAAAAAGAAGCAATTAAATTTTCACATAGAGCCAGGTAGGTTTGGACAGCTTTTTTCCCTTAATAAATGAAATCATCATTTGAATCGTTTAAGTGTGACAAAAAAAATAAACAAAAAAAAAAAATCAGGAAGGGGCAAATACTTATATACTATATATATATAGACATTGTTTAGACAATGTTTATACATTTGCTTTTACCAATGCTAGAAAATAATAGCAGTGACAGATGTGAGTATCTAAACATGTTATAATAACAAAAAATTGACACATTTTTTGCTTTTCTGTATGAATTTGTATGCAGTTATTTTTAGGACAGGAAAATAGACCGAAATTCAAATTATTATTAAAAAAAAAATTAAACTAACATTGTTTTAGATTTATTATTGTTGATTAATATGTGTACATATGATATTTTAGAAACCTGACCTCGACCCCTGTCAGCTGTCCAGTTACAGACCAATATCAAACCTCCCCTTTATCTCTAAGATCCTGGAAAAGATAGTAGCGGAGCAGCTATGCTCATATATACATAGAAATGGCATACATGAACTGTATCAGTCAGGATTTAGGCCTCATCACAGTACAGAGACAGCGCTCGTTAAAGTAGTAAATGACATTCTATTGGCCTCTGATCAGGGTTGTGTAACTATGCTTGTATTACTTGACCTCAGTGCAGCTTTTGACACTGTTGATCACGCTATTCTTCTTCACAGATTAGAAAATGTAGTGGGAATTAAGGGTACAGCCCTCTCCTGGCTCAGATCCTATCTGACCCATCGTTATCAGTATGTAGACTTAAATGGTGATTATTCTGCATGTTCTCTAGTGGAGTTTGGCGTTCCGCAGGGTTCAGTTTTAGGTCCACTGCTTTTTTCCCTTTACATGCTTCCTCTGGGCAACATAATCCGTAAGCATGGTATTAGTTTTCATTGTTATGCTGACGATACACAGTTATATGTCTCAGCAAAACCTGATGAGAAAAAACAGCTTACTAAAATTGAGCAATGTGTGCAGGACATAAGAAATTGGATGCTAATTAACTTCCTTCTGCTAAATCCGGATAAGACAGAAGTTCTAGTCATAGGACCGCATACAGCTAGGAGTAAAATTTTAGATCACACCGTAACTTTAGATGGCCTTTCTGTTCCATCAAATGCAACAGTGAAAGACCTTGGTGTGATTATTGATTCCAGCCTTTCATTTGAAGCACATGTAGATAATATTACCAGGATAGCATTCTTTCACCTCAGAAATATTGCCAGAATAAGAAATTTATTGTCGCTAAACGACGCAGAAAAACTAGTTCATGCTTTTATTACCTCTAGGTTGGACTATTGTAATGCCTTACTGTCTGGTTGTTCAGCTAGATGCATAAATAAGCTTCAGCTAGTCCAGAATGCAGCAGCGAGAGTCCTCACCAGAACCAGAAGATATGAGCACATCACCCCTATCTTATCTTCACTCCATTGGCTCCCTGTGAAATTTCGCATTGATTTTAAAATACTACTCTTGACATATAAAGCATTAAATGGTCTCGCGCCGCAGTACCTGAGCGAAATGCTAGTGTCTTACGATCCGCCACGCCTACTTCGATCAAAGGATGCAGGCTGCTTGTCAGTACCGCGTATTATGAAAAATACAGCTGGGGGCAGAGCTTTTTCTTATAAAGCCCCAAAGTTATGGAATAGTCTTCCAAATAGTGTTCGGGACTCAGACACAGTCTCAGTGTTTAAGTCCAGGCTAAAAACCTATTTATTTAGCCAAGCATTTTTATAAATAGATTTGCCATAGGTAAAGGAGCAGATCTGGGGGACTCATGGACGTAGAGTATTATGGTGAACTGGTATGTTTGGATGCTGTCTTCCTCACTCTCATTGATCACTCAGGTTTGCTGACGGTGAGGTGATTGTTTGCTTTACATGTCAGGAAGCCCTCATGTTTGTGTTTCCTTCTGGCTCTCCCTTTTAGTTATGCTGTCATAGTTAGTCCTGCCGGAGTCTCTGCTTGCACTCTACAGTTAATATACATTCACATTATACATTGTGTGACTGTGACCATACCTAACTGCCATCTCTCCTCTTCTTCTCTTTCCCCCCTCTTTCTTTTTCCTCTCTCCTCCTGTCCCCCCCTTTCACTCTTTCTCTCTCTCTCTGTTGAGCTACACATGTCGTTCCTGAGCTGCCAGTGATCCAGACTCCCTCTGCCCTCCGGACCTGTCTGACCCATCCTGGTGCCCCGCTTCTGGCTGAAGATCTCGTCACATGGATGCCCCGTGTGTCTCTCTGGGATGCGTCTGGTGTCTGGGAATGATTCTCTCCACCTAGAAAATGGTTCTGGCCTTGACTGGTGTTGGCAACTGTTTCTCTGGGGACTTGACAGTTCGATAGTTCATGACTGGAACTTCTTACAAGTCTACCTGGGTCTTCAATAACTACCTGGACTCCATATTAACATCAATTAACATCAGCTATTATAGCTAAACTGCCTCCCACCCTACACACTGTATAAATGCAGATCATTTACTGCTTTCTGTTTCACCCAAATGAGGATGGGTTCCCTGTTGAGTCTGGTTCCTCTCAAGGTTTCTTCCTATTACCATCTCAGGGAGTTTTTCCTTGCCACTGTCGCCCTCGGCTTGCTCACCAGGGACAAACTGACCATTTTGATTCATACAAATTCACATTTCATACAAACTTAAATAATTCTTTTGACTATGTAAAGCTGCTTTGCGGCAATGAAAATTGCTAAAAGCGCTATACAAATAAAATTGAATTGAATTGAATATTGGGGTCAAAACGTCAGAGTTATGAGCACATGAATTTGGCAATAAGAATTTTCCACCTCAATATTTTCTACTTCAAAATAATGATAGTGCTCTAAAATGTTATATAAATCCCTTAGGAGTTGGTGTACCCGCCGGTGGGTACACTTGCATTTTTTTCTGGTAACTGTGATAAGAACTTAAAATGCTTGGTCATGTTTTATCATACACATAAGTGTGGTACTGTACATCATTTGAATCCGTAAAGGGTCAAGTTTAATTTATGTACACTCACAATATCCATAAATCTGTGTGCTTTTGTAAAGAAAATAAACAGCGTACGCTTTCAGTCATCTCAGACTCCGTGAAAATATTTTTGAAACACGTCACTAAACTGAACTGAAACTCCATGAATACTGCAGACACTACGGTGGCCCAAAAAGGCAAATCATCTTTCCCGTATATGTGTAAGTTTTTTCCCTTGTAAGTATTTTTCCCCTTGTAAATGTGTGCTTTTTCTTGTGTAAGTGTATGATTTTTCCGTTTGTGCGCAACTACTTTTTGCCGTGTGAGAACTCTCTTTCTCCCGTATTTTGCAAGCTAAAAGCTAAAGCTAATGGCCACGGATTGTCCCCCACATAATCTCTATCAAATATTATATTAGAACATAAATTCATAGGATTATGATTTACAAATCACAAATTACACCCAACAAATTTGATTATAAAATAAGCAATATAAAAATCCATGGCAGGGGGGCATTTTAGCACATAACCATGGCATGTTCGGAGTGTTCACTTTGTCCGTGTTAGCCTCAAATCCCATAGTGCCTTGCACATTAGCTTTAGTGTTTAGCTTGCAACTTAAATAATAAAAAAAGTTCTCGCACACAGGAGAATTGCTTTGCCTTTCTGGAGCATGTTATTCCCCCTTATGAATATAATATTTTTCCCCTGTGTATAATTTTTCCTTTGTGAGTATATTATTTTTCCCATTTGGGTATATTATTTTTCCCTTGTGAATGTATAATTTTTCCCTTTTTGGTATATTATTTTTCCCTAGTAAGTAAATAATTTTTCCAGTGTGAGTATATTATTTTTCACCTGTGAATGTATATTTTTTCCTTTTTTAGTATATTATTTTTCCCTAGTGAGTATATAATTTTTCCCGTGTGTGTGTGTATTTTTTTTCTTGTGAGTATATTATTTTTCGCATTTTAGCACATAACCATGGCATGTTCGGAGTGTTCACTTTGTCCGTGTTAGCCTAAAATCCCATAGTGCCTTGCACATTAGCTTAAGTGTTTAGCTTGCAACTTAAATAATAAAAAAAAGTTCTTGCACATGGGAGAATTGCTTTGCCTTTCTGGAGCATGTTATCCCCCCATGAATATAATATTTTTCCCTTGTGAGTGTATTATTTTTTCCCTTGTGATTGTATTATTTTTTCCCTTGTAAGTGTATTTTTTTTCTCTTGTAATTGTATTTTTTCCCTTGTGAGTTATTTTTCCCTTGTGAATGTATAATTTTCCCCTAGTGAGTATAGCCTATAATTTTTACCCTTGTGAGTGTATTATTTTTTCAGTTGTAAGTATATAATTTTTTTCCCTTGTAAGTGTATTATTTTTTTGGTGAATATATTATTTGCCCCTTGTGAGTATATTATTTTTCCCTTGTGGGTATATTATTTTTATCTTGTGAGTATATAACTTTTTCCCTTGTGAGTGCATTTTTTTCTCTTGTAAATGCAATTTTTTCCCTTGTGAGTTATTTTTCCCTTGTGAATGTATAATTTTTCCTTTGTGAATATATAATTTTTCCCTTGTGAATGTATAATTTTTTCCTTTTTAGTATATTATTTTTCCCTAGTGCATACATAATTTTTTCTGTGTGTATTATTTTTCCCTTGTGAGTGTATTTTTTCCCTTGTGATAATATTATTTTTCTCCTGTGAGTGTATAATTTTTCCCTAGTGAGTATATTATTTTTTACTTGTAAATTTATGATTTTTCCCTTGTGAGTGTATGATGTTTCCGTTTTGAGTGTGTTGGGTTTTTTTTCTGTGTAAGTGTTTACATTTTAAAATTATTGAAAAAAAAAGAAAAAACATTTTTTTTTAGATAAACTGTATTCCAAATGTCACATTTATTGTTTACATGTGTATTTTAATTATTTGGCAATTTATCATACTTTTATTCCTGAACATTCCTTTCACAGTACATAGGTATAAGTTGCTATTATTCATAAGGCTACATGCTGTTAGACAGATCACGTGGTTATGTCTGCAGATCCCACGTGAAGCATTTAGCATAAATTTATCCCAGATTTCAGCTCATCTGAACTGTTGGGTCAGGTCTTACTCATCTTTCCCATGAAACTTCAGGTCAGGTGAGTTGGCTGGCCATTTAAGCGCAGTAACATCAAGTGGTCAGCAAACCAGTTAGTGGTAGTGTGTTTGACCTTATGGGGCTTACAGTCCTTGTGAAAGGTATAGATGATCGTCTTCTGGACATCTTGTCAGGTCAGCACTCTTCCCTATGATCATAGGTGTGTGTACTGAACTAGACCGAGAAATACACAGCATAGTATTTGGTAATAGAATAGTAATTTCATCAAACTCGAAGAAAAATATTCTAATATTTTGACATGCTGGATTTTTTTTTGAGGTGTAAGCAGTAATCATTGAAATTAAAACAAAAAGGCCTTGTGCTTTATGTGTAGTAAATCTAAAATACGATTTTAGCTTTATTAATTACATAAAACAAATAAGAAAATCCATGGTAGTCTAATTTTTTGAGATGCACTATAAGTAAAATGTATCCGAAGGAGTTTGTGGGGTTTATTTAAGAGTTAAAGGAGAACTTTGTTGTAAACATTTAAGAAACTCTGTCAGAAACGGCTGTCACTAACATCATCACCAAGGCAGCAGGCTTAAGTTAGCAAAAAAATGGTAATGATGTTAAAATCCCATAGTGTATACAAATCTGTACCCTCACACAATGTGCAGTAATGAATTCTGTATGAGCCTGTACCCTCAGACACGGTGTGGATAAATGTATACTGTATAAGCCTGTTGCAGATCATTTTCTGCAATGCTTTACATACACTTTACCTTTTTTGAAGTATAAGCAAACTGAAAATAAATTCTCAACTATAAATTACATTGAATACTTTATTTACAAATTAATAAAATACATGTATGTAGAGTATAGGTGGTGCAAGAAGGCAGAGCATCAAGGGTCCGTCCTCTCCACGACAATCTACAACAGGGGAGAAATAAAGACATGTTAACGTAAGTGTCTGGTAAAAAGACTTCATGATGTTACTATACAGTTTGACACACACACACACACACACACACACACACACACACACACACACACACACACACACAATTTCATGAATTTTATAGAATGCAAGCTTTAAGTAATGCTTTGCCATTAAGTATTGCTGCACAATTTGACCCCATCTACCCCATTCGTTAATTCAAACATTATGTCCATGAAGAGACAGGCGTGTGTCTCCCTGTCCCCTGATTAAGATTGCTCAGTGGTGTTCCTGAAAATAAATTTGAATGCTTCTGAGTAGGGCTGAAACGATTCCTTGAGTAATTCGATTACAAAAAATAATCGAGGCAAAATCTTCTGCCTCAAAGCTTCTTTTAATTCATTTTAAAAAGGTCGTGTTATGTTATTGCGCAATTATTTGTTTGGCGTGACAGCACTTACTGTATGTCACCCACAAAGCGAAAGAACCCGCAAACAGTTAGCAGTGTATTGATTTGAGGGAGCGTTCTGTTGCGGGCTGCAAAATGGAAGGGAGCGATAAAATATTATTACAATTTTGTTTAATGTGTGCCATAGTTTTTTTGATACCTAAAGTCATTTGAAATACTTTTTTTTTTGCATTTAAGAAAAGACTTTAAAATAAGAATGTATGGCACTGTAATGCACTTAATTCATGACAGTGTTTATTTTTCATTAAATGCTGTACAGTATGCATTTAAAAAAGAAAACCAATAATCTTGAATAAATGTTTCTCTTATATATTTTTACATTGCTGTGCAATTAAGCAAAAGTACATTTTATCCGATTACTCGATTAATCAATTAAATTTTTGGTAGAATACTCCATTACTAAAATATTTAATAGCTACAGCCCTACTTCTGAACACTTCTGCTTAGGATGTAAAGCTGGTGTAGAAATCAGCTGTTACACAGGCAGTTGATGACACAAGCATACATGATATACTGTAAGGAGTAAAAACACATATTTAATGACTTTATAATAGAATAGAAAGAACCCGAACAAAAGCCCCTTTTCTTGACTGTTACATACATTGTGTAAGCACATAACTAACTATTCGGAAGATCTCTAGCTACGATAAAACCTCTACATTATACAGCAGTATACACTATATGTCACTACAATAACACTGATGCGCTACAATGAATTGCATACAACTATTCATACACACCATTCGCTTAGCATAATAATATTAACTTGCTTAATATTATTATGCATATAATATTTGTATGTATATTACAGAGATGCCATAAAATAAGCAATATAAAAAATACATGTTGTATTGGGGAAAAATATATAAATTATATATTCTTTTCATATACGTATGTAAGCATATTTTAATCAAATACGTATGCATGTTTTAATCAACTTATATTCATGTAAGCCAAAACAGCCACGTCCGCCAAAACATTTTCTGCTCCAAGCTAAAATTTTGGACGTACTCAACCAGTCCGTTAAAGTCCATAGCAAGGAGGACATATACCCAATTATGCCTAAACATAAACACATAAAAATGAGTATAAGCTGATGACCTGCCTTTGCACATGAAGGAAATACTGTAGGCAAGTTGGAACCAAAATCATCATCAGTCACTGTTTTTTCTGTTACAATAGGGCGAGGGAAAACAACACCACCTGCCAGATCATTTTCTAAAATTAACTCAACTCCTTCAACAGGGAGTTCGGTACAAATACCAACAGATACTACACCAGTCACTATATCTGTTTCAAGATGTACATGATGAAGTGGGACTGTGATACAGCCTGCTCTGATTCCACGTAAAATAACATCAGTGCCTGTATAGGTGGTCTGAGACAGTGGAAGTGTACCAGCTAGCATTAGCGTCTGCGCTGCACCTGTATCTCGCAGGATGGACACTGCTTTGCGCACGCCTTCAGGGCTGTCTGCCACTCACCCCTGTAACATGAAAGGCTTATACACTGCCACCGTTTGTTCAGGTAAAATCTGATTTGTTTGTTTCTTAATAAAAACCACAGACTTTGACTTTACTGATGTATTTTTCTTCTTCCAGGCCTCACAGTCTGAAATCAGATAATCAGGAGCTAAACAATAAAAACAGACCCTACCTCCTCCTGAGCGATTTTGAGAACTTCTAAAAACACCCCCTCTTGCAGGTTTCACACTGCCTGCTGAAGGTTTCACCTGCCCTTCAACCGCACGGGCGGCGAACTTATCCGTTCTTATAGCAGGAGAGAATACAGTACAGTGTGTTAACACAAACTCATCAGCCAAAACAGCGGCTGCTGACAAAGAAGTGACTTTTTGCTCATTCAGGTGCAATACGACATTTTTAACAACACAATTTTTAAAATCCTCCAACAAGATTAACTCTTTAAGAGCCTCAAAAGTGGTCGTTTTCGTTGCAGCACACCACTTTTCAAATAATGTTTGTTTTTCACGGGCAAATTCAACGAAGGTTTGTTGTAGGCATGAATTATACATGCATTATAGGCATGTTTTAATTAATATATTTTTGTTCAGGCAGAAATATAAAAGGCCTGTAAGCATACCATTATAGCAGAAAGACAGGACAGGAGCAAGTCAGAAACAGTGGTACCAGGAGCTTGGGAAATACCTGAAAATTTCCCATGCAGATAAACAGAAACCAAGGTAATGAGAGAAACACAGAAAAAACGCAAAGACCAGGTCATAGAAAAAACAGACAATGAGAGAAGCTAGCAAGGTGCACAGTAACCTATGTAATAAATTATGTCCTCGAAACCAAACTTAAAAGGATCAGGAATTTCAAACATCAACAAAAATAAAATTACATATCAAACCTTCTTTGAGCTAAAACAACACCAAGAGGAAGGTCAGTGAGAGGAATAAAAGCAGAAATGCCACGATTTAACAGAGGAACAGGTGCTTGAGGAAAATCTGTTTGAGTACCAACAGTAGCTGTCTCATTAGTCTGTGTACTAACAGACACTTTAAAATCAGTTTGGGTACCAATACTTACATACCATCTAGGCTTTCTGACAGATGGAGCCGGAGTACTAGACTCTGGCCTCACTGGCTGAAAAGAACAGTAAGGACTCTCAAAATCCAAACGCCGTCTTTTAGAAGGACCAGGTTTGGAATCATCTTTCTTAACATAGGTAAATCCTTTGTCACGTAGATAATGCATCAAAGAGCCAGACAACTCAGAATCAGCTCGGACAGGACTCACGGAGGCCTGATCCATAACGGGTTCAGTCGGGTTGTAGTCCTTAGAAGGAACACGATCCGGACTGCCTTGGCTGTCTGAATTATCCAAAGGGATAAAGTCATCAATGGAGAAGTCGCGGTTAGCTATAAAATAGAACAAAATACATGAGAAACATTGAAATGGGTAAAATAAAGCAAATAAGTAAAATAGTGCAAAGGAGATGCTTACCCATAGCTGGTCTCTTGAGAAATGAAGAACAAACCAAAGAAAAACGAGGAAAAAGCCTTGAAAACAAGCAGCACCCTTTATTTTTTTATAAAAAAGATACGAAAAGTGTAAAGATAATAGAAAATAAATATTAAAGAAAACGATTTAAAATGGGAAATTAATGAGCGTAGGAGGAGTCAGATAAGCGCAGGGAGGAGTCAAAAATAACGAGGTGTAATTATAATGGAAATGTTAATTGATATAAACTGGATTATAATGGAATAAAAATTCTGATGCGGTCAAACGAGGTGAAGGTACAGGGGAGGAGACTGGAGATCCCCCCCTCTCAGAAACTGTAAAAAAGGAGCATGATTTTGACTGTGAAAGTAGTCTGATTTTGGCATTGCTTGTGATCTGATCTAAAGCATTGCTAGTCCGGCTCACCTGGGTTCTTATTGCTGCAATAAAAGCCTGACTTACTTCATCCAGCTATGCGTGGCGTAAACTTCTTTACTTCTTCTTTAATTCTCTTTGTTAATGACTTGTTAACTGATTGATATTTTAAACTAACAGCAACATCAACAGGTGGAAGAATTATCTCCCACACGTACATGTTTATTTTTATATTGCTTATTTATAATAAAAATCGTGTTTCATCATAAACAATATTTATTTAGTGTAAACATTTTAGCATTACATGACAAACCCCTGCAAATTAAATGTGCCAGAAAATAAAATTAAATGAGAATTTTTATTACTGTCACACCTGTGCCACCACAGTCCTGGGGAATAAGATCTGGTTCTCCGGATTACTGAGCCGTCGCTTTGTCTCCGCCTAGTGTGTCTACGTCGGTATGTCTCCCAGTAATAGATTGTTTTCACCTGTGTCTCTCCCCTGTGTATCACTTTTTAAATCAGCCGAACCCGTAGTAGTTTGTCCGTTCACTTTTGTCATCACGTTTGTCCATGTGTCACGTTAACCACTGTGTTCTCTTATTTCCTCCTCAGGACTGAGCAGAGTCTGCAGGGTCAGTGTGAGGCCAGTTAGTGAAGGCTGATCTATGTCAAGGTCATTACTGAGACTTAAGCCACTCGTGTGAGAAACTCTCATAACTTCTATTGTGTTCTACGAATAATCTTCTGTATTTGTTCAAGGCCGCGTTCAGTGTTTTGTTTTTCTTTCCCTATTTTCTTTGTTAATGATTAAATGACTTTCAAAATAAGAAAAATAAAGGAAAAAACAATGGCTTCACAAAATAACCTGCATTTGCATCCACTTCTTACAACACAGAACATAACAATTACGTGACTTAATTTTCGTGTATTAATTTGTCACGTGCCTAAGGTTAATTATAATAGTAATAATATATTTGATAATAATAATATAATATATTTGATAATAATAATATGAATTTTTGATTGTGATATCCTAATATATTTGATAGAGATTTTGTGGGGGGTGCAATCCGTGGCAGGGGCATTCTAGCGCATAACACCAACTTTACCATGGTTCACCTCCATTGCTTAAATTTCCCCCTCTTGGTCGGCGACCGCGAGTGACGTCACTTCCCATACAATCACACCCCACAGTATAGACCCACCCCTGACGCTGATTGACAGGTTTCCGTGTAACACGTTGGAAGTGCAATTGCAAATTGATTAGCGAATGCGTTCGAGTTTTGGCAGCTTTCATGCACGATGCAGAGAAAGTGAAAAAGCAAACGTGGCAATTGATTTTGCTTTTTCTTTTGAAATTTGGCATTCAGTGTGAGTTCGCGAAGGCGAAAAAGCAAACAGTAATGCAAAGTTTGCAATTGCATTTGAATTATGTCACACTTTATGCGTCTACATATGGAAAACGCAACTGCAAATTCAATTTGCAATTCCTTTTGAAAAATGTCCGGGATATCACTCCATAGGGGAGGTTTGATATCGACCTGTAGTTGGACAGCTTCCAGGGGTCGAGGTCAGACTTCTCAATTATCGGTTTAATAACTGCTGTTCCCTTTCAAAAGCTACACTCGACGCTGCGTGAAAATTCTATGGGAACATCTTTCTGTGTTGCTGGTTGTGAAGCATGTGTGTATCAAACACACCAAATTTTGGCATATATAACCTCAGTCAGGTGACGTCATCTGTTGAAGCGCATCTGCAGGTTATAAATTGGAGTGAACCAGAAACATTCCTTAAAGCTTTTTGTCTTCAGGACCATATTGTGTTTGCGTGTGATGTTTGCAAGCGAATTTAAAAGTATTAACTCACCGATATGGTTGAGTTTGTTAGGAGATCCGTACCTCTGCGTGATTGATCTCTTCCAGAGCGTGATCTCCTCACCTTTGTTTCAAGTGCTTCGCGCGCGGCTTGCATTCTTAAAGATAAACCGCGAGCCGCGGGGCATTCCTTAAGTTAAACTCTGCAATCTGGCAGGCGTTTCCCCCTTTCTCTTGCCGGATCAGGAAGTTTTCCATCCACTTCTCAAGCGCGCATCGGCGCTTCTTGTGAATGGATAGGAAATAGATACTCTCGCTTATCGTATTTGCCCGCGGAAGCAGGATTATTTTCCAAGTGCTCAAAAAAAATAATTAAATTTAGACGACAGAAAGGGTGACCGGGGGGAGAAGCCTCAGCGGGCTCTCTCTCTCTCTCTCTCTCTCCCCCTTTTTTGGCAACCTTAATGACGAGTTAATTCTTTCATGGAATAACCTTATTCATCCCGTGTTTTTTGTGCCATCAACTTTAATTTATTCGAATATTGTTGATGCGAAGGCGCAGTTATATGATGATGTCCCAGATAAAAGAGACACTTGTGGCTATCTCTCTCCTAGGACATCATCCTCCCTGAAAAGCACACACTCCCCACCAAGCCGCGTAGACTGATATCTTCCCTGGTGTGGAAAAGCTTTCAGGCAGCTGATCAGGCTGGTGCTCTACTGCACTCCATGGCGTTTTGCAGGCTTACCAGGCTGACCTGCTGGAAGACTTAAGCACTGGCGAGGCTCTTCATGATAAGGCGTTCCTGGAATTACGCAGACCTGTCTCTTCGTGCAACAAAGCAGATAGCCCATGCTATCGGCTGTTTTTATGGCTGCGATGGTCTTCTGTGGAGAGTTACCTGTGGCTAAATCTCACAGGAATCAAGGATAAGGATTGTGCGTTCCTCCTTGTTGCCCCCATCTCGCCCTCTGGCCTGTTTGGCGACGCCGTTAACGTCGACCGTAGGGGTGGCTCCCCCAGGGGAGGGGCGCGTAGAATTCCTCTCAAGGATGAAGTGTTCTTTCTGGCACCCCCAGGAGGTCGGTGTTCTTGCTCTGCCACCACTCATGTTTCGGACAACATCGGTCTCCAAAAAATGTTAGTTTTTCTGTCTTTTCCTGCCATGTTTCAGGATGCCGAACATCTAACACCCCCTCCACCACCATTCTGCTAAGACTTTTGCCCCTTTCGGAGAAACTGGCAGCGTGGAAGCTACTGCCAAGAATATCTCCTTGGGTTCTTAGTACTTTAGTGAGAGCTACAGGATTCAGTTCTCACATCGCCCTATGCATTTCAACGGTGTGGTCTCCACTTCTGTCAAACCAGAAAGGGCGCATCTGCTGACTCTGGAGTTACAGACGTTGCTGGAAAAAGGGGCCATAGAACATGTTCCTCTACCAGACGGAGAGTCTGGCTACTACAGTCGATATTTCTTGGTTCCAAAAAGAAATGGAGGGCTGCGTCCTATTTTAGATCTTCTCAGGCTGAACCACTGTCCAAAAAAAAAAAAACAGGTCTGTCAATGTGATTGTTTCTCAAATCCAGCCAAGGGATTGGTTTGTGACAATCGATCTGATGGACGCATATTCTCACACGGAAATATTGACACAACACAGGAAGTTCCTGAGGTTCGCTTTGGGGCGAAGCTTACCAGTATCAGGTCCTTCCATTTGGTCTAGCTCACTCACCCCACACCTACACAAAATGCATGGATGCAGTTCTGGCTCTTTACAACTTTAGGGCATCCGTATTTTGAATTACATAGACGACTGGCTGGCCCTGTCTCAGGACCTAGCGCTTTGACATTGGGATGTCGTCCTAGCTCATCCTTGTTCCTTTCGGATTGAGACCCAGCGTGCTCTTTCCTGTTCAGGGACAACATATTTAGGTGTCACATGGGATTCAATCGTAAGGCGGGCACAACTGTCTTCCTCTTGTGTCGAATTTATTTTCAACACCCTCAAGCTAGACCAGAAAATGACTTCATCACTTTAAGAGATCTTTAGCTCTCATGGCAGCTGCATTCACGATACCTTTGAGCCTTCTGCACATGAGACCATTTCAGTTGTGGCTAAGAAACCAGGGATTTCACTTGAGGGCCAATTCCCAATAAGGGTTACGCGCCAGGGGCTTCGTACCCTTTCTATGTGGTTCAGACCCCGGTTTCTGACTCTGGGTCCCATTTTAAGTCCGTCGCAAGATGCTAAAGACTGAGATTTTGCTAAAGACAGCAGATTTGCTGTCCAGTCAAGCTCTGACACACGGGGAATGGAAACCCCACCCCGAAGTAGTCAGTCAATCTCTGGGAGAGATTTCATGTAGCAGAGGTGGACCTCTTTGCCTCACAAGAAACAGCAAATGTCCCCTTTACTACTTTCTGACTCTTTCAGCTTCCCTGGGTCTGGACGCCTTAGCCCATACGTGGCCCAGATTACACCTTTATGCTTTTTCCCCGATAGCTCTGCTCCCGGGAGTCTTGGCGAGGCTCGTTAACAGGGTTTGTGCCTCTTACTGATAGCACCCTGTTGGCCGACCGTCAGTGATTCCAGTCAGGAGGGATCTTCTGTCTCAGGCGCAGGGGACAATATTTCATCCCAGGTCCGAGCTCTGGAACCTTCACGTCTGGCCCCTGATTGGGACCAATTAAGAGATACTGGTCTTAACCAGCCAGTGTAATTGAAACTATTTTAAGTGCTAGTGGCGTAAGTCAGAGCAGCTTTTATATGCTACGGGGACCGCAACCGGGGGCGGCCGCCACTACACAAATGTTGTCACATTGGGTGAGAGATGCTATTGCCCTAGACTATAAGGCGCGTGGTCTCACTTCGCCTCTAGGAATCAGGGCTCATTCGACCAGGGGATCGCCTCATCTATTGCACTGGCAATTGTGTCCCCCTGGAGCAAGTGTATGATGTGGCAGGTTGGTCCTCTCTGCACACATTTGTCAGATTTTATATTCTGGATGTTCATGCTACTCGGGGCTCACGAGTCCTCGAGTCGAGTCAGCCTCCCAGAGCTAGCTCTAAGACCTCCTTGGCCTACACGCTACACAACCTTGGGGGTCCAGACACTTGCAGTGCGGCGGCGTTGGTATTCTAGTTCCCATAGCATTTTCACGCAGCATTGAGTGTAGCTTTTGAAATGGAACGTCTCGGGTTACTTTGCTGTAACCCTGTTTCCTGAAAAAGCGGGAACGAGATGCTGCGCTCCAATGCCGCACTGCTTGCGTGACTGGACGTCCTTTCAGACAAAATCGATTTGAGGAATGTTTCCGGTTCACTCCTATTTATAACCTGCAGGTGCGCTTTATCAAATGATGTCACCTGACCAAGGTTATATATGCCAAAATTTACCGTGTTTGATAGACACATTTGATAGATATTCCATAGCGTTTTCATGCAGCATCTCGTTCCCGCTTTTTCAGGGAACCGGGTTACAGCAAAGTAACCCAAGACGATTTTAAAAGATTTTGAAACATACCCAATGCTGAGTAAAGAATTAATTATTCTCAATAGGGGTTCTGTTATTTCTGGCTATATCTGTTTGAAAAAGTGTGTTGGTATGGGATCTAATATACAGGTTAATGAATTAGCAAAAAAGATGAGTGAAATTAGTTAATTCTCTTTAAGGGGAGTAAAGTATTCTAGGTTTTAACTTGACATGGTTAGTTTAATGCCCAATTTTATGCCTAATATTTACAATTTTATTATTAAACTGTACGATGTTGTTGTGGAGATTTCTGCAATCGACTTATTTCTGGTTAATTTGGCTACGGTATTAAATAAAAGTCTAGGATTGTTTTTGTTATTTTCTATAAGAGTGGAGAGATTGTCATACACACTCGCTCCGCGACCGGCATTAGGATCCGGAAGTAGTACGGTCGCAACACAGGAAGCATAAAAGGAGGCAAGATGTCGCATCACATCGCTCAGTCATTGAGTTTCGCCCATGTTGTTCCAGACTGTCCGTCCGCCAAATCGTGAGTACTCACTTTCTTGGGTTTGCTTTCTGATTCGAGTGTGTGTTTATAGGACGCGGGTTAAATTTGTGTTTTTCCCTTGCTCCCCGTGTGTGAGAGTCCTTAGACCAAATCGCGTGGTTATCCTGCCTACTCGCTTACTTCCGCGTTTGGGTTTACCATCCACGCTACAAAGGGCTAACTGCTAAGTGCTAAGTCTTCCGATCATTCCGGTTAGTTCGTGACAGAGATACATTGATCTAGCTACACTAAGCACTTTTCTATAGTTCAGGATGCCCTCCTTCCATGCTATTTGAAATACTAACAATTTAGTTTGACGCCATTTAAGTTCTAATTTCCGAGCAGTCTGTTTTAAAGAGCGTGTGTGTTTGTTATACCAGGGAGTGAGTTTCTTATCTCTAATAATTTATCTTTTAACTGGAGCTACATTATCTAATGTATATCGGAATGTCGACTGTTGCCTAATCGAGTTCATTGAATATTTAGTTCGAAGACAAGATAGTGATCTGAGATTACTTCAGACAGTGGAATCGTGAATAAATTTCTTAAACTTAATTCAAAGAATACTGTATTATAAAATTTAAAGTGTGACCTGCTTTATAAGTGGGTCCTACCAAACACTGATTTACTCCAGTATGGACATAAATGCTGTTTTCAGGAGGTCATCTGGATTTCCAAAATTAATATTAAAATCTCCAGCAATTAACGCTTTGTCTACAGAAATGACTAGGTTTGAGAGGAAATCTGCAAATTCACAAAGTAATTCAGAGAACAGACCTGGAGGTCTGTTAATGATAATGAGCAGGATCGACTGAGCTGACTTAAAGTGCTCCTATTATGATGTTTTAAAGGTTGCTAATCTTGTTTAATGAGTTTCTTAAAACAGGTTAACATGTATAGAAGGTCAAAAAACACTTTAGTTTTCTCCAAAAATAGATTTAATTTTACTCTATTTCTAAATGATTTGTAAATAACTTGTGTAAAGCAGTTCGAAGATTTAGTCTGTCTAAATCCCTCCTTTCCGTGAGCCCTCACTGCCCACGGTCCTTTATGACTGGTCTACCGCTACAGCGTGTGTCGGAAAAATGAAACGCCCCTGACCATAACTGAATGACGGCTCTGGAGACCCGTCAATACATTGAAAAGATAGCGTCGGTTTTACCGTGTAACGACCAGCTAATTTTATATTAACTGTGGCTACAAAAATTGAGAGGTCTTTTATCTTTGTGTCTGTGTTGCGTTAAAAGGCCGGTGAGCAAAAAGGACAAACACAAACAATTAGATAAAGCAAACATGTATTATACAAAACTTAATAAAGTAAATGGAAAAGGTGCACCACAACCAAACAAAGATATAAACAATATTTACAAACTACATATAATAAACGGTATGTCTATGTAAACGCGAGTAAGTGGAAAATGTCTGAAGTCCGTGTTTATTGTATGTGTGTTATCCAAGTATACCGAGTATGGTTCGGTCTCACCGGGGTTAATGAAGTCCGAGAGGCTGATGACGGAGGGTAAGAAGTCCGGGGAATTTGTCCAGTCAAAGATAATCCGGTTAAAAAATCTTTGAAAGAAAATTATCCACAGCAATCTCTTCTTCTCTCGTCCAAACAAATAACGGGAGTGCTGGTCCACCATTACAACTCCTCCCCCCGCTCTTTCCCGACTATTCCTTTGAAGGCAGGTCAGGAAAAGGGCAAGGCGCATGCGCACATCACGTGTGTTCATGCATTTTTTCCCTCGGGGCTTGCCGTAGTAGTTACGCGAGTGTTAAGTTCAGTTTTGGTGAATGGTGGAGAATAAACAGTTAAAAAGGATTTAGTGTGCTCTCGTTTTTATTGTTTTTTTTTTATATAATACAAAGTGTTTAAGCGAACCCGGCATGAATGCTCTGTCACATTAACAAGAGTGTGGTAACGGTAATTGTAAGATTAGATGGCAGGCAAGTTGTTCGCGACGTAGAATGTAGCCGGGCAAGTTGTTCGTGACGTAGAACGTGGGCGGACATTATGCAAATATGTTACGTAGTGATGTGAATCTGTAACAAAGTAAAAATAGATTTGCTAACGACTTGTTTTGGCCAATGTGAGCCGACTCTTTTTTTTTTTTATAGACAAAAACTTTATCATTGTGCATTGTCAGCGTCACAGATAGTGCAGATAGTTTATGTTTACAAACAGCTACATGACACACTGCATGACAGAACATATTTGAAAAAGGATAATAGGGGCTGTTTAATATTTGTAGCTACACTTCTTATGTTACTATAGAGAACGTCAAATGCATTAAATTTGTGTCCGTGTTTTTGTACGATAGTCAGATTATCATGTAAATAACTGTGATGCCTTCTCCTCTTCCAGTTAGCTGAGGCTAATGTATGTAGCTGTATCCAGGAGGACTGGCTTAATTTACTGGCTACATACTCGTCCTGTTTAATCCAGGTTTCTGTTAAACAGAATATATCAAACTCCTGATCTGTGATAATTTCATTATCAATAACTGCTTTAGATGGGAGAGATCTAATATTTAACAGTCTTAGCATTTAGTGTGATCTGAGTTTGTCTTTATGTAAATTAAATTATTTAAACAGACTTTCTGACTCTTTCTATATTTTTGATAAGCTCGGGGAACAGACACAGTCTCAATATGATGAACCCTGAGTGAACCCTCTGTGCTGAACGAGTACGCCACCAAGTCGTCACCCACTCGCTCCTCTATGAGGGCTCTAATGTCGGAGTCGGGGGTTGGTTATCTCCGCCTCCGGCACCCAGAATTCCGATACGGGAATAACGCTGCTCTCACACTCTTTAACCCACTCTAAAGTCTGGAGGCACTCCTCTAATGCTAATATCTTCTCCATCAGACTGCTCACTAATACATACCGATCGCAAGTAAAAGTATCACTAACAGGAGAAAGAATGTCTAAACATCCTGCACTCTAGACACTGAACAAGCTGAATATTATCCATTATAGCATACCAAAGTCAAAGTTCAGTTCTTTGGAGCTGACTTCCGTTCTTAAACGAAGAAACTTGCTCGTTTTCCCTAAAGCGCAAAAAAAAAAAAGGAAAAGGTCGAAGCCCAATATTATGAAAACATAAAACCTAGATGGTACTGTGGGAGATTTTTATCCTCCACCTGTTAATGTTGCCTTAAGTAAAAATATCAAACAAATTCTGTTTCTTTAGTAAGAAGAATTAAAGAAAGACTCCATGCAGATCTAGATGAAGTAAGGCAGGATTTATTGCAGCAATAAAACCCAAGTGAGCCAACCTTGCAATGCTTAGACACTACCAAGAACAGACTGACTTGACTGTGACATAGATGCTCATTTGATACAGTCTGCAAGGGCAGTGGTGCACACATTGTCCCCTTCTCTGTACAATTTTTTCTATTCCCTAGTAAATTATTAACCCATTATAGTCCAACTTTTTCCAACAAAGTCACCCGTTATAATTACCTTTCTCCTACCTTGTTTCATTACATTATGTACCTCATCATCTGACTCCTTCTTGTGCTTATAACTTGTTCCCATCATAATTCATTTTTCTTGCAAATTGTTTTCCATTATCTTTGCACTTTTCTTGTTTAATTGAAAAAATATTGGGGTGGCACTTATTTTTACTATACTTTCCTAATTTTTTCCAGTTTACAGGCCATGGGTTAGCATCTCTCTTGCATTATTTTAATTATTTGTCTTATTTTTCCAATTTGTTGTAATCACGCATTTTATTTTAATCATATAGCTAATCGTAATGTAGTGCTAATCGTAATGTAGCGCTGAGTACATTCCCCTGGATGACTCAGACAGTCAGGGCAGTCCAGATTTTACCCCTACTGAAGTTTACAACCCTACTGAACCTGTCATGGACCGGGCCTCTGTGAGTTCTATCCGTGTGTCTTTTGGTTATGCATCTACTGCTCTTTATGCGAATATGTGTGTTGCTGTGGATGCACACGTTGCATATGGATCCAAAACCTGTTCTGTTAATATTATACCTGGTTTGCTTGCTTTCGTCCTTGGATGCCACGTGTTTGCTGTTTCCTGGCTCACTTTTGCTTTCCTTACCCTACTTCTATATTATTTTAATAAGATTAACATTTTGTTAATTATATTGCTGCATGCACAAGTGTATTTAATTGAAATATGCTTACAATACAAATGCGAAACTTTGACGGCAACAATATAAAAACAGGAAGCTACTGTGCGTCACCAACAGGATTAGGAAATCACATGATAGCTGGGGGTAAAGCGTTTAACCCTAAGGGTGCTGTATCGTGGCTA
Organism: Clarias gariepinus; assembly: GCF_024256425.1. Lineage (NCBI taxonomy): Eukaryota > Metazoa > Chordata > Actinopteri > Siluriformes > Clariidae > Clarias > Clarias gariepinus. Next base: position 17,907,056 of record NC_071123.1, on the reverse strand, counting down.
ACCTTTGTTCAGAATCGCAATAGGAAAAGAAAGAGAAAAAGTGTTCTTTAATGTACTGTGTATGTCACAAATAAAGACACTGCTCTTGTATGTGATGTTTTCATGAGGATCATTTAAATCCCTAAGTAAGTACAGATCACACTCAGGGTTTGTGCTATCCTGCAGTGAGAGCTGGTGGTGAGAGGGTTAAATGTGATGCAGATTTCAAAACGAAAGAGGAAGTCCTGGGGAATTTTGGCACAGTCACTCTGAACAACACCCAAGGAGTCTCCTTTGACCCCCAAATTTGTTTCGAGGTATGTAAATGCAGATATCATTGAACTCTCTCTCTCCCGCTCTCTTTCCCTCTTTTTGTCCCTCAGTGTGTGTGTGTGTGTGTGTGTGTATTGCGTGTGTGCGTAAAGTTGTTAACACACAGACCACAGACGGGTGAACATATTGATAAAAGCATGCAATGGAAGAAAAAAAGCTGTACAGTTAAACAAGTAATGATTCCGTACAAGTGGAACATTTTAGGCTTTTTTTTTTTTTTTAAGAAAAGCTGGCCAACATGTCAAATTACTTTGTTAGCTTGTTTTTTTTTTTTTTTTACTTTTTTTTACAGATCATATGCTTTTAGAAGCTTAAATCAATTTAAGTATCAATAATCATAAAGAAATATGAATAATTAGCTATTTAAATTATTATAGTTTGAAATGAGTATAAGGCTAAAAAATTGTGGGAGCACATCTCTCCTCAACTTGAAATTTTTAGCCTTCGTATTGCCATTTCAGGGACATTTTTAGGACCCAATCTCATTTGGGTGATAACAGATAGCAGGAATTGATCTGCATCATACTGTGTTTTAGTTCAGTATAACTGCAGAAGTGTTTAACTTATTATAAGTGAACACTCTAAGTGCACCCCACATCACTACACAGTTAATGTAGGCATAATGTTTATAACTGTTTTGATATTTTATGATTTATTTACTGCAGCCTGCAAGCATGGATTACAGTCCAGATAATCAGTCACAGAATAATCGGTCGGAGTCAAATAATCTTGTAGCAGAAGGCATACAGTCGAGCGTCAGTTCTGAAAATATAACAAAACAATGTGAGATTGAAGGGATTAAAGGAAAACCACAAGCACAAAAGATGTCCGGTAAGTTATAATATATAAATGTATTTATATTTCACACAAATAGGCTACAGCCTATGCTGTCAGTTGTTAGATGTTTTATTATTTAACCTGGAAATGATAATAAAATAAAAAATCTTTATTATTATTATTCAAATCTTTATTTACAGAAAAGGAAGTATTTGTATTGTCAGGGACAAAGTACTTCATTCTGCTAACTGGTAACACATTGAAATCACACGAAGACTTCATAGTTAAGCTGAAATCTAAAGTACCCAGTTTACAAGAAGTTGAAAGAGTGGAAGAGTGTGACTTCATTCTGGGTTTCTGCCCTGTTGTTTCACGAGCTGGAACTGACACTGAAAATGCAGTGAAAAAAATTAATGATATTTCAGGTAATCAACAATCTTTTAAAAATCTTTTTTGTTAAATGAATACTTTTATTGTGAACAGTGTATAAATGTATATATGCATGTTTTCTAAAGGCCCAAAACCTGCAGTTCTGGTGGTGCTGCATCACACGTTTGATCCGGAGTGTGTTGTACCAGAGAGCAGCAGAGCTGTTACAAGAGAGAACACGATCACAGTCGACTGTCTGTTTCATGAAGATCAGGGATTACTGACATGCAAGAGAAATTCTGAAGTATTGACCTACCTTGAAATGCAGATAAACTCAAAGGTATTTATTCTAATTAATTGAAAATAAACTTATTGTTTGTATCTTTTAAATTCTCATGAATTAGGAGTTCTGTTCAGTGTTAAACAAAAATACACAAAATGCAAAAAAAAAAAAAAACGAAAGACGATATTAAAAGCAAACATAAAATGTAACAACATAACAGTAATCACACAACAACAAGCCTCAACAACTAAGAAAGAAATAGAAAGAACTACAATAGCGTGAGTAATTAGGGGCACACAGAAAAGATGCACAAGTGAGGCAGAAAATAAAGAAAGAAATTTGAAAATGTGCATGAGGGTTGTTAGGGAAGTTTATGCCGAGCTCCGGTTTAGGGCTACGGAGAAGAAGCGTAATAATATGAGTTGTGTAAGTGATTGTGAAGCCTTTCTCATTTGGAGATAACATGAATTCAATAAGGAAACACAGGGACAAACACAGCATCGAAAACAAAACAAAGGACGCAAATCAAACCACAGGGAAGAGACACTGTTTCCTCGAGATGGGATTCTCTTTGCAAGATAAATAAAACGCATAGTCAAACACAAAACTCCCTCGTCTCCTCTCCCTCGTCTTTTATCACTTTTCTTTTACTTGTCTTTTTACTGTACTTTTCTGTTTTCTCTTTTCTTTTTTTCTCATTTTTATGTTTAGTCATCTCTTTTCGATTTTCTCTTTTCGATTTTCTTTTTCCTCTTTTCATTCCTTTTTTCAGTTTTCTCTTATCACTTTTATCTTTTGTCTTTTCACTTTTCTCCTATTATCGGAGTGACTCACTTCTCGTACCTGGTGCTGCCTAATGTCAGAACATCTATTACATTGTCTTGGGGGCCTATTAGACGTGCGCCCAGGTATCGTTCATTTCCCCTGATTGCCATCAAGGCAGCGTCGCCTAGCAACTGTGCATAAGGGCAGCCATGGGTCTGCCTGAGTGGACACCTGTGGTTTAGCGTAGTTGTCTGTGGGTTTGCCTGTGGTAAGACCAGCGATGTTACAAGGGTATTATACATGGTTAATGCAACATTAGGTTAAAACTTAACAGATCATAGATGCATTTGATTTTATTAATTTGTTTATGCGTTCTCATTTATATGATGGGTTTATGTATACTATCATTTATATAATTATGTTTTTGTTTTTATCATCTTTTTTATCAGACACAAAAAACATTATGGGAAGGTAAAACAAACAAACAAAACACAAACAATCAAACAAATTGAAAGTAAATGGTCAATTTAAAAATTACGATTATTAGTATGAATGTTAAACAGTTAATACATTTTATTTTGCTTTTTTAGGATTGTGGGATAATATGAAAGCAAACAAAAATAAAACAAAACCTTCCACACAAGTGAGTATTGAAGAACACAAGTTACAATAACAAAACATGGCCACACTATTTTTTTTTTCCTTCTTTCTGTCTAAATTTCCAAAAACTAAATGTGTTTTTAGGGCAGTATTAACCAGAATTCAGTTAATTCTATCTTTGTTTTTTTTTTTTTTTTCTTTTCTTCTTTCTTTTAAGTATACATATGATTTTGTGTTCAACGCTTATCAGAAGCACATGGATTTGTTAATGGATATTTTCCCCCAAGAACTTCAAAATTATTATAGTGTGGTGAAATGTAGTACACAGTTTAATATAATAAAGTTTGTTGGTTGACATGTTGTGTTAATACAGAACATTAATTTAATAATAACTTCCATGTTAACAGCCAAGTGAACCTTCTGCAAGCCCAAACAATCAGAAGGCACCAGAATTTAAACATTCTGATGGTAAGTGTGAAAAATGGGAAACAACCATAGCAGTAAAATCAAACACATACTGTACAGCATAATTTAGCAAAAATACAGGGCATGTGTGTTCTCTCATTTACAGAATAAATACAATAAAATACAATATTTAAGCTCTTTATGACGTGTTTCCATGCATGCTTTTTTTTAACCTACAGATAAAGAGTTCCTACATGAGGATATTAAACAACTGAAGCATTTAAAAAATAAAATATGTAAAATGGAAGAAAAAGAATTCATAAGTAATGGTAAGAGTTTGAGTATTGAATTTAACAAAAGTATTTACATCAGCAATACATATGGAGGATAACTAATCCCTATATTATAGGATAACTAGTCCCTACAGTATATATGATAATTGGGTAATACATTTAATCAGTAGCTGTCCTAGTGTGCATGGTACCACAGGAGTTAATACATCACAAAATATACAAAATATCAGCATAATATACTGTAGGAGTAACCCTCTAGGACTAGAAAGTAAAAGTTGCCCAATGAAACGGAAAATGGTGCTATTAAGGTTAAAGTGGTTTTATTGCAGGCTACACACATTATTATGTGTGAGACTGTAAAATTATATCTGATTATATACAAGCTAGCAACATAGGAACATGGATTATTTAACTTTACAATGTATAACCTGACAAAAAGGAATCTACATATATTATTTTTGTTTCAGAGGTAATTATTGCAGCAGAACTAAAGTTGGTGCTGTTGGCGAGAACCAAATCTGATAAGACTGCAGCAAAAAACATCATCCTGGGCAAAGAGGTGGCTGCTACATCTACAACTACATCCACCGCAGAGACTGAGAACACACAGCTGGTGGATGGGAGGAAGGTGACTGTGGTGGACACTCCTGACTTGTTCTCTCCTGGAATGTCTCTAGAAGAATTTAGACATATTGAGGGACCACATGCCTTCCTCCTGATAATACCTGTAATGAACTCGGAAAAAACAGAGCACAAGGAAGATAAAACACAAGTGTCATTCTTTATGATGGAGGATTTTTTTGGAGATAGATGTTGGAGAAACACCATAATCATATTCAGTGTTACTGATGAACTTCAGAAGAACAACATTGGGGAATTTATCAAATCAGGAGACCAGGAGCTCCAGGAACTTGTAGCGAAATGTGAGAAAAGGTTTCATTGTCTCAACATTAAGAAAAGGGGAGATTGTTCTCAGGTCAAAGAGCTGCTGGAGAAGGTAGAGACAATGGTGGACAGAAATGGAGCTAAGATTTATCAGATTATCGAAGATATGGTGATGGAAAGTGCTTTGCTTAAGGATGTGCAACATCAAATGCAGGAAAGCCTAGACAAAAATGAGGAGCTTATAAAACAATATGAAGAGGATCTAACAAAGTTAGGGACCGGTCAAAATAGTGCAGATAACAGAAAAAATATTGATGCTCTAAAAAAAAATTGTGAAATAAAAAAAAAAGTTGGGGAGGATATAAAGGGAAGATATGACAGGATTGTAAGGATGAAAGATAACAGAGAGTTTATTAGGGTCATTTTGCCAGAAACAATGCAAACTGTTTGGCTTTCACTGTCAGATGAGCAGAACAAAAATCTTGACAAGAAAAATGAGCTATCTCAGCTTAAAGAATCGTTCTCAACAAACATGGAGAAGTTTCCTTCTATTAACGTAGAGACAGATTTGTGATGATTTCTATTGTCATTTGAAAAACAAGTTAAAATACTGGGACAGAAGAAGCCTGAATGAGAATTTGTATGTAATTTTTGCATGCCTTTTGCATACCATACCGCGTTATTTTTTTATATATTTTTCATTGAAAGTCTGTAAACTGTTGCTACCATAATGTATTGTGGTTATTAAATATTATAATATACAGTATAGCTATAAATAAGAAAAAATGTGTTGTACTGTTGTTGGAAATTTAGCCGGTTGCATAGGGGTAATTACATTTATTTGCTTTTATGACTTTTATTTGCCGGACTTCTTTTGTTTTAAATGGTTTAAAAAATTGGGAAGTGTGCTTTTCTCAAAATTTGGTCAAGGTAGTGGATAAACAGACATATACTTTAAGTATGCAATTTCCATAAACATGTTTTTTCATAAATACTAATGGTTATAATGTAAAGGTGCTGTAGATGTGACATCTTTCACTGAATTTATAATTTTTTTTCTTTTATTGGTTTAATTTTATCTCTTCTTTTTACTTATTGTGTAATCAGGCATGTAAAAGGAACTTATTTATCAAGTAGTTAAGTTAAATTCATATTGAAAAACTATAAAGGAGAGGGTGGGTGTAAAAAAGGATCCAGATGAATTTCTAAATGATTCATGTGTTCTTGTGCAGTTTGCTTTTAGTGATCTCACTTATGATTCTTTTAGTAATATTTACAGATGTTCATGCAAAAGATTTGGTGCATGCAAAAAAGAGTAGGAAGTATAGTGAGCCAACTGATCATTACAGACCAGGTGATGATGCTGTAAAAGCTACAAGTTATCATATTGGGTGAATTTCTTTTTCATCCTGGGATGGACCAAGACTTTGCCAATACAAGCAGAGCTGAAAAAATACTGTACAGCGAGGACGACCAAAAACAACAGATGAGATGGGTGCATTTATTATTTACAGATCCTGTCTCTGTTTAAGGATTGCTATTGATTTGTTGTCAAAGGATCATGTGACAGGTGGAGTTTCAGGGGAGTTTGTGAATTTATCAGTTGATGTGTCAGTGCACTTTCAAACTGTGTGTGTGTGTGTGTGTGTGTGTGTGTATGCTCACAAGCTTTCTGATGCTATTGGTAATTAGTCTTAAAATTCAGGATCTGAGAATCCTGTGAGCAGAGAAGCATCCTCATGAGACAGCAACATTTAGGACTTTTCAGAGAAATAAAATGCTTTACAAACTGCATTTCTTTCTCTCTCTCTCTCTCTCTCTCTCTCTCTCTTTCTGACACATAGACATACATATACAGCAAGTTAGGGCTTGCAGAATGCCTGGGGCCCATCCCAGGAAGCTTACTGAACAAGGGGGGGACAACACACACACACACACTCGTGCATTGCGTACTAGCAGTTTGAAAACGTCAACACACGTTTATAGACTGAGCCAGAGTATTCTGACAAAACCCACAAAGCACATGGAGTCAGACCAGGGATGACATTCAAACCACCACCCAGAAGCTTAAAGTTAACCATGTTATCTGCTAATCCATAGGGCACACAAATTTGGTGCAAAATGCATGAATCCATAAACCAAACCTGCCTGATATCAACAGTCCAAGTGGTGGTGTAAAAGTGTGGGTTATTTCTTGGCACACTTTGGAATATTTATTACTGTAATAAACAATCAAGTTTTAAATGCCACACAATATTTTAAACAAAAGCCTTTTTTGATTTTTAGTTTTTTTGTGCACTACCATAAAGCTCATGCAAGTATTAAACCTTTTGAATTCATGCATGGTATGTAAGAATTGTTTTAGACATTTTTAGACACTTTTTGAATGGATAACTTTTTATTATATAATAATAATAGACTTAAACAGGCAAGTATTATGTAAGTAAGTAAGGTTAAAGTCCCCTTTCTTGGGAATATATATATACATATATACACACACACATACAGTATAGAGAATTACAGTACATGATATCTACTTTAATATCTACAGATGTAATAATAAATAATTACATTTAAGCAATGTCCACCTAAATTAGTATTTTGTTTACTAGAATATATTTTGCCATGACATTATTAGCATTGTACAATCCCTCATATGGAAACTATCAAACGCTTTTCCATCAAAAGGTTTTGAAAAGTGTAAGTGTATTGCAACACAACATGCATGTACGTGCATGTTATTCACAAGTTCTGACGCGTGTCTTTTGTTACACAGTGTCACTGACGACTTCAGACGTTTCGTTGATTTCTTTGTCTCTTGTTTATTTTCAACATCAAAGTACAACGGTTGTTACAGTTTCTTGCATAAATCCACTGTAGTCACGACAAGTCGCTTGCTGTGTTCTGTAGCTTCGATAGATTACAGTTACAACAACTTATTTTACTGTATTCCTTTTAGCTTACTGTCTCACGGTCAAAAGCTTGTGTGCTCCACACCTTTCTGTATCCTTACGTGTCTTAACAACAACTAACAACTAACGTGTGATAGACATGAAACTACAAAACTGTGGGATGATGTCACAGAACAACTCATGAAATGATGTCACAATACAAATTATAAGTATGATACTTAATGCTTAATGCTTAACTAATAAACTGAAATAAGATAAACATAACAACAAATCACAAGAATGAAATATGGCCCTTACAATGCATAAAAATACTTTTTACCGATTGAGGACCACAGTATGTAAGCTCCTAATGTAGGGTGTATTAAGGCCTCGCAGAATAACTTCCTGGTCTGGACAAACAGTGTTCCTGACAACCTCCACATCCATACAGTCAGTCATAGTTTTACGTTTACTGCAGGGTTTTTGGTTCTCCTTTACTTTTTTTTTACCACTTCTGTTAAACTTTACATTTGTTACAATCACATTCATAATGAAACTGAAAACATCTTATAAAAAGTAAAGAAAAAAAAAGTAAAGTGTACAATGCCATCTGCTTTTTACATCTAGACATTGCATTGCTATCTGAAAAAGATAATAGCAATAATAGCAATAATAGCAAAACAAATAACATTCAGTTTAACTATGTGTCACTTTCTCAGTCTTATATAATAAAAATAATAATAATAATAAACAATAATAATATAGATTTTTTAAAATTATTCTTATTTCAATAATATAAACTGACAGATTATGCTTAAAAATAGAACAAAGTATTACATTTAACATACATAAAGATAATGTTTCATAACAAAACATTTTAAGTTTATAACCGTTACAAAATGCTGCATCACACTCACTCACTCATTGTACTGCTTTACTGCTTTATCATGTATACAGGGATGGGGGGCTTAGAGCCTATCCCAGGAGACTTAGGGTACACCCTGGACAGGATGCCAATCCATTACTGGGCACACACACATGCACACAATCACAGGCACATTCACACACTATGGACAATTTGGGATCCTCAGTTAGCCTAATCTGTACAGTATGTCTTTGGACTGTGGGAGGAAACCAGAGAACCTGGAGGAAACCCACCAAGCACGAGTAGAACATGCAACTTCCACACACAGTCCTGAGGCGTGATTCGAACCAGGAACCAAATAGTCCTTACAGTAAATATGTTAAATGTACAAACAATATATTTTTGTTAAAGTTATGTATTAGTTTACATAGGTAGTACTACTAGTACACAGTGTGTACTTCAGGATTTTGTATTGCAATAATAAAATGAAAGAATAGTTTTATACTGTATGCATTCACTACATTTTATTTTGCACTTTTATATACTAGTATTTTATTTTATTCTATTTTATTTATTACTTCACTCATTACAACTAATTTTTTAAGATGAGTTGGGTCCAAACTTAAAAACTATCTATAACACATTTGTACCTAAAAGACCCTTCGTCTTTTCTTTCTTTCTTTCTCTTTTCTTTCTTTATTTATTTATTCCTCTGGAACCTAATAGTTCAGGCCTGAATTCTCAACTTTATTAGTATTCTAGTTAGTATTAGTTTTTTAAGCGGTGTAGTTGTTAAGCTATCTGATTGTTATTTGTTAACCACTGATTGTTGTATATCTTCTAATTTTCTACTCTCAAACATTATTTATTTACACATAATGGAGTGTGATGTTAAATATGAGCTTTAAAAAGTCTGGAATGAAGCACTACTAGGCACTTAAAAAAAAAAAAAAAAAAAAAAATCACAGCCCCAAACTTTTACTTAATTTGACTAATGAAAGAGTCAACATGCTTAAGACATCATGAGCGGTGTCATTTGTAAAACTGCTGAAAAATTTATGCAATATATTTGAATGCAGCTTATCAGTCAAATAACATACAGTGGAGAAAATAAGTATTTGATTCCCTACAGATTTCTAAGTTTGCCCACTTACTAAGAAATGAAGGGTCTATAATTTATATCCTAGGTTTATGGTAAAGGATTGAGACGGAATATCAACAAAACCAGAAAAAAAAACACATGATACAAATGTTATGAATTAAGTTGCATTTCAATGAGAAAAATAAGTATTTGATCCCCTACCTACCAACAATAATTCTGCCTCTCACAGACTGGTTATGTGCTCTTGTGGTACACATATTAATTTAAGAAGGTGCTCCTAACAACAATGTGGTGTGTGTATAAAAGCCACCTGTCCACAAAATCTCTATCTTCCATTTAAACCTCACCACCATCAGCAAGACCAAAGAGCTGTTAAAGCAAGTCAAGAACAAGATTTTAGACCTGCACAAGGCTGGAATGGGCTACAAGACCATCAGCTAGAAGATTGGTGAGAAGGAGACAATTGCTGGGGCCATTATTTACCAATAGAAGAAATACAAAGTAACCATTAATGGCCCTATATGCAAGATTTCATCTCATGGAGTAAGAATAATCATGAGAAAAATGAGGGACCAGCCCAGGACTACACGGGAGGAGCTTGTGAATGATCTCAAGGCAGTTGGGAGCATAGTCACCAAACAAACCATGGGTAATACAATACGCCTAAATGGATGGAAATCCTTCAGTGCAGCAAGGCTTCCCCTCCTCAAGAAGACACATGTACAGACTGGACTGAGGTTTGCCAATAAACAGAGAAAGATTGGGATAAACTGCTGTGGTCAAATAAGACCAAAATTGAGCTCTTTGTCATCAACTCGACTTGCTGTTTTCGTAGGAAGAAAAATGCTGACTATGACACTAAGAACACCACAGTCCCTACAGTCAAGCACGGAGGGGAAACAGTACAGATCTGGCCATTAAAAATGCACAGTTCGAGAAAAGGGGCTGCGCGTGGCAAGCTGTGAAAATGCCCTTCATTACCTGTAGGGGGCAGTAGTGTTTCAGTCTAAAGTATTGTGTGTCTACTGAGCCGAAAATGTGTTTCTTAGGCGCCCACTGACATCAAGCCACAGAGCTCATAACCGTGTCAAGCTCAAACTGTAAATACTAATATGTATTTGTTTTTCATTTTCTTCTCTCCTTCAATGATGGTACTTCTTTAACTTTCTCCATTCAGTATTATAATTATTAGTAGTAGTGCTCCAAATTTATTATTTTTATTATTCTTATTATTATTGTAACGCACCCGCGCGTGTGCAAAAAGACTACAAAGATATATACGTTAGCCTAAAACATTATTGTTTTATTGTGTTTTAAATATACACTAAACAATAAACACTGCCTTGTGCAAAGTGAAAGTGAGTTGCACTTGTGGCTTTTTGATCAACGCTGAACCCAAACAGCAAAAGAACATAATAATAATAATAATCAAAAGAATAATAGTCATTGTGATTTTAGCTGTTTGTGTTCAGGATTTAATTATTTGATTTTTTAATAATTAAAGCTGCTCACATCGCACGCGCTTTCACTTGCAGTGTTTAGTCAGCAAGTATTTGTCTTTCTTTATCTACAGTATCTTTATAATAGATGAATATTCTGACTGAAACAAAGCTGCTCGTGTCGGCTCATATCAGGAGCATTTTTATCAAAGGGGAGATGAAAAGTAAAAGTGTGTACAAACAACATAGCACAATCATGTGTGTGAATGGCTGAAACATGGTTGTGAATAAGCCTTTTAGTGAATGTAAAATGTTCGCGTTAACCCATGGTCTTTCATTTTGCCGAGTTTTGATCAGATGAATGCGTTCATCGATATAAGAGATTTATAACAGATTTCTCTTTCCCAGAAATATAACAAACACACAATTATACATGTTAAATAAGCGCTGTCTATGCGGCGCTGTGCGAAGCGCACACCGATATGAGCCGCCTTATCTCAGTCATAATATACTAACATATTTTTGCTGTTTAGTGGATAATATAATTTATCGCGGCTGTGTGACGCACCCTGTACTCTGCCTTCCAGACTCTATGGTGGAAGTTGTTGATGTTTATTTTATTTATTTATTTTTGTCTTTGTTATTTGTTATGTTAACTACACAAAGCAGTGTCTTCCCACCTGGGAGTTTCTCCAGCATACTATATATCAGATTGATGGACATGAGTCCTCATCGATTAAATTTTTGGTGACAACATTTTTTTATCACACACTTATATATAATATTTATAATACTTATTTTTAATATTTTTTAAAAGTTTGTCCGGCTTAATAATTTTCCACTTTTATTTTCCTACACAGTCCAATCAGCGCTCACGCATAAAGTTTTCGAGAGCGCGGAGGAATTTTGTTTTAGTAAATAATATTTATGCAGTAAATCAGGACCTCTTATTTCTATTTACTTTAGGTTGTTGTTCTTTCAGTGTTACTGAGTGTGCTTTGCAATGTCAGACACATTCAAATGCAAATAATACACCCTCTCCAGGTGTGAATCAGCTGTTCTCACCTTTAGACGCGGAGAAACTAAAATGCACCCCTCCCCACTGTGCATGGTTTCAGCAAACCCTTAACCCTTACAGCACCTCCCTAAAAACGCTCCTCCGGAGCGCCAACGGAGGTCAAGGACTCCTACCCCAATGGTCCAAGTGTGGCCTCGTAACCCAGAGGCGGTTGCCTTTTTCCCCCAAGCAGTGCTGCTTTTCCTACACAACCAGGCCCTCTCAGCGGTGGCTGAGCTGTTGAGGCTCCATTTATTGAGCTGGCCAGTTCCGGAGCGGAAGCGAGAGGGAGCGGGAGCGCGTCGTCCAGATAAAAGAGAGGGAAAACATCCAGGACTACAGCGTGGCTCTCCCGAACCTGGACCAGCAGCTTTTTGAGCTGCACCACCTGCTCCCGCAGGTCACAAATGTGCTACTTGTTTTGCTCCGCCCAAAACGTGTAGATATCTCCCATTTCTCCCTCGCCACCGTCATGCCAGACCTCCTTCCAGCAAGTCCGCCGATTTGGCGAGCCTGCAGCCCTCCCAGCTCTGCCACAGCTCTCTCTCCTTGCTCCTTGCTGTCGTTTAGCCATTTCGCCAGCTCAGGAGAGATGGTGATGGCTCCCCCCCAAAAAACATCTAGGGGAGAGACCTCTGCTATGCCACTTTGACGGTCTAGCTTTCTGTCATGAGCACGGTGTGTGTGTGGACGTGGCATAGTCGCAGAGGCAAGATGTTGGTTTCCAAACTCGTCCTTTATGTAAAGAAAACACAAAACAAAACAAAAAGCTCCTTTCTCCGAGCACTAGTCACTTACTTTGACAAACATAAACAAATTCAACTACTTAAATACAACTACTTCAAATTACGACTACCTCATACACAACAAAAGCTAGACGCCTGACTTAACTCTCGGAGCTTATACTCTTACTGAGGATTAATAGTAGGAAGAGAAAGAGTAGAGTTTGTGCTTTTTGCAATTTAACCCGAGAGCGCACGCTAAACTGATGCGTGTCACTCTACCTCACTCTCTCGCCGGTGTCTTAGACAGACAGAGGCTTGGGCTTTGCCCGTGTCTTTTTCAGCGCGCTTTGTCTTTGGCCCTGAAATCTTTTACCGGTGCGACTGAATGATCACACGGAGTCTCGGGGTATCATGACCCATCCCGTTCTGAACAGTTTATGCGCGGGTTTGTCCCTCGCGCGAGCCGCGTCGTTAAATACATATCCACAAATACTTTAACGACATACACTTATCGCGAATTGCATTTTATATGAATGTCACATATAAGACGCGCTCACAAACACATACTTATATAAACTATTTACATACAAACACATACTGTATACACATAAAAACATAATATATTCAGTAAATTTGTGAATTACACTCAAAGTAATTATGAAGTCTGATTTGATTGGTACCATTAAACATTTTATTACTATTTATTCTATAGCTGGCAAAATACATTTTAGGCAGAGACGTCTGCTTGGTCCTGCCTAGATTTGCTCTGGACATTGGTGGGGAAATATGACTCCACGCCCCCCCACCCCCCACAAATCCCCTGCCTGGCAATGCTTCGAATATCCTTTCACTTGAATTGCAATTCATTAAGTTAAATTAAGGAATTAAGTGTAATTATTAAATATTAGTATGTACCATATCAATTTCTTTCACAAGACTGATTTCTGACAAATAGTCTTCATTAGATTTGGAGAACTGACAGGGATGATATTTATACTTTTTCATTTAGCTGTTTAATCTGTTGTTATTTTTAAGTCCGTAGCCTTCCCTGCTATAATGAATGTGTGTCAAAGCGGTAAAAAAAATAAATTAATTAAACTAGCATTAACGTTAACTGTTGTCGTTACTTTGATGGACTTTGATAGATTCACAAGCGAACTTAAAGTGACTCACACTTTTCTTTTTTAAAAAAAGCTCATGTCCAGCTTTTTTTTTTTTTTTTGCTGCCGCCATCCTCACATGTATGTCACCCAACACACCTTCTAGCAGGGGAAACATATCCACTGCATTTGGCGCTGCTTGTATCTGAACGCAGCCATAGGCTCTCACATGATAGCAGGGAAAGGCACAGCCAATCAAAATGTTCATATGTGTTTTGGGGGAGGGAGGACTCAAGGAGAGAACGTGATATATCCCTTTCTGCGTGTCTAGGTTAATGTTGTAGGCATGATTTTTTTAAAGTGGTGTAAATTATTGGTGGGGACATTTCAATAGTCGGAGGATATTGGTGGGGACACATCCCCTCCGCCCACCCTAAATCTACGCCCCTGCCTTAAACTCTTTCCCTTTTTTTTTTAATACCATTACCATTAACCACAAACATAAATTTATTTTAGTGGATTTTATGCGCTAGACCAACACAAACTGGTTTTATTGTGAAGTCGAAGAAAAATGATAAATTGTTTTCATTTTTTCATTTTTTTTGCAAAAAGGAATCTAAAAAGTTTGATGTGCATTTGTATTTAGTCCCCCTTTATTCTGATAGCTCTAACTAAAATTCAGTGCAACCAATAGCCTTTAGAAGCCAGCTGTTCTGTAAAGCCCTGTAACGGGTGCTGTGTGTGGGCTTGGAGAAGGTATATAGGCAGAGGTAATAATTAACTAAGAAGTCTTTTAATAAGGAAAACTGAACATAAATAGACACTTACACATGGGAACAAAAGAACTGAAATGAACAAAGGCTAAGCTAAACAAGCTAAACTGACACAATGGCTAGACAGGACAAGGGGTAAACATAAAGCTACACATGACTAGGATCTAACCCAGGCTAGGCTAGGAGATAACACAGGCTAGGCTAAGAGATAACGTGGTGTGATATGGAGAGCCGCACCAGGAGATGTTATAATATTAATAAGATCCCTAACCCAGGGTTTGGGAAGGGTCAATGAAATAGGAGTTGGGAGATTGCTTATAATACGCACAGGAAGACCTTTCCATTTGGAGATGGTATTATTAATTAGGAAACTTAAAAGGGAAATGAAGCAAAATTGGAAACACAAAAGAAACAGAACTCCGCCATCTACACGAGAATGGACGGGACTCTGGAAACAAAAAAAAAACTTAAGATCCTCTTGGGGCTTTTGGGGCATTTATTAGAGAGCGAAGGCGAGTTTGTGCTTTTAAATATTAAACATTTTTTTTTCTCTTTCCGGAATAATAATAAATAATGTATGGCTAGCTCATCCTTCAGCTGCTCGGAAAGCCCTTGTGTGTATGAAGCCATAAGGGCTGTGTCATCCCACCCCGAACTGGCAGCCCGAGTACGAAACTCGACCGTGTAGTCAGCTACCAATTGCCCCTCTTGACGAATTAAAAGGAGGGGCGACACTACACTGCTTGCCACATGCAGATAATGGAAAATAGCCCTAAGTGTGTCAACGAAAGTGCATGTTTAGAGAGGAGGTGCTGCCACACTGCAGTAGCCCACTCTAGTGCCCTGCCTGTGAGCAGAGACACCATAAATGCAACCTTCGCCTTTTCATTTGGAAACTGGGAAGGTTGCAGCTCAAATATTAGTGAGCACTGCAGGATGAAGGCATTGCACCTCTCTGGCTTGCCCGCATTTGGCTGTGAAGGTGGTAGTCGAGTTTCGGCCAGCAAACGGGTAGTTGAGCCACTGATCCAGGGGCGCGAGTCAAGTCCGTAATAGACCTGTGACCAGATGGAAACCCAGAAGTTGCTTGTGCCTCGAGCTGCCCAAAAATCTGCTCGAGACGCTTATTAATCCAATGCAAAATTAAACAGAAAAGGTTGACCCTTAACTATTTATGCACCCACTACAAGCCCGCGGGCTCTTCAGATGCTGCGATCATTCTGTTACGTGTGCGGTATGGAGAGCTGCACCACGAGATGTGATAATTTTAATAAGATCCCTAACGCAGGTCACATCCCTAGCAAAAGAAACCTGAAAACACAAAAATAACAAGAGCTCAGCCATCCATGCGAGAGCTAAAAATAAAACTGAAGATCCTCTAGGCTTATGCCATTACCGAGGATTTGTTTGAGAGAGAGGGGTTTGTGTCTTTTTGTGTACACTTTATACTTAGCCTGAGAGGGAGGCAGAGGCTGGGTCTTTGCCTCTGTCTCTCGACTTTCTGCGTGCTTGTACTGTATTTTCTTTTTTTTCTCTTTGTCTTGGACCCTTATACCTAACCGATGCTACCTAAAAGATTGCATGAAGTGTGGGGGTATCAGGACCCTTAAATAAACACGCCAGCTGCGCCTCTGCTTGTTCAGAACTCCACCAGGTAGCAGCCTGCAGATCTGCCCGTTCCAAATAGAGCAAAGCATTTTCACACGGTTCTACCCCCTTTACAAATAAGATGTGACTCTTACTAGTAAAGTGAAAGTCTATCGACTACAGCTGGGTAAGACAGTGGACCATCGAGGAGAGGCCCATACTGTCATGCACACTCAATCGGCGACCGGCACTAGGACCCGGAAGTAAAGCGGTCGCGAACCAGGGAGTATAAAAGGAGTAAACAAACCACGATTTAACGCTCAGTCATTGAGTTTCGCCCATGTCGGTTGTGTTTTTCCCTTGCTCCCCTTTTGTGAGAGTTTTTACACTAAATCGCGTGGTTATCCAGCCTACTCGCTTAGTTCCGCGTTTGGGTTCACCCTCCACGCTACCCTAGGCTAATCGCTAAAGCTCCTGACACATACTATGGTTAAAGGATGACATGATTAGCCACCTGGTCTCAGTATTATGTAAATCATATTAATCAAATGATGCCATATCACCTATATTGTAGCACAACAATAATAGTGAGTCATCAAAACATCAGAAGAAGATGTAGTCACCACCATTCAAAAGTAGGTGCTCAAATATGTTTATTACAAATGATTTCAGGATATTGCATTTAAAATTAGTCTTATTTACACAAGGAATGGGAGGGTTGTTGTAGGAATAGTATAAATGCCAGAAATTGGGGTTTATTCCATTTATTTCGTTACTGTTATGCTGCATTAAAATTCTCCTTTTATTTGAGAATAGTTGAAGTCCTAATTTTTTTCTTTTTCAATTTCTTTTTTGAAAACACTCTTTAAAATGGGGGAAGCACTGAAGCCATGAGTAAAATTTACAAAATCTTTTCTGAAAGGCCAGGATGCTATTGCATCTAATGCCTTAATTTTTGGATATGGGTGATTTTGCTAACTATACTCATGGGTTATATCTCCCACTCTATTTTTCTCATTCTTTAAATAACATTTTAATAATTTTATTGGAATTTGAGGTTTCTGAAAAGAACATGTACACAAAAGAGGAACTGCTTTATAAACCTGTGGATTTTACAAGCTAATACACTTACTGTACATCAAAGTGTATGAGTTGGCACTCTCGTTCCCATCTTTAAATTTTTAGATATTGATCCTTTCTCGATGCAGCAAATTTTCTGAGCAAATTAATAATAATTTGCATGAATGAAAAGGAGGAAGAAGAAAAGGTTACGCGAAAATAAGAAAAAGCTTTAGAGGTAAATGTTGTGAAATGCTTCAAATGAACAGATTCTGCCTATAACAGGTCAGGGACAGTGAGGCTGGATCCAGCAGCGCACCACATCCCACATCATAATACATGCTGATGATGACCAACACGTCTCCCCTGATCTACCAGAGCCAAGTAAAAAGAATGGCAATCAAACAGAATAAAATTAGTAGCAGCATTAACATGTGCTAGTAACATGAGCTACTGCTGCTACTGATTTTATTTCAGCTTACCTGTTCAGTTTTATTGCCATTCCTTTTAAAATAGTGTCTTTATAGATTTATATGGTGTTTGTCTTGATGTTCTTTTTTTTTTCGTTTCTTTGACCCAATATATGTTCAGTGATACTTCAAATAACATGTTTAAATAGCATTGATTTCTGTATTGTGTTATATTTTTATACTAGTAACTGGTGTTAAAAATGTATCTCTACATGAATGTATATAACAATATACATATTGTAGGTGCATGTTATTCACAAGTTCTGACGCGTGTCTTTAGTTACACAGTGTCACTGACGACATCAGACGTTTCGTTGATTTCTTTGTCTCTTGTTTTATTATCAACATCAAAAACAACGGTTGTTACAGTTTCTTGCATAAATCCACTGTAGTCACGACAAGTCGCTTGCTGTGTTCTGTAGCTTCGATAGATTACAGTTACAACAACTTATTTTACTGTATTCCTTTTAGCTTACTGTCTCACGGTCAAAAGCTTGTGTGCTCCACACCTTTCTGTATCCTTCCGTGTCTTAACAACAACTACAACTAACGTGCGTGATAGACATGGAACTGCATAACTGTGGGATGATGTCACAGAACAACACATGAAATTATGTCACAATACAAATTATATGTGTAAGGGTCCTCCACTAGAGGTCACTGTTTTTATTTTGTAGTTTTTGTTGGCCGACTCAGTTTCCCAGCAGGCACCTCGGTCAGGTGATGCAGTGCACACCTAAACCGAGGTAGCCATCAATTAATCTATAAATAGCTGTTTAGACTGGGAAACTGGGTCGAGCATTTTTGGTGAAACCACTGTCAGTTATGTGGGCATTTTGGTTTGTTTTTATCTGTTTAATTTGTACTTTGATTTTAGTTGTGTTAACTTGGGCTCTCTTATTGGCAATGTCTTTGTGTATGTTTTGTGTGTCTGTGTTAGTGGAGCTGATTCAGTCCTGTCCTCCTGTGTTCTTGTGGTTAGCTAGAGCAGGTAAGCAGTTAGGTGTATGTGTGGCTAGGAGCATGATTAGCTAAATGCTATGTTGAGTTTATAGTACAGTTACAGTACTAGCATGCTTCTAGCCATAGTCCCTCTGTGTCTCTAGCTATCCTGTGTTTCCTCTCCCCCCGAGTTGCCCAGTCAGCCTAGCCTTTAGGTGTCCCCTAGCCTAGCCTTTGATGTGTCCTCAGCCTAGCCTTTGATGTGTCCTGAGCCTAGCCTTTGATGTGTCCTGAGCCTAGCCTATGATGGTGTCCTGAGCCTAGCCTATGATGGTGTCCTGAGCCTAGCCTATGATGGTGTCCTGAGCCTAGCCTTTGATGGTCCCCTAGCCTAGCCTATGATGGTCCCCTAGCCTAGCCTTTGATGGTCCCCTAGCCTAGCCTTTGAGGGTCCCCTAGCCTAGCCACTGGGTATCCCTTGTCTGTGTTTCCTCTCCCCCTAGCGTCCCAGTGTGCCTAGGTTTAGAGTGCGGTCCCTCCGGGCTTTGGAGTAACGACTAGCTTGTGAGTGCTGCCTCGCTTAGCCTTGGAGGGCTGCCTCGCCTAGCCACTGGGCAGTCTTTGTCTGTGTTTCTGTGCCCCTATTCCCTAGTGTGTTTAAGCTATTAGGTAAGTATAGCTTAGTGCATGTTGGGGCTGAAGACATGCTTAGCTAGGTGTATGTGTAGCTAACTGCCATGGTTAAGCAATGCTTAACCATGTTTAGCTAGAAGCCATGCCTAGCTGATTGCCATGTCTTTAGCCCTTGTCCTGTCCCTCTCTTGGTCTCCCGTGTCTCCCGTGTCTCCCGTGTCTTTAGTGTCTCTTGTGTCTCTAGTGTCTCCCGTGTCTCTAGTGTCTCCCGTTCTCCCTAGTGTCTCGTTTCAGCTCCACACCTCGTTTATGTCCTGTTGTGTTTGTCCCCCTGTTATGTGTCTCGCCGCAGGGCGTGTTAGGTGTCTCGCCGCAGGGCGTGTTAGGTGTCTCGCCGCAGGGCGTGTTAGGTGTCTCGCCGCAGGGCGTGTTAGGTGTCTCGCCGCAGGGCGTGTTAGGTGTCTCGCCGCAGGGCGTGTTAGGTGTCTCGCCGCAGGGCGTGTTAGGTGTCTCGCCGCAGGGCGTGTTAGGTGTCTCGCCGCAGGGCGTGTTAGGTGTCTCCCCTTGTCTGTGTCTTGCCAGAGAGCCCCTGTTAGCACAAAGTTAAGTATTGTTTAAGTTTGTTTGTTTCTTTGTTTGTATCTTTATTTATACTTTGTTTAACTATCATTAAAAAGACTCTTTTTTTGGTTACACCACTCCTCTGCATCTATGCCTGCTCCTTCCGCCCACGGCGTCAACACCTGCCAATACACCCAGATCGTGACAGAATGCTCGACCCATCAAGGCATAGCAGAGGGGGCTGGGACTTTAGACCCCTCAGCCTCACGTGGAGGCCACAGCTGCAGCACCCTTCAGCCTCACGTGGAGGCCACAGCTGCAGCACCCTTCGGCCTCACGTGGCGGTCACGGCTGCAGCACCCTTCGGCCTCACGTGGAGGTCCCGGCTGCAGCGTCGTCGTGCGCCTCACGGGGAGGTCCCGGCTGCAGCGTCGTCGTGCGCCTCACGGGGAGGTCCCGGCTGCAGCGTCGTCGAGCGCCTCACGGGGAGGTCCCGGCTGCAGCGTCGTCGAGCGCCTCACGGGGAGGTCCCGGCTGCAGCGTCGTCGAGCGCCTCACGGGGAGGTCCCGGCTGCAGCGTCGTCGAGCGCCTCACGCGGAGGTCCCGGCTGCAGCGTCGTCGAGCGCCTCACGGGGAGGTCCCGGCTGCAGCGTCGTCGAGCGCCTCACGGGGAGGTCCCAGCAACACCAGCAGGCCTCATGTGGAGGTCCCCACCTTCGTCCAGTAGCCCTTCTTCAAGGCTCGCCGCCTTCGGAGCGACACCCCAGCACAGCGTCCAGCACCCGGCTTCGATGTCGGGCACCCACCACTGCACGGCGGAGGAAAAGCCAGTACTGCATCGGCCGCCCGGATTGGGGGACAACACAGCACTGTCTTCAGGGGCTCTACTTCTCAGAGCAATACAGTGCTGCCCCCTCCGCCCGGCCTACAACAGCGATCCGGTGCTGCCTCCGCCACACGGTTGACTACGGGAGCTAGCCTGTCGGATGAAGGGACACCAGGGAAGTGCCTTGGGACCACCAATAGCGCTCCGGAGGAGCGGTTTAAGGGGGGGGGTACTGTAAGGGTCCTCCACTAGAGGTCACTGTTTTTATTTTGTAGTTTTTGTTGGCCGACTCAGTTTCCCAGCAGGCACCTCGGTCAGGTGATGCAGTGCACACCTGAACCGAGGTAGCCATCAATTAATCTATAAATAGCTGTTTAGACTGGGAAACTGGGTCGAGCATTTTTGGTGAAACCACTGTCAGTTATGTGGGCATTTTGGTTTGTTTTTATCTGTTTAATTTGTACTTTGATTTTAGTTGTGTTAACTTGGGCTCTCTTATTGGCAATGTCTTTGTGTATGTTTTGTGTGTCTGTGTTAGTGGAGCTGATTCAGTCCTGTCCTCCTGTGTTCTTGTGGTTAGCTAGAGCAGGTAAGCAGTTAGGTGTATGTGTGGCTAGGAGCATGATTAGCTAAATGCTATGTTGAGTTTATAGTACAGTTACAGTACTAGCATGCTTCTAGCCATAGTCCCTCTGTGTCTCTAGCTATCCTGTGTTTCCTCTCCCCCCGAGTTGCCCAGTGAGCCTAGCCTTTAGGTGTCCCCTAGCCTAGCCTTTGATGTGTCCTCAGCCTAGCCTTTGATGTGTCCTCAGCCTAGCCTTTGATGTGTCCTGAGCCTAGCCTTTGATGTGTCCTGAGCCTAGCCTATGATGGTCCCCTAGCCTAGCCTTTGATGGTCCCCTAGCCTAGCCTTTGAGGGTCCCCTAGCCTAGCCACTGGGTATCCCTTGTCTGTGTTTCCTCTCCCCCTAGCGTCCCAGTGTGCCTAGGTTTAGAGTGCGGTCCCTCCGGGCTTTGGAGTAACGACTAGCTTGTGAGTGCTGCCTCGCTTAGCCTTGGAGGGCTGCCTCGCCTAGCCACTGGGCAGTCTTTGTCTGTGTTTCTGTGCCCCTATTCCCTAGTGTGTTTAAGCTATTAGGTAAGTATAGCTTAGTGCATGTTGGGGCTGAAGACATGCTTAGCTAGGTGTATGTGTAGCTAACTGCCATGGTTAAGCAATGCTTAACCATGTTTAGCTAGAAGCCATGCCTAGCTGATTGCCATGTCTTTAGCCCTTGTCCTGTCCCTCTCTTGGTCTCCCGTGTCTCCCGTGTCTCCCGTGTCTTTAGTGTCTCTTGTGTCTCTAGTGTCTCCCGTGTCTCTAGTGTCTCCCGTTCTCCCTAGTGTCTCGTTTCAGCTCCACACCTCGTTTATGTCCTGTTGTGTTTGTCCCCCTGTTATGTGTCTCGCCGCAGGGCGTGTTATGTGTCTCGCCGCAGGGCGTGTTATGTGTCTCGCCGCAGGGCGTGTTAGGTGTCTCGCCGCAGGGCGTGTTAGGTGTCTCGCCGCAGGGCGTGTTAGGTGTCTCGCCGCAGGGCGTGTTAGGTGTCTCGCCGCAGGGCGTGTTAGGTGTCTCGCCGCAGGGCGTGTTAGGTGTCTCCCCTTGTCTGTGTCTTGCCAGAGAGCCCCTGTTAGCACAAAGTTAAGTATTGTTTAAGTTTGTTTGTTTCTTTGTTTGTATCTTTATTTATACTTTGTTTAACTATCATTAAAAAGACTCTTTTTGGTTACACCACTCCTCTGCATCTATGCCTGCTCCTTCCGCCCACGGCGTCAACACCTGCCAATACACCCAGATCGTGACAATATGTATGATACTTAATGCTTAACTAATAAACTGAAATAAGATAAACATAACAACAAATCACAAGAATGAAATATGGCCCTTACATTTCCAGCCCCTAATTGACAGGCAGGAAGACTGACAATTACACACATTTTTTGTTTTGTTGTTTTTTTTTTTTACAATTGGGCCACAACATTTACTATTGGATTAAAATTTGAATTAACTTTCCTAACACTTTAGAATTAACTTTCTTAACACTTTAGACATTTGTTAACGGTTTAACTTAAGGTATTCATATCGCTGCGTGGCTCAATTGTCCACCCACTTCAGGCAGATCTTACAGAAATGTTTGCAAAGAGTCAGAGGCAACATTCCTTACCTCCGCGCAACGTTCCTCCATTCTATGGTGACCCTCGAGTTCACGTCCTTCGTAAGAGCCTTTAAACATGCCATCGAAACCAACACTGATAGCAATCATGAAAGGCTGTTCTTTCTCGAGCAGTATACTGAAGGACAGCCTAAGGACCTAGTGAGAAGCTGCCTGCTCATGCCAGAACATCGTGGCTACGCAGAGGCTATGAAACTGTTACATGACAATTTCGGAAATAGACAAATAATCGCTACAACGCTGATGCAAAAGGCACTCAACTGGCCGGAAATAAAGTCAGAGGACGGAAAGTCGCTAAAAACTTTCTCCCTGTTCCTAGTAGAATGTTACAATACCATGTCAAGCATCGATTACATGGATGAGCTAGACAATGCTACCAACTTGAGAGGTGTTGCCTCAAAACTGCCCTACAAATTGCGTGAAAAATGGAGAAGCCACGTATACAAGTACGAGGAGCGCAATCAGGAAAGAGCTAAGTTCGTGCAGCTGATGAAATTCGTAGAACGAGAAGCAAAGGTAATGTCCAACCCACTCTTTGGAGACCTGAACGTTTCGACTAGTGGTAAAAAACACAGCAGCAAATCCTCTCCAGGATTCAAGCAAAAAATTTAAGAAAAGAGGGGCAGCAGCTTTGCGACCGGCGTAAAACAGGTTGGTAAAAATCATAGAGACTCAATCACAGTAAAGAGTAGTGGTGCATTAGTTATTAGTGCCTTCACTAAACCTTGTGCATCCTGTGGGCAAGATCACACCCTAGACGAATGCCACAAGTTTAACAATGAGACATACAAGGTCAAATTGGACTTTCTAAAAAAGAATGGATTCTGCTTTGGCTGTTTAGTAAAAGGACATTTAAGCAAAGACTGCACGAAGAAAATTACCTGTCAGTTGTGCTCAAAGAAACATCCTCATCCCATGCTACACATTGCAGCAAAAGACACAGCTCAAGCGATCGCAAAGGCTGACGAAACCGAACCAGTTCAAACATTGCCTGTTACAGCGAGTCACGAAACGAGTGCGTGTATCGGGGCTGGAGATGACTGTATTCTCTCCATAGTACCTGTTAAAATAAAGTCCAAAACAGGCAACAAGACAGTAGAAGTATATGCCTTTATGGACCCAGGTAGCTCTGCTACCTTTTGTACAGAGTCATTAGCAAGGCGATTAAACGTACAAGGTAAAAAAATTGACATCATGTTAAGCACCATAAACGCGAGGAAACAAGTAGAAAGTTACGTGCTTACTGACCTAGAGGTTAGCAGTCTGGAAGAAAACACCTTTGTTGAACTCCCCAAAGTGTTCACACAAAAGAGTATCCCAGTCTCAGTGGAAAACATTCCACAACAGCACGACATCGATAAGTGGCCATACCTCAGCGAAGTAAAACTGCCTTACATTAATGCTGGAGTTGAAATTCTCATAGGTAACAAAGAGCACAGGCTCCTAGAACCATGGCGAGTGATTAACAGCAGGCACAATGGGCCATATGCAGTAAAGACTGCTCTCGGATGGACCATAAATGGACCTCTTCGAGAGTCGGTCGAGGAAGGCACATGTGACAATGAGCAAGTGAAACGGGATATGGAGTTGTCTCATATATTAGGTTAGTAAATGCTGATGGACTTACACACTGTGCATTCATGATGGGGAATTCTCGCGTAGCGCCCTTGAAACAAACTACTATCCCCCGAATGGAATTGACAGCGGCAGTGGTCGCCGTAAACAACGACAAAATGTTGAAAGGTCAACTGGAAATAGAACTGCTGGACTCTGTGTTTTGGACCGACAGCACAACTGTCTTGAGATACGTTGTTAATGAAAAACTTCGCTTTAAAACCGTTGTCGCTAACAGAATCTCCATCATACGAGAGTCAACCAAGCCACAGCAGTGGAGGTACTTCAACACTTAAAAAAACCCAGCTGACGCTGCTTCCAGAGGAGTTTCCTGTGAAAAATTCATGAAAAACAACAATTGGATCCATGGTCCCCCCTTTCTTAAAACACCAGAGAGTAAATGGCCTGAAAACATTCACGATCTGTCGACGAAAGAGGATGACATTGAGATTAAACACTCAGCCTCAGCGAATCTCGTAAAAACTACAGAGAGCACAGATGCCGTGAGTAAACTGATTAACTATCACTCTGACTGGTATAAGTTAAAAAGATCCGTTGCCTGGATTCTTTGCGTTAAAGATATGCTTAAACAGAGAACAAAAATGATTAAGGGACAGGCAAACAACTCAATAACAGAAAACCATAAGTCTCTAACAATTAAGGACTTAACAAGGGCAGAAAACGAAGTCATTAAGTTCGTTCAAAACCAAAAATTCAAAGACGAAATTTCCATGTTACAAAAGGGTAATGCTTCCGTAAAAAGAAACAGTTGTCTCTCCAAACTAGATCCAGTACTGCAGGATGGAGTGCTAAGAGTTGGAGGACGTCTTGGTAGGTCTGCAATGCCTGAGCATGCAAAACACCCTGTCATTATACCCAAAGACTCACACATTACAACCCTAATCTTAAGAAACACTCACGAACAGGTCGGACATTGTGGAAGGAATTACATGCTTTCAAAATTGCGGCAGAAATACTGGATTCCGACAGCAAATTCCCTTGTGAGAAAGTTTCTGTCCAGTTGTGTGACATGCAGAAAGATCAGAGCGAAGAATAGTGAACAAAAAATGTGTGTAATTGTCAGTCTTCCTGCCTGTCAATTAGGGGCTGGAAATGTGGGCCATATTTCATTCTTGTGATTTGTTGTTATGTTTATCTTATTTCAGTTTATTAGTTAAGCATTAAGTATCATACATATAATTTGTATTGTGACATCATTTCATGTGTTGTTCTGTGACATCATCCCACAGTTATGCAGTTCCATGTCTATCACGCACGTTAGTTGTAGTTGTTGTTAAGACACGGAAGGATACAGAAAGGTGTGGAGCACACAAGCTTTTGACTTTATTGTAGGTGCATGTTATTCACACGTTCTGACGCGTGTCTTTAGTTACACAGTGTCACTGACGACATCAGACGTTTCGTTGATTTCTTTGTCTCTTGTTTTATTTTCAACATCAAAAACAACGGTTGTTACAGTTTCTTGCATAAATCCACTGTAGTCACGACAAGTCGCTTGCTGTGTTCTGTAGCTTCGATAGATTACAGTTACAACAACTTATTTTACTGTATTCCTTTTAGCTTACTGTCTCACGGTCAAAAGCTTGTGTGCTCCACACCTTTCTGTATCCTTCAGATACAGTTATGCAGTTCCATGTCTATCACGCACGTTAGTTGTAGTTGTTGTTAAGACACGGAAGGATACAGAAAGGTGTGGAGCACACAAGCTTTTGACCGTGAGACAGTAAGCTAAAAGGAATACAGTAAAATAAGTTGTTGTAACTGTAATCTATCGAAGCTACAGAACACAGCAAGCGACTTGTCGTGACTACAGTGGATTTATGCAAGAAACTGTAACAACCGTTGTTTTTGATGTTGAAAATAAAACAAGAGACAAAGAAATCAACGAAACGTCTGATGTCGTCAGTGACACTGTGTAACTAAAGACACGCGTCAGAACGTGTGAATAACATGCACCTACAATAAAGTCAAAAGCTTGTGTGCTCCACACCTTTCTGTATCCTTCCGTGTCTTAACAACAACTACAACTAACGTGCGTGATAGACATGGAACTGCATAACTGTGGGATGATGTCACAGAACAACACATGAAATGATGTCACAATACAAATTATATGTATGATACTTAATGCTTAACTAATAAACTGAAATAAGATAAACATAACAACAAATCACAAGAATGAAATATGGCCCTTACACATATAATGTATAAAATAATACTGTTATAGGCTAACATCATACATTTTTGTAGTCCTTTTGCACATGCGCGGGTGCGTTACAATAATAATAATATGAATAAATTACTACTTATAATATTAATAATAATTCTGAATGAAAATGATGAATAAATACATATCAGTTTGAACTAGACACGTTTATGATCTCTGTCGCTTGCTGTCAATAGGCGCCTAAGAGACATAACATTTTTCGGCTTCAGTAGACACACAATACTTTAGACTGAAACACGACTGCCCCCTACAGGTATTGAAGGGCATTTTCACAGCTTGCCGCGCGCAGGAAAAGGGATCCCTTTTCCGAAAACGTGCGTTTTTTAAAGGCCAGATCTGTAGGAGGGGGCAATAGCCCAGTGTAGTGGGGGCCACCCCCCGTTGCGGCCCCAGACCATGTAAAAGCTGCTCTGACTTACGCCACTAGCTGATGCGGTGGATGTAAATCTGAAGAGCAGGTACTGGACAAAGTAAGTGAAGTCTTTCCTGCTCCGAAGCTGTAAAGGTGGAGGACAGAAGGCTTCAAAACAATAGGATGCATATTGGCAAATGTGTGCGAAGAGGACCAACCCTCCCCGTCACACACTTGCTGCAAGGGAATACCTCCTGCTAGTGCAATTGATGAGGCGATTCCCCTGGTTGAATGAGCCCTGATTCCTAGAGGCGAAGTGAGTCCACGCGCCTCATAGGAGAGGGCAATAGCATCTCTTACGCAGCTTGCGGCTTCAACACATGTAAAAGATGCTCTGACTTACGCCACTGGCTAATGCGGTGGACGTAAATCTGAAGAGCACGTACTGGACACAGTAAGTGAAGTCTCTCCTGCTCCGAAGCTGTAAGGCGGGGGACAGAAGGCTTCAAAAACAATAGGGATCTCCGATCCTCTTACAAAGGTAACACCATTTAGAAAAACCATCTTAAGGGTCAGAAACCTGAGGCGCTGACTCTAGTGGTTCAACAAGGAGGCACAAGCCAGAGGACAAATTTTTCCTGCAGAAACTCCAGCACTGACACAATTCGGCAGTGGACTGGGTCTACATGCTTCGTCATGCACCAACTTTCAAATACATTCTATTTGAGGGGAGGCAGCCCTAGCACTTAGAATAGTCTTAATTACGCTGGCTGGAAGACCAGCTTGACTTAGTTGGTCCTGTTCAGGGCACTAGGACATGGTAGTCTCAACTGCTGGAGGAAGTGCTTTAGGGCCATGATTTTGAGGCAATTGATGTGCCGCGCAAAAAGATGGCCTCTCCAGCTTCCTTGGGCTGGACGGTCATCTAAGACCGCACCCCAGCCCATGAGGGAAGCGTCTGTCGTTAGTATCTGCGACGACAAGACAAACTTGGAGTGGGACCCAGAGTCAGAAACCGGGGTCTGAGCGACATAGGTAGGGTATGAAGCACCTGGCGCGTAGCCCTTATTGGGGATTGGCCCTAGAGTAAAATCCCCTGGTTCTTAGCCACAACTGAAATGCTCTCATGTGCAGAAGGCCCAAAGGTGTCACTGTGAATACAGCTGCCATGAGAGCTAAGATCTCTGAAAGTGATGGTCACTTTCTGGTCTAGCTTGATTTCCTTGACGGTGTTGAGAATGGTTTCGACACGAGCGGGAGACAGCTGTGCCCGCTTACGCTCAAATTCCATGTGACACCCAAAAATGTTGTCCTCTAAACAGGAAAGAGCATGCTTTCATGGCATTGGATCTCAATCCTAGGAAACAAAGATTAGCTAGAACGACATGTTGATGTCGAAGCGCTAGCTACTGAGACTGGG
Source organism: Clarias gariepinus (assembly GCF_024256425.1). NCBI lineage: Eukaryota > Metazoa > Chordata > Actinopteri > Siluriformes > Clariidae > Clarias > Clarias gariepinus. Next base: position 17,878,490 of record NC_071123.1, on the reverse strand, counting down.
CCAGCCAGTCATGTAATTCAATACGGATGTTCTGGAGTCGTAAGAGCCAGAACTACATCCATGTATTTTGTGTATGTGCGGGTGAAAGGGCTAGACCAAATGGAAGGACCCGATACTGGTAAGCTTCGCCCCCGAAAGCGAACCTCAGGAACCTCCTGTGTTGTGGCAATATTTCTATTGATTCATTTTTAGATAGCGGTAAGCCCGCAAAATCAAAAAAATTGGATGGAGCCTTGGACCTCGTAGCCCCCCGTTCCTCTTGCGCACTTTCCGGTTTCATGGAAGTGGAGACCACGCCATTGAAACGCGGAGGGTGATGTGAGAACTGAATCCTGTAGTTTCTCTGTACAGTGCTTAGTACCCAAGGAAATATACTTGGCAGTAGCTTCCACGCTGCCAGTTCCTCTGAAAGGGGCAAAGCTCAGCGGCTTGGTTAAACGGGGGGGATGTTAGATGTTCGGCAATCTGAAACATGGCAGGAAAAACCCGAAGAACTAACATTTTATTGGAGACTGGAGTTGCCCGAAACACCAGTGGTGGCGGAGCAAGAACACCAACCTCCTGGGGGTGCCAGGGAGAACACTTCATTCTTTAAAAGGAATTCTGCGTGCCTCTCCCCATTGGGGGGCCACCCCCCACGGTCCTGGGCACATGAACCTCAGGGCTTCTTTGTGAAGACAATATGCCAGTCTGACCTCTTTTGAGGTGGATTGCGTGACGCACTCCAATCTTGCGAGGGGGTGCTTAGCTCAAAAACACTCTCCTTGTGTGTTTCACGCCTCGCAACAGTCAGACCCGGTCGAGACTGAGTGGCCGACAGTCCCGACTCTTGAGCAAGGCGGGGAAGAAATTTCCCGAAGGCTTGTTATATAACTTCGCCTCATGAACTTTTGTGGCGACCGAGTTAACGACATCGCCAAGTAGGCCGGGAGGCGAGATGGGGCATCGAGGAGGAATTCACGATTGTTGTCCCTGAGATTCAACCACAAGTGCTTCTCCGCGGAGACCATAGCAGCCATAAAATGGCTGATAGCACGAGCCGTCTGCTTTGTTGCACGAAGAGACAAGTCTGTGGCCCGGCGTGAGTCCAATACGCCTTACCTTGCAGAGCCCCGCCAGTACTCAAGTCTCTCAGCAGGTCAGCCTGGTAGGCATGCAAAACCGCCATGGTGTGCAATGGAGCACCAACCTGACCTGCTGCCTGAAAAGCTTTTTCCTCCAGGGAAGATAAAAAGTTTACACAGCTTGAAAGGAAGTAATAGCTTTTCACAACCGGCAACATGACAAGATGTTCCCATAACGTTTTCACGCAGCATCGAGTGTAGCCTTTGAAAGGGAACTGAAATTATTCTCTGATATTATCAGATAATTCAACTACTAATTTTCAGTGCTCTGTCATTTCGAGGGAGTTTATTTTAGGATATTTAGATTACACTGACATTTAATAAATTCACTGCAATTCTATTGTATCATTTTCATTTCAAAATTTATCCACATAGGGTTTTTATTTGTGGATTCTGGGACTTACCAATGTCTGCAGTATGGGTAAAATAATGCCCTTTCAGAAAAGCTAACAGACCTTTAAACACAAAAGTGAATAAGGATTTCATTACTTTTAAACTTCATAGTAATGGCTAACCTCAGCTTGTTGGTCTAAGTGACCACTAGCTCAAACTGGGACAGTGCTCTGCCCATTAATCCATGCTACTATTACCAAGCAAATTGGAATATATATATATATATATATATATATATATAGATATATATATATATATATATATATATATATATATAAATACACATATATATATATATATATATATATATATATACAGTGGTGTGAAAAACTATTTGCCCCGTTCCTGATTTCTTATTTTTTTGCATGTTTGTCACACAAAATGTGTCTGATCATCAAGCACATTTAACTATTAGTCAAAGATAACACAAGTAAACACAAAATGCAGTTTTTAAATGATCGTTTTTATTATTTAGGGAGAAAAAAAATCCAAACCTACATGGCCCTGTGTGAAAAAGTAATTGCCCCTGAAAAATTGGTTGAGCCATAATAATAATTGGTTGACCCCTAATAACTGGTTCAGCCACCCTTAGCAGCAATAACTGCAATCAAGCGTTTGCGATAACTTGCAACGAGTCTTTTACAGCGCTCTGGAGGAATTTTGGCCCACTCATCTTTGCAGAATTGTTGTAATTCAGCTTCATTTGAGGGTTTTCTAGCATAAACCGCCTTTTTAAGGTCATGCCACAACATCTCAATAGGATTCAGGTCAGGACTTTGACTAGGCCACTCCAAAGTCTTCATTTTGTTTTTCTTCAGCCATTCAGAGGTGGATTTGCTAGTGTGTTTTGGGTCATTGTCCTGCTGCAGCACCCAAGATCGCTTCAGCTTGAGTTGACGAACAGATGGCCGGACATTCTCCTTCAGGATTTTTTGGTAGACAGTAGAATTCATGGTTCCATCTATCACAGCAAGCCTTCCAGGTCCTGAAGCAGCAAAACAACCCCAGACCATCACACTACCACCACCATATTTTACTGTTGGTATGATGTTTATTTTCTGAAACGCTGTGTTACTTTTACGCCAGATGTAACAGGACACGCACCTTCCAAAAAGTTCAACTTTTGTCTCGTCGGTCCACAAGGTATTTTCCCAAAAGTCTTGGCAATCATTAAGATGTTTTTTTTAGCAAAATTGAGACGAGCCTTTTTGTTCTTTTTGCTTAAAAGTGGTTTGCGCCTTGGAAATCTGCTATGCACGCCATTTTTTCCCAGTCTCTTTCTTATGGTGGAGTCGTGAACACTAATCTTAATTGAGGCAAGTGAGGCCTGCAGTTCTTTAGATGTTGTCCTGGGGTCTTTTGTGGCCTCTCTGAGTTGTTTCTGCGCTCTTGGGGTAATTTTGGTCGGCCGGCCACTCCTGGGAAGGTTCACCACTGTTCCATGTTTTTGCCATTTGTGGATAATGGCTCTTACTGGATTCCCAAAGCTAGAGTTTGCTGGAGTCCCAAAGCTAGAAATGGCTTCATAACCTTTACCAGACTAATTCATCTCAATTACTTTTGTTCTCATTTGTTCCTGAATTTCTTTGGATCGTGGCATGATGTCTAGCTTTTGGGGTGCTTTTAGTCTACTTCTCTGTGTCAGGTAGCTTCTATTTAAGTGATTTCTTGATTGAAACAGGTGTGGCAGTAATCAGGCCTGGGGGTGACTACAGAAATTGAACTCAGGTGTGATAAACCACAGTTAAGTTATTTTTTTACAATGGGGGCAATCACTTTTTCACACAGGGCCATGTAGATTTGGAGTTTTTTTTTCTCCCTTAATACCATAAACCTTCATTTAAAAACTGCATTTTGTTTTCAATTATGTTATCTTTGACTAATAGTTAACGGTTTTTGATGAGCAGAAACATTTAAGTGTGACAAACATGCAAAAGAATAAGAAATCAGGAAGGGGGCAAATAGTTTTTCACACCACTGTAGTTACTTCAAAAGAAGTGCCAGACATTTGAACAATTTTAAGAATTTGTGTCGCACCCTTTCTGAAAGGCATCAGTTATTTCAGGCCTATTTGGCAGCTGGATGTTGTCCACCCATCTTGCAAATGAAAGACAGTTCTCGATTTTATTTTGAGCTTTACAGTGAAACCATCAAAGATGCAATCGGTCAGTTCAACTTTACTGAAACACAGACAAAGGTTTCTGTAGAAATACAGTATAAAGGAACTATATTCAAAAAGGGACAACTGGTTGTCATTCAAAATGAAGACAAAGTGGAGTTTGGTGAACTTTTGCTCATGTTTATCACAGAGGAGCGTGTTGATTTGCTGACCAGGGTGTTCATGGCTGATTTTCTTCCTAAATATCATTTGTACTCACTGAGAAACACCAGTGAAAGGGTTTATTGTCTGAACATTGAAGACTTGCCTGACTTTTATCCATTGACATCTTACGTGTTGCAGGGATTTAGGGTAGTTCAATTAAAACACAGTGGAGTGTCTCATTAGCTCATTATAAATCTTGCATGTTGTATTGAATTTTATTAATAATTAATGCTAAAACTAAAATAATGCAAATCCAAATGTTATATTTTTTGTATCATAATATTTAACTATTTGTTAGCATACATTAACACAGGTCGTATGTTAAAGGGACATTTTTTTTTACCCCACAATTACAATTGTCATTTACTTATTCTCAAGCATTCCTAAAGTTGTATGAGAAAACTTGTATCTGCCTGGGGCCAGATAAGTAAGTACATTTCATTTTATAATTCATAATGTATAAAAATGTAAATGTGTTTAAATGTTTTGTTTTCATAAGTACTTGTAGAATACAGTACTGATAGCTTGTCAAGTTCTAGAGAGAGCAGCAGTGGCAGTCTCTCATTTTCATTTTCATCATCCCCATCAAGTGGCAAGGCATTCACAGTTGATTTAGACTGGGCCGACAATTTTAAGATTCCATGGCAGAAGTTTTCAGAAGAACTCATCCAGTGTTTTGAAAGGAAGAAAAGACCAAATCCAAGATTACGGCGATATATGGTCAGAATTGTCGTGTCTGAAATGATGAAGTTATGTGACAGTCCCAGTAAACAAAGCTCTACAGCAATTGCCAAAAAGATGGTGGCCAAGTACCCAGCATCTTTGCAGGATGTCATTGAAGGTGATATAGTTGGTTCAGGGTATTATTCGCTTGTCAAGCAAATTCAAAATCGAATAGAAAATGTGAAGAGACCCAGCGTGCCGAAAATCAGAAAACGCAACAGAACAGAAGACTCTGACACAGAGGAGATTTCTGCTGAACAAAAGGCAGTGGTTCAAGACACACATGGTTGTGTGAATTGGGAATTGAAATGTATGCCGCTTAAAGAGACTAAAGAGAGCCAGTTAAATAGACAAGAACAGATAAAGATAATTTCTAAAACAACAATTGTTGACCCAGAAGAAGTGAGTAATCTTCTGAAAGCAACATACTACTCTCAACGCAAATACATAAACAATGGTGCAAACATAAAACAACTTTGTGAGAAGTGGCCTTTTCTATTCCAAGAGGTTGGTATGTGTGCACACTTCAAACAGCTAACTGGAATTGATCTAAAGGAGATGTTCTTTAAAAGCTTGGATGAAAAGGGACAACGGCTTCTGAACTTTCTTAAAACCTCTGGTGCAGAAAAGAAGAAAAAAGTACTGCAAACTGCTGCAAAACTAAGTTATGAGGGCTCAAATTAAGGGATGTTGTGAAGATTTGAAAGATGTGGTGCTTCTTCTGCTTGCCTACTTTGATGAAAAGGAAGAAATTATGTTTCATTATGTGGAAGATTCTTGCCTTGTTGAAGATGTGGAGGTAGACAAATTACCAGCAACACCCTGCATCATTGTCTGTGGTAAATTTAAAGGGATCATCCAGAAACATGTTTCAGTAAATGTTAATATTGTAGCGTTTTTACGCCGGAAAAAATACTGGAGAGACGAGTGAGCTTATTTACTGCCCAATGCAATGGCTGGGAGTACTTTATTAGCACACAGCAGGTATGGCATGAGCAGCACCTTCACTCAGGAGCCTACATCCAATTCAGCACTAGCTTGAACTAGAGCACATTTCACACGTCACACACCCACACACACAAACAGGGCCGAAGCCACTAACCCAAACACGTTTCCCCATCATGGTGAATACACCGACATCTTCGCAAGGCATGCTGGTCGTCAGCCGCCGCCCCGCCCACGCCACAATATGATCTTTAGGGTCCTAATGAAAAGTTTGTAATATATTTAATTAAAAATTCTCAATGGTTGTCTAAAAAAAAACACTACTTTTAACTGGTAAAAACTAGCTCTGTTATCAGCAACCTATTTCAGTGCATGTTTCTTTAAATGCTTATGATCTCTGCTGAGCCCGCCCCCCCAGTTCTGTGGGGCGTGTCTTCACAACACACGTGGGGTATAGCCACGGAAGTGTAGTCCAGTGCGGGCAATGCTTTGGACTGCATTACCCACAAAGCATTGCCCACAACGTAGTGCTTTGTGGGTAATGCAGTCCAAATTGGAAAACCCTGGTATATAGAGCCTGAGCCTGTTTTCTTAAGTAGTTTTTGGTTTGATTTAAATACGGAACCTACGCGGAAGTTTGTAATATCGCCTGACAACGCAGAAATTAAAAGAATGGACATGCATCGACTCGATATGTCTTTCTCATTACTGCATGGGCATGAATTAATGGGCTGTTACGCTGCCGCGAGCAACAACAACATAAAGCGGAGAAACTTACTAGAGAAATACGGACGCGATGTGTTTACTGATGTGTTTACATGACTTCTTAATCTTCGACAGACATTGTTATAAACCATCTAACGTTACAGGTAAGCATAATATAGTTTTCCGACTACGTACACAGTTTGCAACTAGACAATCACCTTAATGCATTGTTTATTATAAACGGGCGATTAGGGATTATATAGAGACGGATGTACACAGAGAAGAAGCCATAACCATGTTCTATGAGAGTGTAAGTTAACTTACACTCCGCATTCATCGTGATTATTAGAAAAGGCGATCTGCAAAGATTCATAGAAAAATAAATTACTCACCGAGCCTGGTGAAGATGAAGCAGGAACACGAAGCGTTAGTACAGATCCATTTTTTAGGAGCTGCTTCCTAGTAAAACCTGCTTTATATTGACCCGCGTTTATAAAGCAGTCTGGTAAAAAATGATTATCACAAACATGAACGCATTTAGGTAAATCGGCGGGGACGTTAGCTTTAAAAACTAAATTCAGCCACTGCGTCCTCAGTGGCTCAGATATCGGTAGTGAATGATGACTGCTGTGTTCGCTATTACACACAACAACTGTACAACACACTCGCTTAGGCGCCATTTTGCTCCAGCGCGAAAAACAATGGCCGACAGCTTCTTCTCACTCGGGGCGGGTCTTTGCTAAAACACCAGTGTCAATCAACTAGTGTAGGAGCGGCCTCTTTTGGTGTGGCGTCACAGTGACAGGCATTTGCGATTGGCCTGATTTCAGAAGGGGCATGTTATTGTAATAAATGAAAAGAAAACCACTGGGCTGCTCTTTATCATCGTAGAGTGGTTGTGTACGCACAGTTCAGTCCAAACAGCTTAAAAAAGTGCATGAAGGCCTGTATGACCCCTTTAAATGAATAACATTTATTGTCATATTTTACAAATTAATAGAGATGGTTACAGTTAAAGATTTGCAGTTAACATATAAGAATGGCTGGTTGTAAATGTCAGCACACTGGAATTAAAGCTCGAAAATGTATTATATTAAAACCAAAAAAAGTATTATATGTTTTTTTGTCTATAGGATCTTCCTGCTATACATCAAACCTATTCATGCTGAGTATCGACCAAAAGATCACCACTCCACACATTCCTACATTTATCTCTGCAATATGCATGATGTTTCGCAGTTATACTGTTTTAACATTCATTATTTTTTGGAACTGTGTTCTACTCTGGAGTTCATGCAAAGGTAAGCATTAAACCTTTTGTTTTACAAGATGATGTATTAATACTGTACAGTAAGGTCTCATTTGTTAATATTAATGTATTAACTAACAATGAGAGTTACATTTGCTACAGTATTTATGAACCTCTGTTTTAAATGTACAGTATGTTTTAATTTAAATAATGAATTAGTATTTATCTGAGATTAATAAATGCTGTAGAGATATGGTTAAAAGTATAGTTCATCCAAAACAATGAGTCATTTACACACCCTAACGTCGTTCCTTTAAAACTTACACAGGTTTAGCACAAATAAATGGTAAATAATGACAGAATTTTCATTTTTGGGTAAACCATCTCTTTAATCTTTAATATAATCAGTATATTTAATTAATATTAATATTTAATCAGTGTATATTAAGTCTTGCTTCTTTTTTTGTTGTTGTTTAGGTGCTTCTTCAGCATAAATCCAGAGAAGGGCACCAAAGTTGAATCGAGAAAAAACAAGAAACAGCTCATTTTACACAAACTGTTAACCCCAGAGTCCTTAAACTCATAGCAGACCTGGCTGATCATGAGTGGAGAGCAGATTAAGGTTGGGCAAAAACCTTTTTTGACAGTTGTCAAGCAATCCTGACCTTTAGTTAAAGTTTTAATCATTATTTTTAGTTTTCAGACAAAAAAAAAACTTTCTCCTTCCTTGTGTAAAGAAGTGTTATGTACATCTTGAATGACCCATGGGTAAGTAATGTATCAGAATTTTTAAGTAATAATTCATATTTGAAAGATTTGTATGATTGTACTTTTCATACTTGTCGGAGGAGAAGTGTATTGGTGCCAATTTTTAAGAACAAGGGTGATGTGCAAAGCTGTGGCAATTACAGAGGTATAAAGCTAATGAGCCAGACAATGAAGCTGTGGGAAAGAGTAGTGGAAGCTAGGTTAAGGGCAGAGGTGAGCATTTGTGAGCAGCAATATGGTTTTATGCCTAGAAAGAGTACATCAGATGCAGTATTTGCTTTGAGGATGCTGGCGGAGAAGTACAGAGAAGGTAACAGGGAGTTGCATTGTGTCTTTTTAGATTTAGAGAAAGCGTATGACAGGGTGCCGAGAGAGGAGCTGTGATATTGTATGAGGAAGTCTGGAGTGGCAGAGAAGTATGTTAGAGTGGTGCAGGACATGTATGAGAGCTGTAAGACAGTGGTGAGATGTGCTGTAGGGGTGACAGAAGAGTTCAAGGTGGAGGTGGGTCTGCATCAAGGATCGGCTCTAAGCCCCTTTTTGTTTGCTCTGGTGATGGACAGGATGACAGATGTAAGAGGTAAGACAGGAGTCTCCATGGACTATGATGTTTGCAGATGACATTGTGCTCTGTAGCGAGAGCAGGTAACAGGTGGAGGAAAATTTGGAGAGGTGGAGGTATGCTCTGGAAAGCAGAGGAATGAAGGTTAGCCGCAGCAAGACGAAATACACGTGTGTAAATGAGAGGGACCCAGGAGGATCGGTGAGGCTACAGGGAGCAGAGGTAAAGAAGGTGCAGGATTTTAAGTACTAAGGGTCAACGGTCCAGAGCAACAGAGAGTGTTCAAAGGAGGTGAAGAGGCGGGTACAGGCAAGTTGGAATGGGTGGAGAAAAGTGTCAGGTGTGTTGTGCGATAAAAGAGTATCAGCGAGAATAAAAGGAAAGATGTACAGGACAGTGGTGAGACCAGCGATGCTCTATGGCTTAGAGACAGTGGCGCTGAAGAAAAGACAGGAGGCAGAGTTGGAGGTAGCAGAGCTGAAGATGTTGAGGTTCTCTTTGGGAGTGACAAGGATGGATAGGATCAAGAATGAGTTCATCAGAGGGACAACCCACGTTAGATGTTTTGGAGATAAAGTCAGAGAGGCCAGATTGAGGTGGTTTGGACATGTTCAGAGGAGAGATGGTGAATATATCGGTAGAAGGATGCTGAGGTTGGAACTGCCAGGCAGGAGGTCTAGAGGAAGACCAAAGAGGAGATTTATGGATGCAGTGAGAGAGGACATGAAGTTAGTGGGTGTGAGAGAAGAGGATGCAGAGGATAGGGTTAGATGGAGGCAAATGATTCGCTGTGGCGACCCCTGAAAGAGAACAGCCGAAAGACAAAGAAGAAGAAGAAGAAGTATGATTGTACTTTTCATGTTCTTTCAATTTATACTGTACATTTGTGTTTTCTTGGAGGAATGAGTTATTTTATGCATCTGATTGTTAAAATATGGATGGTTATGGTATGGAAATTTCTGATTCTGTATTGCTCAGGTTATTGAGCATGTTGCTTTCTGGTAAATTATAATTATTCAAATTGTTTATTTTGCTATATGAAGCCAACAATGAGTATATTCTTCATTGCTGTTTAAAGTAGAATATGGTTGAATTACTTTTTTTTTTTGTATTTAAATTGAAAAAAAGTACTTTCTACAAATTAATGTTATTTGTTGTTATTTAAGGGTATAAGGATACTGGTATACTTCATATTTTAAGTATAACAAACTGAACATGCTTACTATATTTGAGGTATTTCTGGCAACCACAGCTGCCAATATTGTACTTTAAATTTTAGTTTCTTTAAGTTTACTGTAACCATATTTTTTACAGTAGATTTCTGGCAACCACAGCTGCCAGTTTTTTACTGTATATTTTACAGTTAACTTAAGTATACCCTAACCTCAAAAATATGACTACCGTATTTTTTACAGTAAATTTTCACAATTACAGCTACCAGTTTTTACCGTAAATTTTACAATTCACTTATACCGTTAGCTTAAGAACATTTTGACCGTATTTTTTACCGTAGATTTCTGCCAACCACAGCTGCCAGTTTTTTACCGTAAATTTTACAGGAATTTTTTTACAGTGCATGCTTAGTTTGTGGGTTATGTCATGTGTATCGTCCTTAAGCCTGTGTTTCGCCACAGGGCTTAGGCTTCGAGTAACAGGTATTAAAGCCTGTCTGTGTCCCTTAGCCTGTGTCTTGCCAGAGAGCCCATGTTTCACCCTATGTTTTTGAGTATTGTTTGTTGTTTGTTTTGTGTCTTTATTATTTATATACTGTGTATCTTTTTAAAAGACTCTTTTTGGTTACAAAACCCCTCTGGGCTTCCTCTTTCCGCCCACGGCGACAATATCCGCCATTACACCCCAATCGTGACACTCTGTTTAATTTTTGTTTTAAACTTGATTACAAGTTGTATTACACAATAAATTATGAAATCAAATAATGCTTAGTGGTACAGCCTTTAACCCTAAGGGTGCTGTATCATGGCTAACCTTTGTTCTGAACCAGACTGACAATAGGAGAAGAAAGAAAAAAGTGTTCTTTAATGTACTGTATATGTCACAAATAAAGACACTGCTCTTGTATGTGTTGTTTCCATGAGAATCATTGAAATCCCTAAGTAAGTACAGATCACACTCAGGGTTTGTGTTATCCTGCAGTGAGAGCTGGTGGTGAGAGGGTTAAATGTGATGCAGATTTAAAACGAAAGTAAAAGTTTGGGGGTATTTTCGCACAATCATTCTGAACAACACCCGAGGAGGGATTGATCTGCATTCATACTGTGTTTTAGTTCAGTATAACTGGAGAAGTGTTTAACACTCTAAGTGCACCCCACATCACTACACATTTATTGTGGGCATAATGTTCATAAATGTTTTGATATTTTATGATTTATTTACTGCAGCCTGCAAGCATGGATTATAGTCCAGATAATCAGTCACAGAATAATCAGTCGGAGTCAAATAATCCTGTAGCAGAAGGCATAGAGTCAAGCGTCAGTTCTGAAAATATAACAAAACAATGTGAGATTGAAGGGATTAAAGGAAAACCACAAGCACAAAAGATGTCCGGTAAGTTATAATATATAAAATGTATTTATATTTCACACAAATAGGCTACAGCCTATGCTGTCAGTTGTTAGATGTTTTATTATTTAACTTGGAAATGATAATAAAATAATAAATCTTAATTATTAGTAATCAAATCTTTATTCACAGAAAAGGAAGTATTTGTATTGTCAGGGACAAAGTACTTCATTCTGCTAACTGGTAACACATTAAAATTACACGAAGGCTTCATAGTTAAGCTGAAATCTAAAGTACCCAGTTTACAAGAAGTTAAAAGAGTGGAAGAGTGTGATTTCATTCTGGTTTTCTGCCCTGTTGTTTCACAAGTTGGAACTGACACTGAAAGAGCAGTGAACAAAATTAATGATATTTCAGGTAATCAACAATCTTTCAAAAATAGTTTTTTGGTAAATAAATATTTTTATTGTAAACAGTGTATAAATGTGTATATATGTTTTCTAAAGGCCCAAAACCTGCAGTTCTGGTGGTGCTGCATTACACGTTTGATCCAGAGTTTGTTGTACCAGAAAGCAACAGAGCTGTTACAAGAGAGAACACGATCACAGTCGACTGTCTGTTCCATGAAGATCAGGGATTACTGACATGCAACAGAAATTCTAAAGTATTGACCTACCTTGAAATGCAGATGAACTCAAAGGTATTTATTCTGATTAATTGAAAATAAACTTAGTGTTTGTATCTTTTAAATTCCCATGAGGGGTTCTGTTTAGTGTTAAACAAAAAGACACAAAATGCTATGAAATGCTATGAAGTCCAGCTGCGCTGAAAGATAAGCGCTTTCAAAAAAACAACAACAAAGCAAACAAATCTAAACAAAAAAAACTAACGAAAGACCATATCAAAAGCAAACATAAAATGTAACAACATAACAGTAATCACACAACAACAAGCCTCAGCAACTAAGAAAGAAATAGACAGAACCGCAGTAGGGTGTGTAATTAGGGGCACACAAAAAAGATGCACAAGTGAGGCAGAAAATAAAGAAAGAAATTCGAAAATGTGCGTGAGGGTTGTTATATGATGTGATGTTAGGGGCGTGTTGGGAAGTTTATGCAGCGCTCCGGTTTAGGGCTACGGAGGGGAAGCGTAAAAATATGAGTTGTGTTAGTGATTGTGTGGACTTACGGAAAGCCTCTTATTTGAAGATAACATGCATTCATTAAGGAAACACAGGGACAGACACAGCATCGAAAACAAAACAAAGGACGCAAATCAAACCACAGGAAAGAGACACTGTCTCCTCGAGATGGGATTTTCTTTGCAAGATAAAATAAAACGCATAGTCAACACAAAACTCTCTCGTCTCCTTTCCTCGGGGCTGTCTTTTATCACTATTCTTTTTTTTTTGTCTTTTTACTGTACTTTTCTGTTTTTTCTTTACCTGTTTTGCTCTTTACTTTTTTAATTTTCTCTTTTCTCTTTTCATTTTTATGTTTAGTCATCTCTTTTTGATTTTCTCTCCTCAGTTCTCTTTTTCCTCTTTTTATTCCTTCTTTCAGTTTTCTCTTTTCACTTTTCTCTTTTGTCTTTTCACTTTTCCTTTCAGTTTTCTCCTATTACCAGAGTGACTTACTTCTCGTACCTGGTGCTGCCTAATGTCAGAACGTCTATTACATTGTCTTGGGGGCCTATTTAGACATGCGCCCAGGTATCGTTCATTTCCCCTGATTGCCATCATGGCAGCGTCGCCTAGCAACTGCGTGTATGGGAAGCCATGGGTCTGCCTGAGCGGACATCTGTGGTTTAGCGTAGTTGTCTGTGGGTTTACCGGTGACGAGACCCACGATTTTACAAGGGTATTATACTGTACATGGTTAATGCAACATTTACTTAAAACTTGACAGATCATGCATTTGATTTTATTAATTTGTTTATGTGTTTTCATTTATATGATGGGTTTATGTATACTATCATTTATATAATTATGTTTTTCTTTTTTTTATCTAATTCATCAGACACAAAAAACATCCTGGGAAGGTAAAAGCAAACAAACAAACCAAACCGAGTAATTGAAAGTAAACATTGTCAATTTAAAAATTAAGATCATTATTATTAATGTTAAACAGTTAATACTTTTTATTTTACTTAGGATGGAATGATTTTATACCAAACATACTTAAAAGAAGACTTTCCACACAAGTGAGTACACAGTTTAATATAATACACAGTTTAATATAATGTAGTACACAGTTTAATATAATACACAGTTTAATATAATAAAGTTTGTTGGTTGACATGGTGTGTTAATACAGAAGATTAACTTAAAAATAACTTCCATGTTAACAGCCAAGTGAACCTCCTGCAAGTCCAAACAATCAGAATGCATCTGATCTTAAACATGCTGATGGTAAGTGTGAAAAATGGGATGAAAAACAACCATACCAGTAAAATTAAACACATACTGTACAGCATAATTTAGCAAAAATACAGGGCATGTGTGTTCTCTCATTTACAGAATAAATACAATAAAATAGGATATTCAATCTCTTTATGAGTTGTTTCCATGTATGCTTTTTTAACCTACAGATATACTACATGAGGATTTTGAACAACTAGAGCGGTTAAGAAAGAAAATATTTAAAACAGAAGAAAAAAAATTCGTAAGTAATGGTACGTTGGTAAGTGTGGAGTTTGAGTATTGAATTTAACAGAAAATATTTACATCAGCAATACATATGGAGGATAACTAATTCCTATATTATAGGATAACTAATCCTTACATACAGTATGATAAAATGCATCTGTTTTTTATTACATGCCGAACTATAATTAGATATAATTACATTTAATCAGTAGCGGTAGTAGTGTGCATGGTACCACAGAAGACTTAATACAGCACAAAATATACAAAATATCAGCATAATATACTGTAGGAGTTACCCTCTAGCACTAAAAAGTAAAAGTTGCCCAAGTAAATGAAAAATGGTGCTATTAAGGTTAAAGTGGTTTTACTGCAGGCTACACACATTATTATGTGTGAGACTGTAAAATTATATCTGATTATATACAAGCTAGCAACATGTGAACATGGATTATTTAACTTTACAATGTATAACCTGACAAAAGTGAATCTACTGTACATATAACAATTTTGTTTCAGAGGTAATTATTGCAGCAGAACTAAAGTTGGTGCTGTTGGCGAGAAACAAATCTGATAAGACTGCAGCAAAAAACATCATCCTGGACAAAGAAGTGCCTGCTACATCTACAACTACATCCACTGCAGAGACTGAGAACACACAGCTGGTGGATGGGAGGAAGGTGACTGTGGTGGACACTCCTGACTTGTTCTCTCCTGGAATGTCTCTAGAAGAATTTAGACATATTGAGGGACCACATGCCTTCCTCCTGATAATACCTGTAATGAACTCGGAAAAAACAGAGCACAAGGAAGATAAAACACAAGTGTCATTCTTTAAAATGGAGAATATTTTTGGAGATAGATGCTGGAGAAACACCATAATCATATTCAGTGTTACTGATGAACTTCAGAAGAACAACATTGGGGATTTTATCAAATCAGGAGACCAGGAGCTCCAGGAACTTGTAGAGAAATGTGAGAAAAGATTTCATTGTCTCAACATTAAGGAAAGGGGAGATTGTTCTCAGGTCTCAGAGCTGCTGGAGAAGGTAGAGAAAATGGTGGACTGTAATGGGGCTAAGATTTATCAGATTATCAAAGATATGGTGATGGAAACTGCTTTGCTTAAGGATGTGCAACATAAAATGCAGAAAAGCCTAGACAAAAATGAGCAGTATATAAAACAATATGAAGAGGATCTAAAATACTTAAGGACCGGTCAAAATAGTGCAGATCACATAAAAATAATGAATGCTTTAAAAGAGAAATGTGAGTTAAAAAGAGAAGTTGGGGAGGAGATAAAGAAAAGATATGACAGGATTGTAAGGATGAAAGAAAACAGAGAGTTTATTAGGGTCATTTTGCCAGAAACAATGCAAACTGTTTGGCTTTCACTGTCAGATGAGCCGAACAAAAATCTTGACAAGAAAAATGAGCTAGCTCAGCTTAAAGAATGGTTCTCCACAAACATGAAGCTGTAGCCTTCTAATAAAGTAGAGACAGATTTGTGATGATTTGAAAACAGGTTAAAATACTGGGACAAAAGCAGCCTGAATGAGAAGTAATAAATGTCCAATATATTCTATGTTACTGCATGGTGTTACATGAAGTTATTAAATATTCACTAGCCTCAATTATAAAACTAAGTTATAAAATTATAAAACTAAGTTTTTAAAGTATAAAACTTAAACCGATTTCTGTAGACAGTCCATCAAAGAAACAAAAGTGTAATATTTTGCATGCCTTTTGCATACCATAACATGTTTTTTTGTTATTTTTTTCATTGAAAGTCTGTAAACTGTCGCTACCGTAATGCATTGTGGTTATTAAATATTATAATATACAGTATAAATAAGAAGAAATGTGTTGTACTGTTGTTGGTAATTGTCATAAAAGGGTGGTACTGGCTGTTGTTATTGCCGTGGGCACAAAGGGGCAGGCATAGGCCGCAGAGGGGTGTTTAACAAAAGAGTCTTTAATGAAACAATAAACCAAGCACAATGCAGAGACAAACCAAAAAAAAAAAAAAAATTTTAACTATCACAAAAGGCATTTTGTGATACAGGTGCTATGGTGAGACACCGGTGCAATGGTGGTCCATACAAGGCGTAGGCTCTATGGTGAAACACAGGCTCTAAGACCTTTTACACATAACATAAGCTCTAAGTTGTGATACAGGCTTATTGATGACGCACAGGCTCTAATACCTTTTAAACATTACCTAAGCTCTATGTTGTGACTCAGGCTTAAAGTGCCACTATTATGCTTTTTCAAATATTTTCTTTTATGCAGTGTGTCATGTAGCTGTATGTGAACATAAAATATCTGCACTATATGTGATGCTGACAGTCAACGATAAGGGTTTTTGTCTATTAAAAAAAAAGAATCGGCTCACATTCGGCGAAACGAGTCGTTAGCAAATCTATTTTAACTCTGTTAAAGATCCACCTCACTCCACAACATATTTGAATAATGTCCGCCCACATTCTATGTTGCGAACAAAATGCCCTCCCACGTTCTATGTCGCGAACAACTTGCCCGCCATCTTACAATTAACGTTACCACACTGTTGTTAATGTGCGAGGCATTCTTGCCGGGTTCGCCGTAAACACTTTGTCATATAAAAAAACTATTAAAAAAGGAGAGCACACAAAATCCTTTTTAATTGTTTATTCTCCACCATTCACCAAAACTGAACTCTAACATTGGCGAAGTGCGTATCCCTATCTACTGCAAGCCCTGAGGGGAAAAATGCTGAAAAGTAAGGGCAAGGAGCATGCGCACTTCGCGCATCACACACACACACACACACACACACACACACACACACACACACACACACACGCGAAAAGTAAGAGCATGGAGCATGCGCACTTCGCGCATCACACACACATGAAGTGTAAGTCCACGGGAAAATGCATGAGTAGTAATGGTGGACCAGCGCTGCCGTTATTTGTTTGGACGAGAGAAGGAGAGATTGTTGTGGATCATTTTCTTTCGAAGATTTTTTTACCGGATTATCTTTGACTGGACATATTCCCCGGACTTCTCTTCCCTTCATTGGCCTCTCAGACTTTATTAACCCCAGTGAGACCAAACCATACTCCTCTAACACGCATACAATAAACATGGACTTCGGACATTTTCCACTCACTCGCACACATGCACATACAGTTTATTATATATAGTTTGTAAATATTGTTTATATCTTTGTTAGGTTGAGGTTCACCTTTTTCATTTACTTTATTCAGTTTTGTATAATACACGTTTGCTTTATCTACTTGTTTGTGTTTGTCCTTTTTGCTCACCGGCCTTTTAACGCAACACCGACACAAATATAAAAGACCTCTCGATTTTTGTAGCCACAGTTATAAAATTAGAAATTTTATAAAATATAAAATTAGCTGGTCGTTACACAGTAAAACCGACGGCATCTTTCCTATGTATTGACGGGTCTCCAGAACCGTCATTCAGTTATGGTCATGGGCGTTTAGTTTTCCGACACACGCTGTAGCGGTTGACCAATCATAAATCACCGCGCCATCTGACCAATCACGTCAGTGACGGCTCACGGAAAAGAGGAGTTTAGACAGACTGAATCTTCAAACTGCTTCACATGAGTCGTTTAGGAATCATTTAGAAGTGGGGTAAAATTAAATATATTTTTGGAAAAAAAAAAAAGTGTTTTTTGACCTTGCATCTGTACATGTAAACCTGTTTTAAGAGACTCATTATGCAATATTAGCAACCTTAAAATGGCATAATTGGGGCACTTTAATGACGACACAGGCTCTAATACCTTTTAAACATTACCTAAGCTCTATGTTGTGACACAGGCCTAATGACGACACACATGACAATACCCACAAACTAAGCATGACATGAGACGAACATGACCATGAGACAAGAACAAGACTTCCTGAAACCGAATCAGCTCCACACACACCAAAACACAAAGGACCTACATCTGACCACCACCTTGAGCCTTGGGACATGTTCGTTGGATACTTTTGCAAAACCAACTACAATGCAATACAAGGCAAACCAAAATACAGTACAAAGCAAAACAAAGTACAAAACAAAATGCCCACAAAGAAAGTAATTACAACCAAACAATGCTCGACCACCCGCATCACCTGACCGAGGTGCCTTCTGGGAAACTGAGTCTGCAAACAAAAACTACAACAAACTAAACAGTACCCTCTATTGGCGATTCCTTACAGTAATTTAGCCTGTTGCATAGGGATAATTACATTTATTAGCTTTTATAGCTTTTATTTGCCAGACCTATTTGTTTCAAATGGATTAAAAAAAATGAGAATGGCTAAGTGTGCTTTTATTTAGTGGATAAACAGACATAAAATCTAAATTTCCACAATGATCTTATAACACAACCAGATGATAGGAAAAATGTTAATATCATCCAATAATAAGAACTTAATAGTAAAAACATTTAGTCAAACAACTCGTGCATTGTGTACTAGCAGTTTGAATTTCTGTTAGGGGAAGCCAGAGTATTCTGACAAAACCCACAAAGCACATGCTATCAGACCAGGGATGAGATTCAAACCACCGACCCTGGAGCTCCAAGGTAACCATATTATCTGCTAATCCATAATGTACACCCCCTCTGCTTCACAAACACACATACATTAAGGTGAGGCAGAGTGTGTGAACCGGCACAGTGTCAAATTAATTGTGCAGACACGCTCTGCTCTACACAGAAACTCTGCTCTGTCGCGATTCTTTTCAAAGTGCAGGTTCATTTGTTTTACTTTACAGCAGTGATTTCATTAGTTTGCGCTCACATGAGTGTAATTAGCGATGTTCCTTACTAATTTTTCAGACAAAAAAGTGTTGCGGGAAAGAAAGGTTGATTTATGACAGCTGTTTACAGAAGTGCATCGACCAGTTTGCCCATCTCATCCTTACACGAGCATGAATTAATGGGCTGTTACGCTGTCACAAGCAACATAAAAAATAAAGTGGAGAAGCTAACAACAAAATTTTCCCTAAATGTGTTTAATTCAAACGAGAGGAGAAAGTTTCACTGTGAAAGATGAGAAGGGGGAGACAGGAGGGACTAAAAGCAAGAGTCTCCACTTACTCTAGCCTCACACACATACACATATTATCTGTCAGGATTTATTTTTTTATTAGGTAAAATGCAGGTTAATTTGTTTTATTTTTACTTTATATTTAGTATTGATTATTTTTATGTATTATTTTTTTGGGCTGTAGAACAAATAATTTAAGTTTCAATTATTTCTTAGGGGAAAATTTTATTTGGTTTACAGGTGTTTTGGAATACGAAATATAAAACAAAGTATTACATTCAACATACATAAAGATAATGTTTCATGTCTTTGGACTGTGGGAGGAAACCAGAGAACCCGGAGGAAACCCACCAAGCATGAGTAGAACATGCAACTTCCACACACAGACCTGAGGCGTGATTCGAACCCGGAATTTGGAGGTGCAACACCACAGTGCTGACCACTAAGTCACCGTGATTCCCATGCTGCATTACAAATAGTCCTTACAGTAAATATGTTAAATGTACAAACAATATATTTTTGTTGTGTATTAGTTTTATAAGGTTAAACAATATATGAAGACCTCTGAATAAGTGTGAATTGTAGTGAATTTTCACACATAAACCCTGATTAATTTTTTTTCAAAACTAAGATAGATTTACCACTCATGAGATTCATTACAAAACCAGAAGTCATGATAGAAAACAAGGTGCTAAAAGTAAAAGTAAAACTACATGCAGCACTTTGTGGTTAGTATGTTCTTTTTTCACAGACTTTAAACACTGTTTGTGTCTGCAGGATGTGCATATGCGGGTGGGGATGGGAGGTTCACTTCCCTTTCTGAGAAGGGGTTTATTTTTTCCTTTGTTTCTTTGCTTTACCTATGTTGTAATGGAAGCAGTGTAACAGTGTGTACTTCAGGGTTTAGAATTGCAATGATGAAATAGAAGAATAGTTTTATACTGTATGCATTCATTACATTTTATTTTGCACTTTTATATACTAGTATTTTATTTTATTTATTACTTTACTCATTATGTGTAGGTGTTTTCGTTATGTTTTTTTTTTTAAGATGAGTTGGGTCCAAACTTAAAATGTAATTATCTATAACACATTTGTACCTGTTTATTTATTTATTTATTTATTTTTTTTTTTTTTTATTTTCCCCTGGAACCTAATAGTTAATTCTCAACTTTATTAATATTTTAGTTAGTATTAGTCTCAAGTGGTGTAGTTGTTAAGCTATCTGATTATTATTGTTAACCACTGATTGTTGTATATCTTCTAATTTTCTACTCTCAAACATTATTCATTTACACATAATGGAGTGTGATGTTAAATATGAGCATTAAAAAGTCTGGAATGAAGCACTACTAGGCCCTACTATAAAAAGAACACATTTTTCACATGTTCAAACCTTTACTTAATTTGACTAATACTGTACAAGAGACAACATGCTTAAGACATCGTGAGCAGTGTCATTTGTACCACACCTCAAATCATCTCTTTCATTAAAGCAGGCCACTTTATTTGACATGACTGTCGAAAGTTTACACTTGACCCGATATGTTAGGTCAGAAAAACTGCCAAAACTGCTGAAAAATTTATGCAATTTATTTGAGTACAGCTTATCAGTCAAATGACATACAATTGGTTTGTTCTCACCTTGTTTATATGCTATTTAATTTTCCACAACGCACATGCGTTTAATATTCATTTTTTATTTTCAGACTTTACATGAATTCGGTATTTGTTTTGTGTAGCATTTTGTTTGTTCATAAGTGTGACCTTTTGCACATACTCACTGTAGTTCTTTTGCATCTGACTTCCTGTCAACTTGTGGTTAAAGTTATGTAATTGTTTCTGCTTTGTGTCTACTGCAATCTGTGTCCTCTTTTTAACTTTACATTGGTAGGTTTAAAATCTGTTTCTTACATTATTACTTAAAAAAATACATGAAAAATTAAAATAAATTAATAAACAAAAATCAGAATCAGAAAGAGCTATATTGCCGAATACGTTTGCACATAGAAGGAATTCATCATAGTGACAGAAACTTCCAAAGATAACAACAAAAACAAAACAAAATCAATAAATGAAATAAGATGTGGGGTATTGTCAAATAAATATCAGTGGTATTGCTCGGTTTTGCAAATATTAATAGTTCATGTATTTTAATCGCACAGTGGGGAGAGCATGTAACATGAAATTATTAAACAAATTAGTTGTAATGGTTTTCTGCAGTGACTTTAATATGAGCAGCAGTGTTAGCCTGTACATGTGTGTGCTACTGTAAATTGGACTTATTCTTACAGCAAAGCTTGAGACAGAACAGCCTTATCATATACTGCTTTGGTTTTTAAATATGACTCCAAATAACCCAGATAAAATAAATTGTTTTTTAATTACACATAACAGCAAAATTAAATGAGAAAACGAAAGCAAAAACAACTCAGCCTATTTAGCTTTGCACCGCCCCTAAAGACCACAGCCAATCCTTAACTTATACAGTATAATGCCCCTAAAGAGCACTGCTAACCTCTCTACTTTTCTTTCAGTTTAAGCTCATGATAGCAGAAAGGTAAGGTTGACATGAATACTCTATGTATTAGTATTATACAGTATGTACTTGTATGTACTTAATAATAAAATGAGAAAAGTATCTGTTCCTTTGTAAGGAATAGAGCTTTTATCATCATTTGTACACAGCCACATCACACATTAGAGTTTTAAAGGTTAAAAAAGAAGTTTATTCAATCTGTGTAAATATCTCCAGTATGGGTATAATTTTTTTCTTCTCATGTCTATGATTCCAGCATGACTAGTGTAGGAGAAGATACAATAGAAACCGCTGCTCTGGGGAGGCCCTTTCAGCTGGGAATGCTGTATGACTGCAGAAAGGACACGTTAATTCCTGGTATTACAACGTATTACATATTATTATTTAATGTTTAATTTCTTAAATATGTGCATGCGGCTTACACCATACGGTGGTACAATTTTGTGATTCAAGTTTTTGATCTGCTTTTAACTTATATATTTTACTTACTATACTACAGCACTATATCACAAAAAAAGTATTTGTATAGGAAGTCATATGGTGACGTTTAGCATTAAAATTTCTAACTGTAAATAAAAACTTTCTAACATTCTAATTGGTAATCTAGGCTTTAAACGATGTCACAGTGTGAATTCCAAGATAACAACTATCATTCTAGTCTGCATGTTGCTACTTATACATTGCCTTGCAAAAGTATTTATACCCATTGAACTCTTTCACATTTTTTCACATTACAACCACAAAAATAATTTTTTTTTTAGTGGGATTTTATGTGATAGACCAACACAAACTGGTTTCATTGTGAAGTCAAAGGAACATGATAAATGTTTTTATTATTTATATTTTTTACAACTAAAAATCTAAAAAGCTTGATGTGCATTTGCATTGTATTTGTATAGTCCGCCTTTATTCTGATAGCCCTAACTAAAATCCAGTGCAACCAATTGCCTTTACCTATTAGTAAATAATTTAATCTTAGTATAAATACAGCTGTTCTGTAAAGCCCTCAGAGGTTTGTTAGAGAATATTAGTAAACAAACAGCATCATGAAGCCCAAGGAACACACCGGACAGGTCAGGGATAAAAGTGTAAAGTTTAAAGTTTAAAGCAGGGTTAGGTTATAAAAAAACAGGTCCCAAGTTTTTAACCTCTCACGGAGCACTGTTCAACCCATCATCGGGAAATGGAAAGAGTATGGCACAACATTTTGTAAAAAAAACTTTTAAAACCAAATTGCCACTTTGTGTTGGTTTATTACCAAAAATTTATTAATAAATAAAATGCATTTATATTTGTGGTTGTAACGTGACCAAATTTGAAAAACTTCAAGGGGTATGAATACTTTTGCAACCCAATTGCATTATGATGTACAGTACAACAGTACTACTGTATGGAGCAACACTATCTCGATGAAAGAGAAGGCAATGTCAATCACAGGCTAATAAAGAAGATACTTCAGTTTCTGTGATTGTGGTGAAGGTTGATGTGAGTGAATGGCAAATTCTGATTGGTGCATTGGAAGATCTGACATTCTTATACAAATCTAACACATAAGTCACACTTAATGGATATTTGCTGTATAAAAGTGAATATGATAAAGTATATATGTTTCTCAAAGAGCCAAGAACAACAGACATTTGTATTATATTTTCCTTTTGTAATTTAAAAGCACAATTTCAGAGACCTGCTATGTTATACCTAAAACCAAAGAGGTGTAGGTTATTAATCCATGCTTTCTGTTTGCAGGA
Source organism: Clarias gariepinus (assembly GCF_024256425.1). NCBI lineage: Eukaryota > Metazoa > Chordata > Actinopteri > Siluriformes > Clariidae > Clarias > Clarias gariepinus. The sequence goes on along the minus strand of NC_071123.1, from coordinate 17,855,190 downwards.
ATCACTCTTTGGAATCGAGAGCAGCTGCAGCAAAACAAAGATATTAGTTCACAAATTAACACAGAGTTCTCATTTACAACTTCAGACACAATTGAGGAAAAATCAAAGCACATGAAAGTTGATGGTGAACTGACACTGAGCCTTTTGGGAGGAAATGTCCAGCTTAGTGGGGCAGCCAGATATTTCAATGACACTAAAAAGTCATTTAAACAAGAAAGGGTGACGCTGCATTACAAGACAACCTGCAGATTCGAGCAGTTGACCATGAACCATCTGGCACAAGGAAAAATGGATCACCATGAGGTATTTGACCTCGATGTTGCAACACATGTGGTTACAGCAGTGCTGTATGGAGCAGATGCCTACTTTGTGTTTGATAAAATGGTGAATTTATCTGAAGATGGAAGCTCTGCAGAAGGAGAAGGAGGGATTAACCTTGATAACCTGAAGAAAGTCTTTTCTGTTGGTGATGCACATCTCACATCAAATATAAATGAAAAGGATGAGGCTGAACTGAAAAACCTGAGTTGTACATTTTATGGTGATTTCAAGTTGCCCTCTAATCCATCATCATTTGAAGATGCGAAGAAGGTTTACACTGAACTTCCTAAGTTGATTGGTGAGAATGGAAAATATGCAGTGCCTGTAAAGGTGTGGCTTTTTCCTCTTGTTAAACTGGACTCAAGTGCAGGCAAACTTCAAAGATACATCACTACAGATCTCATTAGAGCTGTGGAGTCAGTATTCGAGGCTTTAAATATAATAGACATGAAATGTAGTGACCTGTTGCAAGACACAGTGGCGAAAACATTCAGCACATTTCACAATCAAGTGCAGCACCTTCAGAAATTCTGCTTCGAGTACAAGCAAGATTTCATGAAAAAATTAGCAGATCTCCTGCCAGAAATCCGTGGAGGTAAAACAGATATAAAGCACCTAACTGAACTTCTGAAAGCCCATGAGAAATCTCCATTTAATGCATGTGATCTACAGCAGTGGATAACAGTGAAAGAAAAAAAATCCAACCAATTAAAAGCACTGCTAAAGCAGCTCTGTGGCCATGGAGCAGAAGTGACTGATGACATAGACAGATATCTACTGGAGTTGAATGTGGAGAATTTGGTTGCTTATGCTTTTACTTGTCTTCAGGACCATGATCCCTTCCTGACCAAACAAAAGATCTACCTGAACCCTTCAACAATAAAAACCCCCAGTGAAAATACACATGATCTGGGTTTTCAGGAAAAATCATGGACTTCTAAAGAAATCATGTGCATGAAGAAAGAGTTGAAAATGTTTCGTGACTTGATTGCTTTAAATAAGAGTCAAACCACAAAATTCATTGTCCAAAGCATCCCTCAGGCATCACCTTCCACAGCTTCCTGCATTCTTTTGTATGAAAATGGATGCAGTGAAGCTGTCTGTTTTGTTCCTCCATCAAAGCCAACATCTCCAATCATTGAATCTGTCACAGAAAACAGCATAACAGTAAAGTTAAGCCCCTCATGTTCTGCCACACTGCAGAGGAAGCTGCTGTACAAAATGAAACAAGATAATGACTGGAAATCTCAGCCTGTACATCAGGATATAATTAGATTGACAGATCTCCAAGAAAACAATGATTATGAAATAAAATGTGCAGCAGAAGGAAAACTTGACTACATAGTTGAAAGTGATGTAATCACTGTCTCACCTAAAAAGCCTGAGCAGACATGCAGGGGAACACATAAATGTGAAACAGCCCAAAACATGACTGGTAAGTATAAAATGTGTAATCATAAATGATCCTAAATTTGGATAGAGAAAACTGTAAAATAATAAAATGCTCATTTGGGCACGATGGTGTTATTGTTAGCACTTTCAGCTTGCACCTCCAGGGTCCGGGTTCGGTTCCCGACCAGGATCGATTCCCGTCTCTGTGTGCAGGGAGTTTGCATGTTCTCTCCGTGCTTGGTGGGTTTCCTCCGGGTATTCCGGTTTCCTCCCACAGTCCAAAGACATGTAGGTTAGGCTAATTGGCGAATTGCCTGTAGTGTGTGTGTGTATGTCTGTGTGCCCTGTGGTGAATTGGCACCCCAACCAGGGTGTACCCTGCCTCGTGCCCTAAGCCTCCTGAGATAGGCTCCAGGTCCCCGCAACCCTGAATACAGGATAAAGCGGTATAGAAGATGAGTGAGTGAGTGAGTAAGTGAGTGAGAGTAAGTCATGCTAATTTGTTCCTTACAAGGAAATATGAATAATTACAACTAACTAATGTATTTCAAATCTTATTCAGCTCACAAGTACTTCATAATTTCAACTGGAAGTGAATCAAAATCCTTAGAATCCTTCATGAATCACCTCAAAATTGAAATACCAGATCTGACAAAGGTTAACACAGTGGACAAGTGTGATTTCATTCTGCTTTTCTGCTCGGCTACACAACTTGGAAATATCACTGAAGCAGGTACCAAACCTAATACTACTTCAGGTGTTTGAATATCTTTTTAAATAATAAAAAAAAATCTTGCACACAAAAAATCTACAGTTTAAACTTAATAAATATATCATGTCTTTTGTGCAGACAACAAACCTGCTGTCATGGTGGTGGCCCATCAAGCAACTGATTCAGACTGTTTTTTACCAAACAGCAGCAGAGTCGTAAACCGAGGGAACACACTCACAGTTGAATGTCTGTTCAATAAAGATAAGAAATTTATGCCATGCGGCAAGAACTATAATGCAATTAACAGCATTAAAAAGTGGAGGATTTTATTGTAATAATTGTTTTCTGTTCTAATTTGAAAAGATGTATATTGTAATTTAATGAAGTGAAAATACATACAGTGGATTTAGTTTTTGACTCTAGAACTACAGTAGTTCTCAAGACAAATAACAGTAAATGTAAGAATTAATGAATTTATGTTGTGTTGTACAGTAGTTTGCTAATATAAAAGTGTTGATCAGGGAAATGCTTTATTTTGTTGTTAATCAAAGGCATAGACCAGACAAAATGTGGACAAATATTGTATTTATGTAAAAATCACAAAACCAGACCAAGAGATACATGGTACAGTATTTATACTGTATAAGACAGTGCTTAGTCCTCACTGTCACCTTGCATCTCCAGGGTACATGTTCGATTCAAAGCCAGGTTTGATTCCCACCTCTGTGTGTGGAGGTTGCATGTTCTCCCCATGTTTAGTGGGTTTCCTCCAGGTACTCCTCAGGGTCTCCTTTCACAGTCCAAAGTCATGCAGAGTAGGCTAATTGGCGTTCCCAAATTGAATGAATATGTGAGTGCATGTGCCCTGTGATGGATTGACCCCCCTGTCCAGCATGTACCTAAGTCTCCTGGATAGGCTTCAGGCCTCCATCAACACTGTACACTGTAAAGCGGTGTAGACAATAAGAGTAAGACAAGATGAATAGTAATTTACTCAAAACACAATATTGTAATATTTTGGGTTGCAGGATTTTTTTTTTCATATGCTGAAAGGTAAAAATTAAAACCAGTAAGGCTTGAAATATTTCACATTATGTGTAATAATTATTTTAAAAAAAATGAATCATATATGCATGTAAGAAACTAAACAAAATAAATCTGATTAATTAATTGATCTATAATTTTATTTCTAGTGTTATTGTAAAATATTTTGTTTGTCTTTAAAAAGCCAATGAGCTTGAGTTTTAGAAATAACTGATTTCATGACATTCATAGTTGAAATATTTTAATGCAATGTTTATACTAAATATTTATTGTTAAAAGTTGATTTATTAGTTGTGCAATGTATTCATGTATTATTGATGGGATAAAGTGATAAAGATTTTATAAGGCGCCTTATACAAGTATAATATACAAGTATAGTGACTCAGGGTTGTGTCACTATACTTGTGTTACTCGACCTCAGTGCAGCTTTTAACACCATTGATCATGGTATTCTCCTTCACAGATTAGAAAATGTAGTGGGAATTAAGGGAACAGCCCTCTTATGGCTCAGATCCTATTTGACTGATCGTTATCAGTTTGTAGATTTAGATGGTGACCATTCCTCATGTTCTCAAGTAGAGTTTGGTGTTCCACAGGGTTCTGTTTTAGGCCCACTGCTTTTTTCCCTTTACATGCTTCCTCTAGGTAACATCATTCGTAAACATGGTATTAGTTTTCATTGTTATGCTGATGACACACAAGTATACGTTTCAGCAAAACCAGATGAGAAAAACCAGCTTACTAAAATTGAGCAATGTGTGCAGGACATAAGAGATTGGATGTTAATTAATTTCCTTCTGCTTAATCCTGATAAAACAGAAGTTCTAGTCATAGGACCACAAGCAGCTAGAAGTAAGCTTTCTGATCACACTGTGATTTTAAATGGCCTTTCTGTTCCATCAAGTGCAACAGTAAAAGACCTCGGTGTGATTATAGATTCAAGCCTTTCATTTGAAGCACATGTAGATAATACTACCAGGATAGCATTCTTTCACCTCAGAAATATTGCCAAGATAAGAAATATATTGTCACTAAACGATGCAGAAAAACTAGTTCATGCTTTTATCACATCTAGGTTGGATTATTGTAACGCCTTACTGTCTGGTTGTTCAACTAGGTGCTTTAAACAACCTTCAATTAGTCCAGAATGCAGCAGCGAGAGTCCTCACTCGAACCAGAAGATATGAGCACATCACCCCTACGTTATCTACATTGCATTGGCTTCCTGTGAAATTTTGCATCGATTTTAAAATACTACTCTTGATGTATAAAGCATTAAATGGTCTCGCGCCGCAGTATCTGAGTGAACTGCTAGTGTCTAACAATCCGCCACGCCTACTTCGATCAAAGGATGCAGGCTGCTTGTCAGTACCGCGTATTATTAAAACTACAGCAGGGAGCAGAGCTTTTTCTTACAAAGCCCCAAAGTTATGGAATAGTCTTCCAAATAGTGTTCGGGACTCAGACACAGTCTCGGTGTTTAAGTCCAGGCTAAAAACCTATTTATTTAGCCAAGCATTTTTATAAATAGATTAGCCTTAGGTAAAGGAGCAGATCTGGGGGACTCATGGACGTAGAGTATTAGGTGAACTGGTATGTTTGGATGCTGTCTTCCCCACTCTCATTGATCACTCAGGTTTGTTGACGGTGAGGTGATTGGTTGCCTTACATCTCTGGAAGCCCTCATGTTTGTGTTTCCTTCTGGCTCTCCCTTTTTAGTAATGCTGTCATAGTTAGTCCTGCCGGAGTCTCTGCTTGCACTCTGCACTAAATATACATTCACTTTTTACATTGTTCGACTGTGACCATACCTAATTGTTATTTCTCCATCTCTTTGCTCTCTCCTTTTCTGCTCTCTTCTCTCTCTCTCTCTCCCTCTCTCCTTTTTCCTCTACCTATCTCTCTGTCGAGCTATACATGTCGCTCCTGAGCTGCCAGTGATCCAGACCCCCTCTGCCCGCTGGACCTCTCTAACTCATCCTAAAGTCCTGCTTCTGGTTGGAGATCTCATCACATGGATGCCCCCGTGTGGTCTGCCTGGAATGCGTGTGGTGACTGGGGTTGGTTCCACTTTTCCATGAAGGTGGTCCTGTCCTCGACTGATGCAGACAGCTGTTCTCTGAGGACCTGTGACTTCAGTCGCTCAATAGTTCAGGACTGGAATTTTTCACAGTCTACCTGAGCCTCCAGGAACAAACTGGACTTTAAACTTACACATCTCCTCTTATACTGAACTTCCAGTCTCGCATATTATTATGCACATCAATCCCTGCTATCTGTTTCACCCAGATGAGGATGGGTTCCCTGTTGAGTCTGGTTCCTCTCAAGGTTTCTTCCTATTACCATCTCAGGGAGTTTTTCCTTGCCACTGTCGCTGTCGTCCTAGGCTTGCTCATCAGGGACAATCATATAATTTTTATTCATACAAACTTAATTCTTTTGATTGTGTAAAGCTGCTTTGTGATGATGTAAATCGTTAAAAGCGCTATACAAATAAAATTGAATTGAATTGAATAAAAAAAAACCAACACAGACATAAATCATATAGCAAACAACAACAAAAGCTAGATGCCTGACTGAGCTCCAGTCAGGCTATTTATAATAAACTTAATTGGCTTTCCTCGGTTTAGGTGAATCCTTACGTCACCTGACCAAGGTGCAGTCTGGGACACGAAGTCCAACCTAAACAAAACAACTACGCGTACTCTGCAGATTTTCATGTTGTAGACCTGCTGTTCTGCTGTCAGGTGTCCAGTGTCAATAAATGGTTTTAAGAGCCAGTTCTGCAGGGGATAGGCAGAGTCTCCTAGAATGTAGTAGCCAGCACTCACCCCACCTATGTTTCTGGTGTTAGCTGGTATGTGGTTTCCACGGCCTGCCAACTCCCACAGCGTTGACAGTCTCAAAACCTGAGCATCATGCAGGCTTCCAGGCAGTCCTGTGAAAACATTCCAGAAAAGTCCCTTTCCATCCACAACACCTTGAAGGATAATGGAGTGCCAGGCTTTATGGTTGAAATAGTCACAGTGATATTCCTCTGGTGCTATGATGGGGATGTGTGATCCATCAATAGCACCAATACAGTGTGGGGGCCCCCACCTGTTCTCAATGTAGGCAGCCATTTCTTTAAACTTTTCCTGATCTGGATAACAAATTAGCTCTGGAACCAACAGGGCTTCTGCTGCTGCACAGAACTCCTGAACACACCAACACATAGTTGTTATGCTTACACCAAAAAGATGTCCAACACTTCTGTACTCAGCACCGGTTGCAAGCTTCCACAGTGCGATGGCTATTTTTTTCTTTAAATGTACACACACGCGGAAGTTTGTGTCCCGTCTCTCCATCGCTGGACGCAGTTTGTTGCATAAGTGGATGAATGTTTCTTCAGACATCCTAAAGTTCTCCAGCCACTGAGTGTTTTTGTAAAACCGGGAACAATCACATCCCACCACTCTGAAGCACGGTTAAATGTCCAAACAGATGGTCTGTTGCAGAGATTTTTTTGCAAAATGTGGAAGATCTGTAATATACAGAATTTGCATTTTAATGTTATACTGGCAGTTTTCATTATATCCTTTGCCACAGTGATTAAAAAAGCACATCACTAGCTAACTTTTGATGCTTACCCTTGTGCGTCGTCGAGCTAACAAGTTGTCCGTGTCTACGTGTTGTTGTAAAAAGTTCCCAAACTCTCTTGTCTTTTTTAGATGTGTTTTCTTTGGCTGCCATCAGCCTCTTTTGAAACAAACTCTTTCGTCTAGCTGTTAAAAATATCCACATGCCGAGAATGAAGAATACCATTCCGTCGATATGCTCCATTGTTGTGTGTTTGTTGTGGCGCGTTTAGATGACACGGCCTACACGGCAGTAGAGGCGGCCAACTATGAAGACACGTGAATAATCCCGGCCACTCTAAAGCGGTACTAAACTGCAGTGGAAACGCGAGTCGAACTGAGCCGTGCGGTGCCGTACAAGCCGTGTCAAGCCAAGTCGTACCACGCAGTGGAAAAGCGCCATTAGTTGCTGCCCAATGCAATGGCTGGGAGTACTTTATTCACACAGCACTGTATAGCATGAGCAACACATTCACACGAGAACCACATCCAATTTAGCCCTTCCCCAACATGGGGAACACATAGCAACCCCTCCCGCAAGGCATGATGGTCGTCAGCCGAAGCCCCGCCTACGCCACACTGCCCCCACCCGAGCTGTGACTGTCCCCGGTCACCATGACGAACTCAGTCTCTGAGGCGTGAAGGCGGTTGGTGCTGGCGTGGTGAACGCCGAAGTCCTTTTGCGGGGGAGGGAGGAGCGCAAACATTGTCCTGAGGCGGTCCAGCCTCCGCCGAGCTCGGTATTTCGCCGACGTGCGGCTGATAGGAAGCGAGACGATCTCGGTGGAGGACAACCACTCGCGCCCGCCCCACCAACCGCACCCAGTAGACAACAACGGAGAGCTGGGCAATCACAGGGGCCCACCCAGTGGGACGTATGCTTGGGCGAGAGCCCCCTCTTCCTTACTGGGGAATACACCCATACCTGCTCTTCAGCAGCAAAGTCCCGGCCCCGGCTGTGAATGTCATAGACCCGTCGCTGCTTAACCCCAGCGTCCGCCAGGTGTTTACGCGCCAACTCATGGACCCAAAACAGTTTTTCCTTCAAGGAACAAAAGTAATTTAGCCCAGGCTTCATGGGTAAATCCGGTTAGGGTAGTGGCCAGAACACCAGGTCCACGGGGGTGCGCAGCTCACGTCCGAACATTAAAGCAGCTGGCGTTAGCTGCGATGACTTCTGTACTGCTGTGCGGTATGCCCAGAGCACAAGAGGCAAACGTTCGTCCCAGTCCCGTTGCCGATCGCTGGTAAGCACAGCGAGTTGTATGGTGAGAGTCCGATTAAACCGTTCCACGAGGCCGTCACTTTGAGGATGAAGGGGCGTAGAGCGGGTCTTTTTCACCCCGAGGCGCTCGCACACTGCTGCAAACACCTCTGCCTCAAAATTTTGCCCCCGATCGCTGTGTAGCTGCTCCGGGGCGCCAAATCGGCTGAACACCTCATTCACCAGCACTCGAGCTGTGATAGAAGCGCTCTAATCAGGAACAGCAAACGCCTCCGGCCATTTTGTGAAGTAATCCACGACTACCATCACATGACGGTTACCTCAATCAGAAACAGGAAACGGGCCGAGAGTGTCTCAAAGCAGCTTCACAAAAATAAAAGAAATTTATTAAAAAATTATAATAAATAAAATATTATAATAATAATAATAATAATAATATATTGTGTATGTGTGAGAAAAATGTGTCTAGATAATAATGATGAATGAATGAAATGTCTCTGGTGAGAAAGCCAACGGTGACGGCAACAGTGGCAAGGAAAAACTCCCTGAGATGGCAATAGGAAGAAACCTTGAGAGGAACCAGACTCAACAGGGAACCCATCCTCATTTGGGTGATAACAGATAGAGATGATATAACATCATGTGTGTTATGCAGCTGAAAGTACAATATAACAGAAATTCTTTAAATTAACATGAAGTCCAGTTCAGCATTGGGATGAGTCAGTAGGTGCAGAAGGCAGATGGGGTCTGGATCACTTGGAGCACAGGAGCAGGATGTGTAGCTCCAACCATAATAAGGCAGAATCCAGCTGGAGCTGGTCCTTCTCTGGATGCCTCAGGATCCTCACAGGATTTGCCTTTGTCTACTGAAGCTGGTACAATCTCAAGATGTCTCGGGATGGGTAGAAAAGTACAGAACAGATGGAGAGAATTAGCGTAGTTGCCATTCAGGATAGTCTATGCATCCGGATAATCAAAAATGGGACACGTGATCAAAGCTTCACGCAACTGAGCGAAAGCACACACATGTACAATGTCCCAGCAAAACGGCTGGTTCTTTTTTGTTAGCCCGTGCAGCGGGCTTGCGATCGTGGCAAAGTTTTTCACAAACTGGCGGTAAGAGGCTAACCCGAGGAAGGTGCGTAGCTGTGACACATTTATCGGTTCAGGCCAATTCTGTACCGCAGCAATTTTAGCTGGATCAGTGGCAATCCCTTGAGCACTAATTATGTGACTCAGAAAAACTGTCTTGAGCCGGGCACCCCCTCGTAAAGATTGGGGTGCGTCGTGCCTGCGCTTTACAATCTGCCTCAAAAGAGCTCAGACTGGCATATTGTCTTCTTCACAAAGAAGCCCTGAGGTTCATGTGCCCAGGACCATGGAGGCACGCAGAATTCCTTTCGAGAATGAAGTGTTCTCCCTGGCACCCCAGGAGGTCGGTGTTTTTTGCTCCGCCACCACTGGTGTTTCGGACAACACCAGTCTCCAATAAAGTGTTAGCTCTTCGGGTTTTTTTTCCTGCCATGTTTCAGGATGACGAACATCTAACATTGCCATATATAAATATTGTCATAACACAGGAGGTTCCTAAGGTCGCTTTCGGGGGCAAAGCTTACCAGTATCGGGTCCTTCCATTTGGTCTAGCTCTCTCACCCGCACATATATGAAATGCATGGATGTAGTTCTGGCGCTTACGACTCCAGGGCATCCGTATTTAAATTACATAGACGACTGGCTGGCCCAGTCTCAGTACTGTAGCTAGCGCTTTGACATCAGCATGTCATCCTAGCTCATCTTTGTTTCTTAGGATTGAGACCCAACGCCATGAAAAGCGTGCTCTTTCCTGTTCAGAGGACAACATATTGGGTGTCACATGGGATTCGATCGTAAGCGGGCACAGCTGTCTCCCGCTCGTGTCGAATCCATTCTCAACACCCTCAAGGAAATCAAGCTAGACCGGAAAGTGACCATCACTTTCATAGATCCTAGCTCTTATGGCAGCTGTATCCACGGTGACACCTTTGGGCCTTCTGCACATGAGAGCATTTTAGTTGTGGCTAAGAACCTGGGGATTTCACTTTAGGGCCAATCCCCAATAAAGGTTACACGCCAGGTGCTTTGTACCCTTCCTATGTGGTTCAGACCCCGGTTTCTGACTTTGGGTCCCACTCTAAGTTCGTCTTGTCGTCGCAGATGCTAACGACAGAACTTCCCTCGTGGGCTGGGGTGCGGTCTTTGATGACCGTCCAGCCCAAGGGAGCTGGAGAGGCCATCTTCTTGCGCGGCACATCAATTGCCCCGAAATGATGGCTCTATTTCTGGCCCTAAAGCACTTCCTCCAGCAATTGAGAGGCTACCATGTCCTAGTGCGGGTGGACAACACTATGGCAGTCTCATATATTAATCGCCAGGGCGGACTGTGCTTGCGCCGCTAAATAGCTAGCGCACCAGGTTTCTGTCCCTCAGGGCGAATTACATTCCAGGGCATATGAATGTGGGAGCAGTTGTTCTGTCCAGTCAATCTCTGACACACAGGGAATGGAAACCCCACCCCAAAAATAGTCAGTCAATCTGGGAGAGATTTCAGGTAGAAGAGGTGGACCACTTTGCCTCGCAAGATCAGCAAATGTCCCCTTTACTACTCTCTGACTCTTCCAGCTACCCCGGGTCTGGACGCCGTGGCCTGTACATGGCCCTGATTACGCCTTTATGCGTATTTTCCTGATAGCTCTGCTCCCGGGAGTCTTGGCGAGGGTCCATCAACAGTGTTTGCGCCTCTTATTGATAGCGCCCTGTTGGCCGACCAGAGTGTGGTTCTAGTATCCCTCTTCAACGGCTCACCATGGGTGATTCCAATGAGGTGGGATCCTCTGTCTCAGGCGCAGGGGACAATATTTCATCCCCGGCCCGAGTTTTGGAACCTTCACATTCAGTCCCTGAACAGGACCAACTAAGTCAAGCTGGTCTTTCAGCCAGCGTAATTAAGACTATCCTAAGTGCTAGGGCTCCCTCCCCTAGAAGAGCTTATGCCCTCAAATGGAATGTATTTGAAAGTTGGTGCATGACGAAGCAGGTAGACCCAGTCCACTGCCGAAATGTTTCAGTGCCGGAGTCTCTGCAGGAAAAATTGTCCTCGGGCTTGTGCCCTAGTACCCTCAGGACGTACGTAACTGCTATTTTAGCCTGCCACAACGGGACCAACTAAGTCAAGCTGGTCTTTCAGCCAGCGTAATTAAGACTATTCTAAGTGCTAGGGCTCCCTCCCCTAGAAGAGCTTATGCCCTCAAATGGAATGTATTTGAAAGTTGGTGCATGACGAAGCAGGTAGACCCAGTCCACTGCCGAAATGTTTCAGTGCTGGAGTCTCTGCAGGAAAAGTTGTCCTCTGGCTTGTGCCCTAGTACCCTCAGGACGTACGTACGTAACTGCTATTTCAGCCTGCCACGTCCTGATTGGTGGGGTTACTGTGACATGGTCCCTTTTGTGGGTTTTATCTATCGTGCTTGAAAAGCCAATTGACACCCTTTTTTGAACCACTAGAGTCAGCGTCTCAGGTTTCTGAACTTTAAGATGGTTTTTCTAAGGGCCGTTACTGTACCTCTCTGGGAGGATTGGAGATCTGTCAATCTCCCCATCCTGCCTAGACTTTGCCCCTGGGCTGGTCAGGGCCATTTTGCATCCTCACTGAACTATCTTCCGAAAGTTCCATTCTCAACATGCACCCTGTTGTTTTTGAAGCCTTCTGTCCTCCGCCTTTTACAGCTTCGAAGCAGGAGAGACTTACTGTGTCCAGTATGTGCTCTTTAGATTTACGTCCACACCATCAGCCAGTGGCATAAGTCAGAGCAGCTTTTACATGTTTTGGGGCCGCAACCGGGGGGGCGGACGTCACTACACTGGGTGAGAGATGCTATTGCCCTCTCCTATGAGGCGCGTGGGCTCACTTCATCTCTAGGAACCAGGGCTCATTTAACCAGGGGGATCGCCTCATCTACTGCACTAGCAGGAGGTATTCCCCTGCAGCAAGTGTGTGACGCGGCGGCGTGGTCCTTTCCGCACACATTTGTTAGATTTTATAATCTGGATGTTAATGCCACTCCGGGCTCACAGGTCCTCGAGTCAGCTTCCCAGATAAAGTTCTGAGACCATTTCGGCCTTGTGCGCACACGCTACACAACCTTGGGGTCCAGACACTTGCAGTGCGGCGGCGTTGGTATTCTCGTTCCCATAGCGTTTTCACGCAGCATCGAGGGTAGCCTTTGAAAGGGAACGTCTCGGGTTACTTTGCTGTAACCCTGTTCCCTGAAAAGGGAACCCTGCTTCCAGTTCACTCCTATTTATAACCTGCAGGTGCGTCTCATCAGATGACGTCACCCGACCGAGGTTATATAAGCCAAAATTTGGCATGTTTGATACACACATGCTTCACAACCGGCAACATGACAAGATGTTTCCCATAGCGTTTTCACGCAGCATCTCGTTCCCGCCTTTTCAGGTAACAGGGTTACAGCAAAGTAACCCGAGACGTTTATTTGTATAGCACATTTCATACACAGTGGTAATTCAAAGTGCTTTACATAGAAGAAAAGAAAATAAACTTTCTCCATCAACCGTTCAAACGTAGCTGGAGAGTTACATAGGCCGAAATGCATGCACCGAAATTGCCATACCCCATGCCCGATCGAGAACGCGGTTTTAGGTCGTGCTTCTGGGGTGAGCTCTACTTGCCAGTACCCGCTACGCAGCTCCAGTGCCACAATATTTTTTATACATTTTTTAACCAAGTGCAGCATTTAAACAATACAAGTAATTTAAAATAAACGAAAAGCAATTTTCGTATTTCTGCAATGAAGAAAAATTATTATTTCTAAACAAATAGCAAATAATTTGCTCACAGGATGCTGATGTGGAAATAGTTTAGAGTGTACCAGCTGTAGGATTAAAAAGAAACAGTGATGATTTACTGTCTCAAATGCCTGCACAATTCTGAGCATCTGGCCGTGCGCAGCTTCTAATGGAGGAACTTATTAGCACTCATGATGTTTTAAAACAGGTGTAAGAGCTCAGAGGCTTTTTATTCCACGCAATTTCTAATAACGGAAAGCCATGAAAATGCATTTCTGTTAATGAGATCGGTCATGGCTGACCAAGCTAAAAAAACAGCCAAGTCCAGTCACTGGCATAACTGAATTGTCTTTACAGTATATATTGACCTCTAGATGGCGAAGAGGACGGAAGGCTTTGTTGTGAAGGTGAACAACTTTCTCGCACAACATGACTTGGTATTGGTTACAAAAGCAAAAGCTACTAAGACAGTTTATAAAACTTTTTACCTTTCTAAATGCATATGAAAATCACATGTATCAGAAAGCCTAAACCTTGCCACAGTCACCCTTGGCTTGCACACATACACATTTTCTGACACGCATTTCTATAATTTTCTTTTAATTCTGTATAGCTGAATTTAATTGGGAACCAAGGAAGTTCAATTCTTATGATATTCAGTTAGCATTTGCTATATTATAAATGTTAAATCAGTTTAAATCATGTTAAAAAAAAATTTCAGGTCTATTTTAATCCCTCAGTTTTATAAGTATTTTCTGTGGCAGGCACAGTTGTCAGGCAAAATATGATTTATTTATTTATTTTTTATTTATTTGTAATGAGGATCACATGACTGCAGAATGCATCCATTTATCAGAACAAAAATCAATATTTCTTACAATGTCCAAATTGGTTCTTTTGAAAAGGGACATGCAAATTAGCACATTTTTTTATAGCTGAGTTTATTGCTTTTTTTTTGTTACTTATAGAATAAGATAAAGATTGATAATCTTGAAGGATGTTCTTGTGCTATAGTTATTCTCTTTATATAAACAATTTTTATATTCAGTTTTACCCACAAAATTATTTTAATTTAGAATAAGCAATATAAACTGATTTTTAGGGCATGGTTAGAACCTTGGCCTGAGCCTATGCGCACCATGTCTGACACTCTTCATCTAGGGACTTGCTCAAGGATCCTAGCAGCAATGCTGTCATTCAGTTTTGCAGTCTTTTGGGCTTTCGCTCAGAATCTTAAAAATCAGGCAACAAGCACGTTTTAAATTATGTTTTTCGTTTATTGACTTAAAGTATTTAAAGCATAACTTGGAAGTTACATGCCAGCCTTATGGTGATAGTTTTGATAGTTTTCATCCACCAGATGGCACTAGAGACCAGAGTCTAAATGCTATCTGCAATGAACAGCATTGTCTAACCTGCTCTTTTAAAAGTTTGTTATAAAGTTTACATTTATAATAATAGGTTTAAACACTATGTGCAATCTTTTGGCACTTTCATTTTAAAGGGCACTCCTTTACAAAGTATATACTGTATACTTATATACAAATAAGTATATTGTGGCATATGTGTTTATCCGGTTCACTTACTTTTTTATTTAAAGCAGATAAAAACATAGCCATGGATCACTGAGGACCTTGTAATTAACCGCTGGAAAACATTATATTAAAAAAAAGTGAAAATAAAGCTAATACATTTAAAGCTTTTGGTAAGCACTATGCATAAAGTTAACTGTGTTTGTAAAATAAGCCATTTTACTTTCTAATATATAAAATTGTATTACATACAACATCTTCCTTAGCATAATTCTAAGACGAATTTAGTATGGAAATTTTTAGAGATAACTACAACAGAATAGACATTGGTAAAATTTAAAGCCAGTTGTTTTGCCCACATTTAAAAGCACCATTTGGACGACAGGACTCTCATACAGAGTCATGTTTTGTGAAATGCAGTATGATGATAAATGTTTAAACTATGATGATAACTAGCATTTAAACTCATTTATAATATTAAGAAATCTTTGTTTTAAACATAAACTACCAATTTAAGCACACACATTCAGGTAAACTCTGACCCATTATGCTGCCATTTTAGTTTGTTACTAGTTTTTATCCAACTCTCTGGATACAGGGCTGCTTTATCTGAGAGCAGGAGTGAGTGTGAAGTGTTCCTGACAGCCGCTAAGCCCGCACCCTCCGTAATGGCGTTAAATTGACAAGGGAGCACTTCTCTCTCGGCCAGCTGCTCTCAAGTCCGTGTGTTAACATGGGACAGGCGAGGCGACAGGCTCAGGCTTTGTCTGAGAGCAGGAGTGAGATAGATGGAATGTGATGGATCACCTGCCTAATAGGAGGCATGTTGGGATGAAGAGGTGTCTGAGGGAATGACACACACATAGTGTGAGTTGAGATTGCTCAAAAATAACATGAAACAATATTTAGACATACCACCAGTCTGCTGCAGATACAGTGTGCACTGAAAACATTAGCAAATTAGCTATAGAACAGCCTTTTCATTCCTTATGCCCTTCAATTATAACACATAAAGAGAACATTAAGTTCATTAAGTAAGGAAAATGTATGGAAAGTGAAAAATATGAGAAAGTTTAGGAGAAGTCATGGCATTTATGATTTTTTAAATGTTTATGCAGAGTAGGCTAACTGCAGGCTAGTTGGTGTTCCCAAATAAGATTTTGTCCAACTTCACATAACCTTAATGGACTCCAAACCCGATGCTTCGGTGTAATCTGTTTAGTTAGCGCTCAGTGTGAGTGAGTTAAAAATGTCAGCTTGGATGCTAAAAGATAAACAGTGCATGACCCTGCTCAGATTGCGGTTAAACTTCCTGAAGGCAGGTTAATCTGCCACATTGAGATTTTAACTGCGCGGCTTTGACACACTTACCAAAAAACTTTCTACAAAACAATCAATTTAAATAAATTAGAAAGGAACAACACTTTTAAAATTTTTAAGTTTTAAATTCTTACTGGTACTACGCAGCCAAAAGATGAGGAGAAAAAATTAACTTCCAGGTTTTCAGACTGAATCCAAAAAAGCATTAAATAGAAAATGTATGCACTATGTAGGGTGCAAGTCAGAAGTCCTTGTGCCCTTGATCAGGGCTTGGAGAGGGATTTGGGATTTAGCCTTGTGTTAAAAGCTAGTTAGCTTTGTAGCAGTAAATAAACACAACAAACGATTCAGAGGCAATTCAGAAGAACTTAGAAACAATTACTAAGTAGAGAATGTGGGTTTGAATGTGGGTTTTGGCAGGCAGCTGCTCTTTTTTCTTTCTAGTACTACAGGCCTTATAAACCCATGCTCAACACCAACCATGTAGTGTAATTGTTAGAACACCTATGACGCAGAGTGAAACATACAGTATAAACATCCTAGTGCTGTTATGCTTCATTATCACCACTTGTGGAATACCTCTCATCCAATCAGATTGGTAGAAACTAACTGTTGTATAAAATAATTTATGCGTTTAGACAACCTTGTAAAAAGCATATATTATTTTATATATATTTTCAAAATAAGAAAATATACTTTCAAAATATTTCACCATTTTTCCCCTTCTGTGATGGTGCCTGAGGAAGACCGTGTGAAAGTTGGGCAATTTGAATAACTTGGGCATTTTAGCTCTGCTGTTTCTGGAACTCATTATGCTCAAACCTTTATTTATCCAGTAAACATTTAGGAAGAATGTATACTTATACACTTATTTATTACGTTCAAGACATTGCAAACATCTAACAAATTTTGTTTTCAGTATAAAACATCTGTTCTTAGCAGTTCATTTTATTAATTACAATTGAACAGACAAAAATCTGCATTGTTTATTATACAGAAATTTTTTTCGGCCATGCAAACTCAATACTGTGATTTGAACACTCCTAAAAGAATGTATAATTACACCCCTGTTAAGTAGCGATTTAGGAGTTATCTTCATGATTTTTTCTTTTCATGAACGCTTGCCAGTCATTTTTTGATGTTTGTTTTTTGAAACACAAAGCTGTTTTCAATGGAATATATGCAAAAACAATCACTTAAATGGGGAAAGGCCCCTTTTGGGGGAGGACGAACCATATGCGGATCATTTCCCTGAAAAGCACTAGTCAGTTAGTATTGTTTAAAAGAGAATGTTTCTTATTTTTTAAAAATCTTAGAGCACATCATGGTGTCAGGCAATTCTTTGGTCTCTAATTCTGCTGAGATGTTTCAACTTGTAGTTGTTTTTAAAGCAGCTAAATGCATGTATAATTTGCAAAATGCTTAAACATAAGCAGAGTCTTAAAATCAGTAAATTAGCAATATTCCATAAGATCTTAATTATCATGTGAAAATGTATTTAATCTCCAATCAAACTAGATATTCATAAATTATTTTTTCTATAGTTGTTTTACTCAATTATAGAACACTTTTTATTTACACCATGTGTTCTGTGTGCTATAACAGTCAACATGAGCTTAAGATTTACATTTAAAGCATTATGACATTTAAGAAACATTTTCAATAAAGGTAGACAATCTGAGTTTGCAATGCAGTATTTGTGAGCAGTTCAATAAAAAGAGTGCAAGGTGATATAAAATGCATCTGACTTGAACTGAGCAAAAGGTGCATAACTGAATAACGGCATAACTGAAATGCTCCATCCCCATGTCCAACAATGTCTCTGCATGCTTACTGTACATCACTGCTCCATTCTCAAGAATGTCTTTATATACATAATTCATGGCACATTGTGATTGTTTGTGAGGCTCATGCTCTGCAATACTGTTCTACTTGTGCAAGTCAGAGGTCCTCATACCCTATTAAAGGTATTGTTGTTTTATCAATTTACTTACAGTACTGTGCAACAGTCTTAATGGCTGTGCTTATTTTTAGTACAAACTGTTATACATGTTTATTTTATGACATCATTATTAGGTCAGTACAAAAAAAAAAAGTCTGATTTCCAAACATTCATATTCCAGCAACAGAAATTAAAGAAGAATTAATGGAAAATATTTATAAGCCTAAAAAGACCACTTTTCAACCGCCTAAATAAATAAAAGAAAGATTCTGGATTTTGCATGCATGAAAAAAAAAAAGAAGCGACCTCAGAAGGACTGCGGGATGTTCAGTAAATCTAAGCAACCTTATAAAACTGCACAAATTGTAGCGGAGACTTTATTTAAAGCAAAGACTCTGTACGCAAATGATTAATTATTTTATTATTATTTCCTTAATTTTTTATCCTTGCTGTATAGTGGGGTTAAGACTTTTGCACAGTATGGTAGTTCTGTAAAAATGTACCTTGATAGGTAAGTAACAGTTTGTTTTAATGTCTAGTTTTTTATCTTTTATCAATTAATTAAATTAATTAAATATCTTGTTTTAAAAATTACTGTCTAAATAAGGTTCTATTTTATAAAGCAAACTGTTTCTTAAAAATGACGAACCATTAATTGAGACCCAATTCACAATAAGCATTATTTATACACATTATTTTTACACATCACTTTATTCCCTTGAATTGTAAACCAGCCATTTCTGAGATGATGTAAAGAATCACAACCTGGGCATTACAAATTATACCAAATAAATGCATTTATAAGCAGAGTTCACAGACTGCAATCTGTTTTTTTTTTGTTGTTGTTGTTTCTTTTACATGTCACGACTGTGTTTGGGAACGGATGTCGTAAAACACCAATTAGCGTTTAGACTGCATCTAATAGGATCCAAGGATAAATCAGATTACACCTTTTACTTTGTCAACTAACTCCTGTGTGGCTAGAATAAAATTGGTTTAAAATTAAGAGCAATAAATTGCACATTTGAAAACCTTACAGCCAATTATCAGTGTAAAGTAAACTGTTAGAGTCCAGCTGCATATAGAGAATTTTGGAAGCTAAATGAAAAGTGTTTTTTTTTATATATATATATATATATATATATATATATATATATATATATATATATATATATATATATATTTTTTTTTTTTTTTTTTTTTTTTTTTTTACTAAACACTATTTAGAAAGTTGGTAGGTAGAGATGCTTTTTGCTTTCTTCTGGAACTCCCAGCAGATGAAATAAAACTCAGAGTCCTTCTCCTGGTCAAAGCAGGACCCAAGAGAACTTTTTCAGACTAAATTTTTAGGAATTTCCTATGCTGTTTTGTTTCATAGGCTTAGCAGCACTGTTTTCTATCATCCACTTTCTGTTTCATTTTATTGCCTGTTTTGCCATTTACTTGGCCAGTTTTGGTGATTGAAAGAAGACCTTAAGCCAAAAACACTCGGTAGCAGTGGGTGTGAGGTCACAGTTGGCACACAGTCAAAGACATTGGTTGGCAAGTCAGTAACACAGCCTCTGATTGGGCCACAAGTCAGGAACTGAACCGTTGGTCAATAGGCTTGATGTGTGGTATCGGTTGCTAGAGGCTAACAACTGTAATTGATTTTAAAATATTAAAAAAAAGGATAAAGACATCACGCTTATTTTTCCCTTGTCTGATCGGACAAGTGCTTAAGGCATTCCACTTTCCGAAAAACCAGTCCCCGCCCCCAGGCAAGCAATAATATTGCGGATTGAGTGAGCACTGGTGGCTAAGGCAGATTTACCCAGGGGGTACTTGATTACTATTACGCATGCTAATAAGCTTCTTGACCACAAGAAGATTCAGGCAGAGAAAAACATTGCTATTTCAGTAACACATTTTTGTACAAAACCCGATTTTTTTTTTCTTTTACAGCAGTTACATAACATTTGGCGGCAAAATATTGAAATGTAAAAATTTCATGCTATCCCACCTTCAACGGGCAGTGCATGACCCTCCAAGCACCGATGACTCATTATTTTAGCTTTGTGTCTGTTGCACTGTCTAATCTGATGATCTCCTTGCTGAAGAGCCTAGGCTTTGATCCCTAGTCAAAGGGCAATCACATTCAGTGTAATTGATACATTAATATAATGCAATCAGTGCCTGGGATGTCCAGAGCTGCGGCACACCTCCCACTTGGTCGGGCTCTGACATTTTCAAATATGATTCAGGATAATGGCTCCTAATTCTAACCTGTGCTTCAGCTTGTGGAAATTCTGTTACAACTTGACATGCGTAATGGTGCCGGGAGCAAAGGGATCTATCAAAGGCAGGAGGAAAAATGGTGAAATGCAATTTCTTTATGACAGACAGACAAGGGAGAGCCTTCTCATTCCTCAGGGTATTAATGGATCCCGTTGTCCCTCTTATTTGGTTATGGAAGACCTAGACGAGGGCTTCAGCTTGTTACTGAACTAAACACAATAAGGCTATGTGTCTTCTGTGCAGGCAGGAAGAGTAAGATAGTATAATATGTTAGACAGTTTTCTTCTCAGATGTACGAATTACTTTTAAATGTGCAGTGTTTCGTAAGTGTATGCAGTATTTGAGAAGATAGAAAAGTAAATACTATGTCAACAAGGTAGGAAATGTCATCATGGTAGCTTTTTTTCTGTGATAAGAAAAATGATTATTTTTTTGTCTCTCTTTATTTGTGATTGTCCAGATAATTCAAGAGATATTTAGAACTGACCAGGTATTTATAAAACTTATAGAAATGCATTATGATTATCTTCTATGTTATTTATCTTAAGAATAGATATATAATATTTTATATTTTAGTATCATTAAATCATAAGACTTAAACCCTTAAATATTAATAAAAATTATTAATAAATAATTTATTGCATCCAAAAAATATATATATTATTTGAGCACAGTGCTGAATATTGCTAACTAGAGTTCTAAAGACTAGGGATTCAATGATGTATTGTGATTCTTTCTGTGGCAATTTATGTATTGCAACATTGACTTATTTTTTAATTTTTTAAATTATTATAAATTGTGTTTTTGCAGTTGAGGAGCGAAATGTTGCCATTCCTCTATGAACCTGCAGGTGGCATGCTCCAAACTATACTCACACTGGCAGGCAGCACATTTGTTTAAATCTGCAACAAAATCTAAAATCAAAATAACATTGAATCCAAATATTAACGAAATCATAAATCCGCAATATAAATCGACTTAGCACCTAGGTATCATGATAATATAGCATTGGTTGGTCCCTGGTTATTCTCATCTCTATTGCTAACTGTTAAATATTATATTATTCCTAAATATGGATTTATATAGACTTATCTAGTTCTATCTATATATTATATTAATATAAGGAATTTAAGCCAAAAACATTATTTTGAAGATTTAGGATCATTAATTAATTAATTGGATGTATCTATGTATCTTTTGGTACCTTATCTGGAATATCTGACTAATCCTGCCAATATTGAAATCGCTTACTTTTTTCAAGACAAAAGCAAATCCTCGAGACTAAAGGACTTCCTGCAAACTCCTAATCACATCCCGATTAGTCCTTTTGTGTAGTTCCGTATTGTATCGCTCTGATCTGATCATAACGTAGACAGTCGCTACAAAGATCAGTGAAACAGAAGCCATGTTTATGTTATTATCCATGCTCACTTCATGTCTAATGGGATATTGTTAATTCAGTGGTCTTTGCTAAGCCGAAGTGAAGCAAGGGAAGGATTTATCGTTTATGACAGTGGTTTCCCCTTAGGGAGTTCAGGGGGCACCAAGGGTCAATGTGTCTGCCGGTTAATCAGTACAGGAGCCATCCGCCCCGCCACTGGCTAGCGCTGCCTCCACTAAAGCCGTGTAATTGGTTTAGATGGACACACTTAGTTTTTGCTGACCGTTACGCTAATTGTCCCCAGGATACACTCTGAGGAAATCCTTAAGTCATTCCCCCTCCCAAAAAGGGCAATGTAGTGGCTGGTGCTGATCCAATCAAAGAAAGTGGTGTGTCCCTTTCTTATATTTGTACTGTATTAGGCTTGTGTCATTGTGGTGGATCAAGATGACAACCATCAATTTGACAACTCAATAGTGAAGGATTTAGTTTAGCTAATGGACTGGTCCTTTCTTGACTGTTGCTCCTGCAGGTGGATTTTGCAAAAAAATTAAAAGTGGATTTGTCCTGAAAAATAACACAATGCATCTAAAAGGAAAAAGCTTGTAAGTACATTCTTCTACAGCAAGTATTGACCTGCTGGACTATGATAGAGGCTTTAAGCTAGGATTTATATACATTGTTCTACTGATAAACAAGATTGATAAACAAGAGTCCCATATGTTTCTAGCCACTCTGTAAACTCCTCGGTCTTTGGCATTGATTTATCAGGAACGTGTCTGTTCTTCCAGCCACCTGATCAGCTACTAATGAAGCCTCAACAGCCTTTGTGAGATGAGGGCCATTAGGCATAATGGCGGTGTACATCAAAGGGGCGAGCGTCGAGAGGTTGCAGGGGAAAATGAGGTTAGAGACAGACTCGCCGCACAGACTGGTCGTCTGTGGTCATCGTAATTTATAACAATGCCCCAGAGCTTATGCCTGGGTCTGAGTCGAAGATTGACAGTGTAGAGACAGAGAGAAAGATTTCTAATGCCTGTCTGCTCTTTATCCGGGTGAAGAACAGCAGTCCATTCACTACGGCAAACAAAGATTCATTGTTTCTACTGTAGCTTAAGTGGTGCTGATATAGGCGGTGCCAAGGGGCAGGTTTGTTTGCTTTATATAACACAGTTCAAAGCAAAGTAGCTCATGCTGTTTGCGAACATTAATCAGAACCTCAGATGAAATATTTGTAACTCCTAAGCCGACTTCTAATTTGGAAAAAGCAAGCATGCTTCTTGCCCATCACCATTCCATGGTTTTACATAAAGCTTGTATGTTAGTTCATGCAGTAAATACTCATGTGAATATGGTACCTGAAAAACATAGACATCCACACAGACTTTTTGTAAATTGCTTGTCATCAATTATTAAGCACAGCATTTGGCTTGATTGATCAACCCCTAATGGGCTTTCCAATCGTCACTGGTAGAAGGGTTTTATTGCTAATCAAAACAGTGGAAATTGGAGAGAGAGACAGGGCCTGGTCTAGTCAAGGATTGATGATAGTCTCTAGTCTGAGTACTGTCTTCCCATCCAAACAATGGTGTGTGTTTGTATATTCTTGTGATACTAATTTGCTTGGGCTATGGAGTTTGCTAAAACTGTGATTCCATTTGTCAATGCTTGCTATATATATATGTGTGTGCTTGTATTTAATGTTGATGAATGTTCTACTACTACTTGCTACCATCTCATACCACATTCTTGAATTTTCCCCCTTTTTACTAAATAGATTAAAAAAACATGGCTGTTCTCATTCTCAAATGAATAAAACTATGGCTCCGTTGTCTGGTTTGGTTCTTTTGGGCTGTCTGTAATATGTTTCATGACATGACAAAACCACGCATTCCTCTTTCCATACTTCACTTCTCTTTGGAGATATGAGGCCTGAAATCAGTTCGAAAAATATAAGATGTAGGGGGGGAAAAAAAAAACAAGTTAAATGTTAGCATTTCCCTCAAGGATCATCTAAAGCTATGTCTAGAACCAAAGCCAGAAAAATACATTGAGTTGTCTTCTGGACAAAAGCCTCTTGTGTGAGCTGCTGCATTGGGATAGAGCAACACTCATTGTGTTATTCACTAGTCCATTGTCCTACCAAAGTGTGGGGTCACTAAGGCCCTGACCCCTTATTGAGACAGGAGAGAGCCTCTAGTCTCCTGCGTAATGGGATTATTTCTAAGATGTGGGCCTGCGCTAATTTCTTTTTTTTCAGAGGAAGACTGAGATGGCTGACCGGGCCTCGTTGTCTGTCGCCACTGATTGGACAGAATAAAGCATTCTGGTTTGGTTCAACAGCTTCTTTTTCATTGTAAGTTGAAACAAATGTATCTAGAACTGGGCGGCTGTTAGATGTTTGGCTGTTGTTGTCAGGCTGGATCCTATTAGATGCAGTTTAGAAGCTAGTGTAATGCCATTACTAGATTTATCACCTGGTCAGTTTGAGGGTCTAATGTCTGGGCTTAGTTACAGAAAAGCTTTTAAGAAGCAACTCAACAGAGAGTGCCATGAAAAAAAAAAAACTTGTTTGTAGGGTTGAATGTGTTATGCTGGAATTGTTTTCCATACAGGGTTTGCATTTAGACCACAAAGCAATGAAACACTACACTTTAGCTAATGTTTTATGCAATTGATGGGATGGTCGAATATCAAAATTGATATCGCATACACATGCTCCGGTGCTTTCTTAAACACTTTAACAGAGACCTCGATGAATTCCTCAAGGTAAGCGTTTAAGTCACGGAAAAAGCATACATGGTATGGACACTCCTGAGTTCACCACAGGCTGCGGTGCAGACATACCGCTTCTTAAACACCATCTCTGTCTGGCTTGCACTCTTCAAGAGGGTGCTCTTAGGTGCACTTAAGGCTGAGTAGTCCTCACACACATAAGCTCGGCCTGGGATCCAGAGGTATTGTAGAGAGGGGCGACGGATGGGCGGTCAGACAGAAGGTCCATTAGGAGCAGACAGGGCCAGGCTCCTGTACGAAACCACAGGAGGTTTATCACCAGAGAGAGAGAGAGAGAGAGTGATATGATGGGAGCAGGTGAGAGAACAGTTTGAAGAAGTGGAGTTTGATGCGAGTGTTTTTGGCAACACAGGTCATAGTGTCATCTTGAAGATAATAAAGGTGTGGAGGAAAGTGACATAGGGTGATAGAGAAGAGGTTTTTAACATGCATGTTTGTTTAAATTGTCATATGTATTGTCATATATATATGTTGTTTATGTATATGTTTATATATATATATGTTGACATAAAGTTGTTTAAATGTCTTTGCATTTTATTATAGTTTTGCAAGTTTATTTCAAAACTTGGCGACTAATTGAACAAAGCAATAATACATTAAATAAAAACCAAAATTGCTAATTTTCAATAAATTACATCTAGATTTAATATTTTTTTAAAAAATTTACATGCAACACCTATGAAAAGAAATGGTATAGGAGACATACTATTAGCGTATTATGATATTTTGACATATTTTCTAAATTTGAACCAAGGAGATGTGACCTCATACTACTTTTTTTTTCTTTCCTTTTTTTTTCTTCTTTTAATTATATGGCGCCTTGAGTTTCCTGTTTCACTACTCCACTTCCTTCCGGAAAAGATGGATGGGATACAATGCGCCATTGTTAGATCTGTTCTATTTTAATGGACACACTGCTGACAGCTTCTGCCTTCATCTCTGTTGATAATAATACACTTGGGCTTCGGTGTCACTTACCAACAGAAAGCCAAAGAATACGTTTTTTTTTTTTTTTTTTAAATGAGGTCACATTCATGAAGCTTTGCAAACATTTTTAAACACTGAACAAATAGACGGCTTCATGTGCTTCTGTTTTAGCACCAAATAATTAAAATATACTGGGGGACTAAAAATTATTTGATGTGAATTTATCTGGCTTCACATTTGTAACTGCTTGTAAGGAAACAACGAGGAGTGAGTATTTAAGGACGTATAGAGCCGATATTTAAAAAAAACTAAATATGATTGTAAGAGCATAATGGAAGTAGCATTATAATATGGATTTCTTTAACTGGGAAGTTGGATACTCTCTTGGGGGCACTGTTGTTCAACCTTTAGTCCTATTTGAAAATTTTACTCCAGACTACACTTTATTCTTAAATTTACCTTTGTCATATAGGTACAAAATACACCTTTAAATATTTATAAGATGGAACAGCCATTAAACATGTCTCAACTTGGCAATATATTTATGCACTAGCCTACTAGGATGCAAGCACAATACTGAGATAGTGAATTGGAAACTATTTATCATCCACTTCCTTTTTGTCACCTGATTCCCACTTTCTGACTTTCTGACTTTCTCTCTCTCTCTCTCTCTCTCTCTCTCTTTCTCTCTCTCTATCTCTCTCTTGCTCTTGTGATCCTCACATACAGTATGTATTCATCTCAGAGTTGCCAGCCTCGCTGCCTTATGGTGAGAAATCTTCAGGCAGTTTCACATAGCAGTGGGTATCTCAACTTGAGCGTTGCTAAGCCTTCACCATCACATCCAATAAGGAATAACATGTGCTTGTTCGCAGCCTGGAGCCTCGCCTCTAAAACTATTCTGTGTTACGAAACCATTTGGCACCAGAAGAAAAACGGAACTGGCACCAGACCTGAAATGCTACCTCTGTAAAGAGAGTTAGCCTATACAGCTAGAATAATTTAAAATCCAGTATTAGGTTTTGGTCACTATTAGTGCTTGGGTGTGATGATCAAACAGGTAGAATCTGAGCAAGAACTATTTTTTAATATGTTTTTGTAAGCATTCTAAATGTGGATTGATTTAAAACGTTGATGTGATAAAAAACAGTCTTTGCTTGGTCTTGAGTTGGTCTTAGGTATAGTGGGTCCTGTAGTATAAAAGCATGCAGAAGATCTTTATATTTGACACCATAATACCTGAGAATTACTTATCTGATAAAAAAAGATGATAAACGTTCTCCTCTTCAGTAGATGTTTGACCAGAGCACTGATCTGCTTATTGAGGAATTGTAAGGATTAGGTGGAGAAAAAAAAATCGAGAGGAAAATTCATCTTGTTTTATCAAAGTCAAGACAGGACCTCTGTGCTCTGTTAAATAAATACTTCTTTAAAAAATGCAAATGTATAATAAATGATTGCCAGCTAGTTAGCATGCTTTAACCATCCAAATGATAACAGGTTTTTCCAGTACTGTTTAGCATTTTGGAGAGAAATTTTTTACTTTGAAGCAAATGTTTTTGAAGTATACATTTATTTTATTCATTTATTTTTTAAAGATGTCAGTTAATGTTATGTCCTATACCATTCGGTTTTCTAAAGTGAATGTATGCTGAAATACGTCCACCAGGGTTTTGCTCTGGCAGCCCTACTTTATCCCAAAATTCCTCAGCAATTACATCAGCAGCATCTCATTATTCCTAATATACAAAAATACTAAATGCTTTAAGTCGTCTGCTTAATAACAGACATGCAACCTTATCACTTTTCACGTACTTATTGTTGTTAAGCTAGTCATTTCCCACCCATGTTCTAGTAAACCGAACACCTGCTGACTGAAACAAACAGATATATTTGACCAATATCTCCTGATCATTTTGTAATGGACCCTCTCAACTCTAGATGAGGTAGAGAACATAACAAGCCATGGGTATTAGTGCTTGAGCATGATGATCAAACAGATAGAATCTGAAAATTAACTATTTGTGAAACCTTTTTTTTCCATGTATTTTAAATGTGCATTGATTTAAAACTTTGAAGTGATACAATATGGAAGCCTTTGCTTGGTCTTGAGTTGTGGGTCATTTAGTGAAAAAGCATGCAGAAGTTCCTCATTTTGGACAATGGATTATCTGATTTGAAAAAAAAAGAGATGAATGTTCTCTTTTTCTGTAGATGTTTGACCAAGGCACTGATCTGCTTATTGAGAAATTGTAAGAATTAGGTGGAGAAAAAAAAGATGTGAATTCATT
Source organism: Clarias gariepinus (assembly GCF_024256425.1). Taxonomy (NCBI): domain Eukaryota; kingdom Metazoa; phylum Chordata; class Actinopteri; order Siluriformes; family Clariidae; genus Clarias; species Clarias gariepinus. The sequence goes on along the minus strand of NC_071123.1, from coordinate 17,827,568 downwards.
CTTCATTCTGATTCGTCAAGAATCTAAGTATAAACTATTTATAAGGTTTCAGGTAACATTTTTTCATGCCTTTTTAGGCACTTTAAATGTGAATTGATTTAATACCTTTAAGTGATAAAATATACAAGCCTTTGCTTGCTCTTGATTAGCAAGTTGCAGAAGTTCTTCATTTTTGACATACCTCGGATTTACTTATCTGATAAAAAAAATAAGATGATGAACGTTCTCTTCTTTGTTTTGACCAGAGCACGGATCTAATACCTCTTCAGCAATTAGACTTGAAAATTGAGCAGCGCTTCAGTAGAAGGAATGGCTGGCTGGTATATTTGTATTTACATTAAAAGTTGTCCTGACTAATAAGGAATGTTTCATGGTAGTAAATTACATTCGGCACATATCTTTCAGTCTTTAATTTGCATAAAGCTTTTTACGGTTTCAGTTTGTCTTGTATTTTCGAAGGTAGCAGAGGTTGTTGTTATCGCTTTGCTTGACGTCGCGTGATGTATCGCAGCATCCACTGCTTGTTTGTGACGGCTCGTTGTGGACAAATATCTGCTGGCTCCGGTTTTCTAACTGTGCTCTGGGGATCGAGAAATATTTGAGCGTCTCCCTGTTTTGTTTAAACTTTCACAGGGCCACCCAGCTCTCCAGTGTTTACTGGCACTCTGGCTTTTTCGATGATAACTTGAAATCATCGTCCACAAAAGCCTTTCATCCTCCTTGTATCTTTCTGTGTATTCTAAATACTGTCAAGAGACAAGGATCACACGCTTATACAACCAAGCATACAGCTCCCATAGTTAGAAAGAATAGGTCGTTTTCCCTGACAGACCACAGTGTTGTTTAAAAGGCTTTTCATAGTCTGAGGCATGTCATTTTGTATAAGGGGGACAAGAAGAGACAGGCCAGCTCACTCTCTCTCTCCAAAAGAAAATTTTAATTGATTTGTGGGAGTCGTAAATTTAGCAGAGACAGCATTTTTTTTAAGGCATTTCGAATAGCTTAATTTTTTTTTTTCAGCTGTAGGCCAAAGGGGCAGTGACTGTATGTACCAAAATCAAGCCTCCACTTTCCAAACCAAACACGTTTTAATGCCCGAACTATTTGCGTGATGAATAGAAAACGGTGATAAATAGTCACTGGCTAGTTGTTTTATTTCAACACGTTGATTAACATGAAGCCCTTGAAATCTTTTCAAATGAATGGCGCATTTCCCATCATTGAGCTTTCTCAAAGTCTGTTGAGACAATTGAATTTGAGGTTTAAACTCTGTTTCCCCATACAAAAAGGGGATTTTTTCATCAAATGCCAGTTATTTCTCTTCCCTGAACTTTGCTGTGAACTGTGGACTAACCTCCCAGTAATGCTAAACGTACTCAGAACTGTATGTCTTTGCCATTGATTAACTGTGATGGTAAGATTTATTTTCTTTTTTTTTTTTTTTTTTTTGATGTTACGATTTGAAAATCCTATTGTAGGATAAAGCAGTAAAAATCATGGGATAAATTGACCGCAAGCCAGTGGTAAACATATAAGGAACAATACGGAGTTCTTTTTTTATCCTTTTGAAGTCTTGTTCTTTAGCGCATCCTGGTATACATCAAAAAATGGAAATAAAAAAACAGAATGCACTAATCGTTAATATTTCAGCATTTATCCAGTTCTTAGAAATATATATAGTCAGGTATGTAATATATGTTGGCTACTATATGGCTGAAGGTACTCCCTGGCCAAAAAAAACTGTTCACTGTTTCAGAAAAGTTAAATTATTGGTCTTGATCAAGTACCGAAGACAATTAAGGGAAGCCAAGGAAATTGGGTCCAACACACTATCAAACCTGTAAGAATATTTCTGGACCTTTAACTTTGTGGAATTCAATGAAAAAAAAGTCATGTGTTCTGATTGAAAGTCAAGATTGACTCTATTCCAGAGCGATGAGTGTGTCAGGGTAAGAAGGGAAGTGCATGAAGTGATTCACCCATCATCCATAGTGGTCACTGTACAAGCCTCTGGAGGAAGCGTTATGATCTGGGGTTGCCTCAGTTGGTCAGGTCTAGGCCCAGCAATATTATGTGGCCACATTGTGCAACCTAATTAAAGCTTAAGGTGGTCAGTGAGTGTGTGGAACAAGCAGTGTACGGTATGGAGACACCTGAGTAATTACATATATGTGCTTCGTACACAACTCCGTTCCTCTTAGCTGTTATAATAGCCCCCACTTATCTGGGAAGACTTTCTACTAGATTTTTAATCATGGCTACAGTATGGGCATTTACTGTGCTACTTAATCCATTATGCAATTTACTGAATTGATGGAGAATTTAATATATTTTTTAATTATTTTAAAGCCTGTAAAAATATAGATGTGTGAGACAAATCAGACAGTAAACATTACTGCAGTCGAATATAATCCAAAAATGTGCACATTTCTAATTAAATTCAATTGACAGCTTACCTACAGTATGAATCACAGCTCTAACAACCACAAGAGTCTTAGTGATGACAGTCTGTACATTTACATGAACTTCCAGGTAAGTTGAGCTATGGTTATAGCTTGACTTGGCCATGCAAACGTCCTACTGTTCTTGTTCCATTATACATGCACAGCAGGGGAATTGATTTGTTGGGTAAAGTATGTTTGACTATGGTAAGATAGGTGGCGATATGCCCACTTCCTGCTTGTTATTATTGGAACTTTTCCTGGTTGACCTATTAATTCCAATACCAAGCACTTGACAAACAAGTTACAGTACATCGTTCCATCCCAAGATCTCCTATCCCAGGAGATTTACAGCATGAGGCGGGACACACCCTGGATGGGGTGCAAATACGTTGCAGGGCACATAGACACGTATACACACTCACACACTATGGGCAATTTACAGGGCAACATCCATTAGCCTAATCTTCTTGCCTTTGGACTGTGGGAGAAAACCAGAATACCCAGAGGAAACCCTCCAAACATAAGGAGAACATGCAAACTCCATGCACACAGACACGAGGTGGAAATCGAACCCTGACCATAGAGGTGCAAGGCAATAGTGCCGGGGACAATTTTACAGCTTTGTATATTTCACATATGCTGTATGCTTCACTTTTTGTATAAACAAGATTCACTTTGTCCCACCTGGTTATAATGCTAGCAAACTGGAAAAACACCACTGTGTTGTTGGCAGCTTCTTTAAAGTTCCGCGTTTAGTTTAACTTAAAGACTTTGAGAAGACTGATTAGTAATATTGGATGTATATGTTTACATTTATTTTAAAAGTACAATTTTATTCAGGATAACACAATTAGTCAGAATAATGCAATAGCAGGTGGGGCGTTGGTGGCTCAGTGGTAGGTTTTAATGCCTGCCATGAGGAAGGCCCGGGTTTGATTTCCAGCCAATGCCCAAGCCACAGCCACTGGATAAATTGGGTAAAACCTGTGCCAAGCTTGCGCGATGGGAGCAGCTGAAAGACCAACAGCAACACAATGTCATGTAAATATAATGAGTCACACATTTAACATTCCAGTTCATCCCAAACATTCCAGCAGGGTTTAAGTCAGAGTTCTGAGCAGGTCACTCGAGTTCTTCCACTTTAATCCTAACATGTCATGTCTTCATGGATCTCACTTTTGTGCACATGGGAAATTGTAATGTAACAACATACAGTACAAAGACATTCTAGATTATTGTGGACTTCCCTAACTGTGCTTGGCAACAGCTTGGAGAAGAACCACAAGCGGATATAACGGTCAGGCTTCTCCATAGTTTTGGCCCATGTAGAACATTCACATAATATCCAGATCACATGTGCTGAGAAATTGAGCGTGCTTGCGGTAATACTATGCTGGGGGACTTCAGAGACTGTGACAAGCCGCGAAAAAACAGCGTAGTGACCCCATTCTCCTCACATTGACTCGAGTCACTGACCGACTCGAGATGTCTCTGTAAGATAATCCAGATACACCTTGCAGAAAGATTTGGGGGCAAGTGTAGACAACATCCATTGTCTCAAGTTCACAATACTGCATCAACACACGTCTGCATCAGAATAGCGCTACTTTCAACACTTCCTTTAAAGTACTCCCGCCCAAGTTGCTGTCACCCTTTCAGGTCTAAAATAAACTCATTATGGTCTTATGGCTGTGATATTTATCTGTTTATATCAGCTGTTTAGTGCCAAAAGTAAATAGTTAGGTGAGTCCTTTCTCTTTAGGAAACTCCTTTAGTAAACACATTGTCAGTCGCATTGTGTGCCGAACAATTGACACTTTTAGGGGGGAAGGGGATGCCCTGGAACCGGCTCTGAGGTAATGTGATATAAATAGATTTGAGATAGAGTTTGCATTCTGGTGCTTACAATGAGCTCTTGTCTTCGTGGTCATAACAGGTTTAAATCAAGTCACTTTGGATAGGTAGAGCTGCCTCCATCCATCCATGCATGTCTGTTGCTGTGGTTTGGGGAATTAATGTATGAAGATATTTTGTGTGTACTAAGAGTGATTTAGAAAAAAAAAAAAAAAAAAAAAGGAAAAAAAAAAACCTTTGGGTTTTCCTGTTTGTTCAGTCTCTATTGTTCTAAAACTACAAAGTGGGCAGCATACGTGTTTATTGTTCTTATCAGCCACGTCATTTCAAAATCTGAGGAGTGTGCATCCATCTGTGTGTGTGTGTGTGTGTGTGTGTGTGTGTGTGTGTGGCAGGCCTGCTAACTCCACAGCATTCACACCTTCACTGGTCACAGCCACTTTACGAGTCTCCTGCTGTTTACAGCTTGCTGCAGCATTGGCTGTCATTATTCAGGAGTAATTACTCTCAAAAACACCTCCGGGCAGTGCAAGGGAGTCAGACTGTTTTTTTTTTTTTTTTTGGAAAAGCTTGAAAAATGGTGTGTGTGTGTGTGTGTGTGAGGGGTTTGGGATATCCCTAACCAGAAGAGTCTCTGCTTCATTTGTCAATGACGAGCGCAGCTGGTCAGCTCGTGCACGCACCCTTTGATGTGGCTCGGCAAACAGAGCAGAAGGAGAGGGCCTAGTGTCCGGAGAGCTCTTATCTTACCCAGAGTTCACTGAAGCCTTGATAAGGGTTTCCAACAGACGGCTGGGCCCCGTGGCCTTATCTAAGGGCCCTGTGCATGTTGACCTCCCTAAGGAACCAGCCTTCTGAATCCTGTGCTCCAGAATGCACCTTCATTGTCACACCTTCCCGTTCCAGGGTCCGGTTGTGCTTCGAAATTGAGTTTGGTGACACTTTTTGTGTGATCTGTAACTTGTAGTTTTAAAAAAACTTTTTTTTTCCTTAATAGCCTAAAAAATCTCCCAGTTTCACTAATTAAATCATTTTATATTAGCAAATTGCATTTATATAGTATTATATAATATAGCAAATTTATTGATGTATTGTAAAAAATGTGTGTTTTAAAAAGATATAACAATATTGTATACAGAGACAAATGCGCTGTATCATATTCTAAAATGATTTCTGTGTTCATGTACAGACAGACCATGGTTAAAATTTATTATTATTATTATTATTATTATTATTATTATTATTAATAATAATAATAATAATAATAATAATAATAATAATAATAATAATAATAATATATTTTTATGGAAGCATACATGTTGGGCAATGTTGTTATAGGGACATAATCAAGGACAAGTTGATGTGATGCTTGCAACTTTAATATTTTATTTTGTATTTTTTTGTCCATTTGCCCATGCTAACAGAATTAGAGAATATCATAGTTATTGTAAGTTTTTCATCTGTTTTTTTTTCTTTCTCTAAAAGTGAAAAATGCATCTTGTCTCATTGCAAAGAATCCTCAAATTGCAAAGTCCTGAAGACTTTTCTGTCTTGTTAAGATTAATGAAATCAGTGTAAAAACGTGAACATGTTATGTAGAAATGTATAAAATACTGAGCACCTTTTGACCAATCAGAATCAGGAATTGTGCCCCAGACAGGATTTGATGTCATTCTCTTTGAAAATGTCATGAGCCACCAAAACATATGACAGTGGGATGTGTTGAGGTTAGCCAGAGTATATATTCTCAAGCTTGAATGAGTCAGCCCTTTAAGTGGCGGAGAGCATTAATGAAGTCCATGTTTCAATATTACAACAAAACAATTGTTTGTCTGGCAACTTGCGTAAAAACAGGAAACAAATGTGGAAATCTGGGATTTTTTTTAATGACCCCTACTTGGTTTTTATCTTTAATGACATGGGCTTCAAGCTGAGATGCTGCCATATGTCTGAGATTAGTGCTTCATGGCTTAAATTAATGTGTGACTCATATTAGTAAGCCACTAATTTAGAATAGCATTGTGGCTCCTTGATGTAAATTGCCATGGAATAACTTACGGATCTTTGCAGAACAAGGAAAAAAAAAAAGGCTCCAAGCCTTTTCGCTGTCACGCAAAAACGAAGCGGTCTCCCAAAATCTATAATCAAGATCTTCTTTCAGCAAATTTACAATGCGATGCATGGCTGGAGATTTATCCGAAGCAGGCCAACGTAACTGTTATGGTCGAAACTGAGGAAGACAATTCACGAAGAATGTGAGGGCCTGAAAAACATTCCAAACTACCATAACCAATTATCCTGTCAATCCTAGAGCAAAGCCTGAAAGAAAGAGTTCGGTCTTGAGACTCCTCTTAGCTAAATTGTCATAGCTGAGCCCTCATTATTCTAAAAAAATAAGGCCGAGGAAAAGTGACAAGAAGCGTCTTTTTTATGAGGCAAAGGCGTCCCTCCCGACCCTGCGCCATCTCTTCTTTTGTCTCCGCTGCATGGCTGGAATATCTGGACAGATTTTATCAACTGTGTTTTTGTTGCAGGAGGAGGCTGTCTGTCTCCTGTACAGCCGCTCGAGACAACTAAATTACTCAGCATACTGGCCTTTCGGCACCTCCGGATCTCTGTGTGACTCTGGATACTGCAAGTCACTTTTATGTTGTGCAAACTTTTGAAAGACCCAAACAAATTATTCAGAATCTATAGATTGGGTGTTCTTTGATGTATTTGCATTTTTGTTGTTGTTGTTTTGTTTTTTTGTTTTTTTTGTTTTTTTGTAAAACCAAAAACTCTTAAAAAATACATTACATTAAATTATGGATCATGGTATTAAATCTGCATTGACTAGCGCACAATTGTACTACTACCTGTGGTAATCTATTTGAGTTTAAAGAAGGGGTTCTTAATCTTTTTTTCCCACATTTTTTATCTAGTAATAAAATCTATTAAAATAAATTATTTATCATTATTTTAACTATTATTTTATTAACTTATTATTTTAAGTAAATGTAAAGTAATATTTTGGCGATTTATTAGCAGCATAAAGCTTAATAAATGATAAATAAATATGACTTTATAAATGTGTTGTGATTATTATTACCTAATTATTATTATTTTTAATTACAAAAATCTCCCGGCAAAGCTTTATATGATCCTGGGGGACCTACCGTATGGCTTGTTTATAATAAATATAAAATTAAATATCATTATTAATATTATTATTGAAACAAAAAGAAAACATTTACAGTATTGTACAAGTAGCTGTACAAGTGAACATTATGTTGTTGTTTTTTTAGATGTACCCCAGTGTGTGCATGCAGCCATTACAAATAATAATAATTTAAAAAAGAAGCCGTTCTTTAGGGAAAAATATATTTTAAAAATGTATTATTTTATTCTTTCTTTTTATTATATTTCTTTTAAAAAGTAGGTTATTTTTATTATTTGTAGATTTTGAAGGAATTTGTTTTGTATCAGTGTTCACGGTATAACTGTTTCCAGGTTTCTTATCACGGTATGTCGCCACATCAGTACATCAACACATCCCTAAATGACACGACATCTTATTGGGAGCGTTGCCAAGAAGCTTAAAACCGCAGGCCATGACCCCGGCACAGTGAAAGCGGCATCTGATCACTTTAATAATGAATCTCACGCCAGCACCTGGCAGCGTTCTTTCCCCCAGCTCGTCCCCTTGTTCCCTGACCGTGTATTAATTACTAAACGGGTCTGGTGATATCATGGAGCTGGAACGCTTTTTCAGTTCCCTTTGCACTGGACATACCGTAAATCAGCCTGGCTTTTCAAAGAAAGGCATCGGGGTCCACCTGTCAGCGAGGCTAAACACACACACACAGGCTTGGGACGGAACACAATGAACTGCTAACAGTTATAAAATATCATTGTTTGAGACTACAGTGCTGTACTGCATGCACTATATCTGCCAGGATTCCCATATGAGCCAGCTTTTAATGTTGGAGGCCTTGATTAAAAATAATAGTAATAATAATAAACTTCTTATGACTGTGCTGTTATTCTATAAGAGAGTGGAGTTACAAACATCGGTGCAAAATTAAACCTGTTTTGCAAGATTTGTCATGAACAATGTAAGATTATATAACATATCAATAAAAACTTTTAAAGGGGGTTATGATTCGTATATTTTTAAAAATATTTTGTGTCCCTTTATCATGGACAAAGGGTTAAAAAATACCATACTAAACAAACAATAGAAGTCAAGTGTGCCTGATTAAAAAAAGTTCAAACTTTTCTTTCGATTTTTACTGCTGACTCGTCATGTATATTATAATAAATTCTATGTACAAGTCTATCAAGATGACCACATGACAACACAACTCAATTTAACAGTATCAATAGATGAACAGAATAATTAAAATATAAAATAAAAAACTACTGATATGCCAGCCTCATTAAGAACCTATATGGAATGCATACATGCATACATATCACAAGACAATGGTACAGAAATTAAATAGGTATACAAACCAAACAACTTGATCTTAACATACAAGTAACAACATTTTATAAGCTGTGGCCGATTATCAGGCTGTCATGCATTTATTCAACTTTAAATAAAACAATCTGGTGGAGATAAAAAACAGAGAGCTTGGGTGCGAGCGAGCTTAATGAGAGGGCTGTAAAGTTAAGGGATGTGATAGCTTTCTGACCCAAAATGAGAACATCACGGTGGAGAAAAGGAATCCAGCACAGCAACCATTCAGTCTCAAATATCTTGTTTTCATAATCGTTGGAAGTCAAAGTTGTAATTAAAATCGAAATGCGATTAATTGCACAGCCCCAGCTGATTGCATTTTTTGATAGAGATATTTTTCCAGCCAAGTTAGATTAAAATCTGGAGGAAACGAGTCAGTCATTTCACAGTGTGGCCTAAGAGGGGAGCTGGAAGCTTAATAAGTGATCAAGTGTAGGCAGCCGAGGGTCCTGTTGCACACAACCTGAACCTGCCATGGCAGTCTTTTCTTACAGTGCTGAGAGTAATGAATAACTTGTATGTTTATGTATTTGCTTATTTATTTATTTTTGTGGTTGGTTTGTTTGTTTGATCTAAAAAAAAAAATCTTAAAAATGAGAGAGAACGAGTTAGGAATGTTTCTCCCTGGTTTTGCATTTCTTTACAAGATTCTTTTAACTATATACATTTGCGTCACATATTTTTTTTAAAACAGGTTTTATGAGTCATGAAAAAATGTAATTTAAATGCTAGTAGTAGGCATGATAAAATTCCCTATGTTTTGCATTATGAGATCTGGTTAAACACATACAGATACAGTAAACTGCAGTCTAATTTTAATTTTAAAACTGCTTCTAATTTCAACTTAAAATCAAAACATCCATAATTGTGATCGTTTCAGATCGTGAATTAACGTTCAAGAGTTTTATTTCTAATCTCAAAAACTCCTGGACATGGAAGTACACTTTTTCCTCCCTCGGCACTTCATTTGGATACAAAGAAAAAGTGATTTCCAGGGATAACATGAACAAACATGTTAGTTTTTAAGAACATGTGGTTTTAGCACAATCATGTTTAACTAATGTCTGGGGGAAAAATAGTCCAGGGCTATTAGAAATACTTACTTGAATGGATTTTTTTTTATAGTGGTGTAGAACGGGGGGTGGGGGGGGGGGTGAGGGGGGGAGATGGGGGTAGGTCTGTATTGTGCTTTGTCAATGTTCTCCGTATCCCTCTTGCGAGTGAAGATGCTCGTCTCATTAAGTTATGTAAATATAAGTAACTCTCCCCCTCTGTTTGAAGTCTTGCTCTGGATACATGGAGCCGATTTCTCTATCTGGGACATGTTTAAATATTTGTTTGTCCTAAAAAAAGATGTTCTCTTTTCACTTCACTTCTTCGTCATCATTGTCTTGTTCTTCTTCCTTTTCCTGCAATACATTTTCAAGACTAATCATTGTAGGTTGTAGATGCACGTCTGACCTTCCCGCTGCTGTCCTTTATACACTGTAGTTATATAGAGCTGCTTTCAGCTCATGCAAAAGGCTATAAGATGTTAGCATGGTCTTAAGACTGTAAAATTTCATTTGAAGTCATTATGTAAAGTTATTAGGGATTCAGCTGGTGAAGTGATCACTAATAAAGTAGTAAACTACATTAGTAAACTAATTGTCAGAGGAAATCATGTTAGTGTCCGACACTGATCCTATCAGATCTCGTCCTGATCGCTGACACACTCGGCCTGTTTCCTTGCAATGTAAAGTATTAAGAAACTTTTTTTTCTTTTGTATTATTATAACTGCTGTGTAAACTTTACCAAAATCCCAAACTAATCCAGTCATAATTTACAATAACCATATTACATTACATATTACTGATCACAATTTCAATCTGTTTATACACCATGGAATAAGTAGAAAAGCATTCAAGGTGTATTTGCTTGATTATTGCTCATGATGATGATACTCGGCACCATTACTACATTTGTGTTAGTAAATTACTGATGTCAAATCACTATACAGTATATGCACCAAAGCTTGTATGTACATTCCACTATAAGGATTGTACACTAACTGAATGCTGATCTTAGAGAATTTTAGGTCTATTTTAAATAGCCAGTTAACACACCGTGATCAGTCATACGAGTGCTGTTATTCTGGTGTGTGATGTAATACACAGCAACACCTGTGCTGGAAAGATGTAGGGTTAAATATTCTCCAGGGCACAATATACAATATCTATTACAGTTTTCTGTAAATATTTTTGTGTCACATTTATACACAGATAGGCTTGGAAGTTGTGTTCTAAACACATATTAAAAGCTTTCTATTGTAGTACTTAATTCCAGCTGTTAATATGGGGGTGGGGGAAGGCACACGAAAAGATAGCTAGCTAGCGGTAGAGGTACTAAGCAACAAAAGACAGTTGAGCATCTACCAGAAGTGCAAATAGTAGCATTTATGCATTAGTGCATATATTCATATAGTTAGATAGTTAAATAGATATTGAATTAAAAGAAAATAAAAATAAAAATATATATTTCTAGATTATCTGTACAATGTAAGGCAAATAAAACATTATTATAGAATTATTATAAAAACATATTAAACATTATTACATGTTTAATTTGGCTTCTTTATAATATACAATGAAAAGGTATTTTCTGATATATTTTTTGGCATATTTGTCACACTCAAATGATTGACATCGTCAAACGAATTGTAATATAACATGAGTAAATACAAAATGCATAAAAGGATAAATTAATGAAATTAAAGAAAAAAAAGTTAACCCTAACCCTGTCCAAACCTACCTGACTGTGTAAAAAATTGAGTCTTCCACATGGCATGGAAAGGGGCAAATACTTTTTCACAACATAATAATTTATTTATAACTTGAAATTGGTACAGAATTATTTATTATTGTATTAATTATTATTATAGTTTTATAGTGAAATACTATATGGCTTCACTAACATCAACAGGTTTACCCAGACAACAGGAACAGGCAATAAGTCCTATACATTTACATTTAGGCATTTGGCAGACGCTCTTATCCAGAGCGACTTACATTTTTATCTCATTATACATTTGAGCAGTTGAGGGCCTTGCTCAAGGGCCCAACAGCGGCAACTTGGTGGTTGTGGGGTTTGAACCTGGGACCTTCCGAACCGTAGTCCAATGCCTTAACCACTGAGCTACCCCTGGCCCCATACCCAGTCATAGTTCATTTTTAATACTTAGAACTTAATAGAACTGGATGTTCAGTGAAGGGAAGTCATGCAGCCACGGTAAAATATTCAGCTAGGAGGTAGTAATTTTAAAAGTAAGTAAGTGAGTATACAACATATACCTGTGAACCTGTGAAAGGGATCAGACATCTGTCACTATTCACTTGATGTGTGTGTGCTTGTGATATAGCTTGTAAAAGGGAGCGAGCAGGCCATTAAACAGCCACTAGTCACAGACCCAAAAGGAAATGCTAGCTAAGAACCTTTTTTCCATATTATTATTATTATTATTATTATTATTATTATTATTACTATAAGCTCATGTACCCAACTCAATCAGGCCAGCAGGGTAAGGGTTAAGGGTCACGTGGAGAGGAGGATGCTATATTCATTAAGATTTCCCCTTCCTCGTCTCCACCTCTCGAGCCATCTGAAGCACCATTATGGCTTTTCAGGCTGCTTCCCGCGTAGATTCCTTTCTCCCTGCACACAAAAGCCGCCTGCTCAGCTGGATGGGCTGGGAGGAGAGCTTTTTTTGACGTGAAGTGCCCTCAGAGGTTTGAGTTGTGAGTGCATGTATGTATTTGTGTCCGTGTCCATGTGTGTGTGTGTGTGTGTGTGTGCATTCCCATTACTGAAGGGCAGAAGTTGTGTTGTGTGATTAATGACCAAGTTGGCCTTGCGCACTAATGATGAATCCCAGCATACTAGGCTAATGATCTAATGTCTCTCTCTTGCTTATTGAAGGCTTCTCTCTCTCTCTCTCACTCACTCACTCACCCACCCACACACGCACACACACATGCACGCACACTTTTTTTAAAAATGTTTTGCCTTTGAACACAGTTCCCAAAATGTTTTCACTGTCAGCTGCACTGTTTGTTCTCAGGCAGACAATAGCCAAACCCTGGCAAAGGTGTGTGTTGGGAGTTTACACATATCTTGAGCTCAAAGCCTGATTGTGCATTTGTAATTCATTATTAAACACATACATAGAAGTTGCAGTCATGTAAGGGAACCTTAAATGCCTGCCTCTATAATATCCAATATATATATATATATATATATATATATATATATATATATATATATATATATATATACTTTTATCTCTGCCAATATTTAAATAGCTTTTTTCATTGTTTATTAGCCTTTTGTTTAAGTACATCAAGCATCCATGTCCATACTAATGATGCAGAGTGCCAAGAATTTTGCTTTCGTTACATCACTGTTATTTTTCCTCCAAATTGTGTGTTGACAACCCCTTGGTATTTCTGAATTGCCTAATGCAAATTTCAGTCCCAACTCTTCCGTGCTCTTTTCTAGTTATCCACTATGGAGAAAAGTGATCATTTTGTCTGAAGGGGAATTGATTAATTTTGGTGCTGTTTTTCAGTTTTGAGAGGATCCATACACCGGTGTGTGTTCCAGTGCTAATGGAATTTAGGATCCAAAGTTACAGGCCCTCGCAGGCCCATTTAATCAAGTAGTGTAAGCTCATGCATGGAGTGGGGAAATATTTTTCCTCTCTAACCTGTAAAAAGTGCATATTTATCACACTGTGAAGCACTTCCGCAGAGAGTTCCCCGTTTTCAGAGCCAAGTGTGTGTGTGTGTGTGTGTGTGTGTGTGTGTGTATGTGTGTGTGCACAACTGCGCGCACCCGCCAGAGTCTAGAAGTTTGTGTCTAGTCACGGCCTCCCATCCAGACCATCCTCCTCTCCCTTTAGTGATAACTCTGTTCCGGCCACTTAGATGTTTAACCATTGTGTTTCTGACATGCACGCTTCCTGCTCACACATTGGGGTTTATATGTGTATAAGGTCCAAGTTCTCCCCAGCCAGTGAAGACGCCAGATTGCATGCTGGATCTCATCCTAGGCGTCCGGCGGGGCCCAGAGCCTGAGGCCAGCACATCTGGAGGGAATGCTCTCACATCTGGAGGTGTATCCCTGATCTTTTGGCCTCCTCGTCCCTTCCACCCATCTGCTCCTTTTGAAGATTTTCATCCCTGTTGCTGCTAAAAAGTTCTCTGTACTGGGGTTATGACTCACTGCTGCCTGTCTGGGCTCAGTAATGTGTCTGGAAAGACGTTGTGACACTCCTGTAAGACACCTGCTTTACAGGAGTCTAAGCTCAGTCTTTACAAAGAGTTGTGTGCATGGATGTAAGGTAATTAACCTGCAGCCATTCCACCTTTGTATATACAGTGCATTTAGTGTATAGACCAATCAGCCATTACATTTAAACAACCTGCTTGAATATTAGGCTCTTCTCTTCCATCAGAATTGCTCTAATTCATTGCTGTGCTGTGCTGTGGTGTCTGGAGCCAAGATATTAGCAGCAGATTCTTGTTACTTGTGAGGAGGGCTGCCATGGATTAGAATTGTTTCTCCCACAGATGCTTGATGGGATTAGGATCTGGAGAATTTCGATGCCAGGGAAATCACCCCCTCATTGCACCTCATCATTCTGTGTAAAAGAGGATTCAGGGTTAAGCCAGGAGCAAAGGTAGTGACAGAGGCAAAGCAAGATCTGCCCCATCATGGATCGAAGCCTGATATTTTGAGACATGTAATGTGTATGACATGTTGCCAGGAGATTTAACTAAATGTAAACAGTTAGCTGCTTATCCATAGGCTGGACATATCTTGTACTGGAGCAAAACTGTAGTGAACCAACAATGAACTAACATAGCAGCTGAGATTGAAATTCTGTAATTCAAAGAATTCAATTCACGCCCACAGTTATGGTTTTAAAAGAGATGGTATAAATATTATTTCTGATGCAAATGTTACATCTCACGGTAGAGATTGATACGGTTGTGTTAAATGCCCCCGAAGGAAGCTTAATGCTGGCAATCTCTAAGAGATTCCCAAAGACCTTTCTGTTTCTTAGGTATTTACTTAACCACTTCTTCCAGCAGTGTTTCACTACTTCTAGTTAGTGTAAAGACGTATTCAATGATGGAAACTTTAAAGATCTTATGCAATTCGTTCTGGATATAAAAAAAAATCTGCTAAATGTAATTGGAATGCCCAACTGGGGGGTGCAGTTTAAATTACCAAACACAAGTGAAGGTGGCATTTTTAGGAGGGTGAATTTTATGTTAAGTGGCAGTCCCAAGATTTCCTAGCAGAACATTGCTCAAAGCATCACACTGCCTACACCAGCTTACCGTATTTCCATACAGTAGTTTTACCGTATTCCCAGCTTACCTAATTCCCAATTCCCATGGTGCCATGTCCTCCCAAGACCAGCAACAAGCATGCATTCACCCAGCCATCCACATGATGTAAAAGAAAACATGATTCATTAAAACAGGCCACCTTCTTCCCTTGACCATGGTCCTGTTCTGCTATTCATGTGCACACTGTACGCACTTTGGAAAACAATAAAAAGAGTTCAGGATGGGCCCTCAGACCAGCATGTGGCTTCTTGGTTCCTTGGTGTTCTGAAACTTTTCTATCATAAAGAAATTTAACTAGACATTCAGGTGTTTGCTCCTTGCATGAATCAAGTGTTGCCAGTTCATGGATAAAACATATTAGTTTCGGTGGAAAAAGCATACTTGGGATATAAAATCATTTTTTAAGCACTATTACATGATTGAAAAACACTGGCAGTTTAGGTCAACCCTTCTGACCTTGCAGATGTCCGTGGATTACTATAATACAGGAAGCAATTGGCTTTTTATTCCACGGCCATTGTGTCTTGGAACGGCATATAAAGTGAGGAAATGGTTGTAAGGGCTATTATGGCAAGAGTGAAAGAGAGACAGAAAGTTTGGCAGGTTTACATTTGCCCATGCTTGTTTATTTGTCCTAACCATCGTGGCCTGTAAATACATGTTGAAATCCTGAGGACACAATGCTCATGTGCATGTCGAACACGTTGTTTATAACTGATGCTCTGCGCATGTAAAGCTCCCTACTCTTAAAAGGAAAGACAACAGTCATGGAGCATAAACAGTTTATGACTGTAGCACTATCTCTGTTAGGACAGGATAAATACAGGAAAAAGAGTCCCTGCAAACTTCCTCCCAAGGACTTGCGCATACTTGCGCTATCTTATTATTATTTTTTTTTGTCCATCACTATTATACTCTTTTCTTTCCCCTCAGTTTGGTTATTTCTTTTGAGAGTCTTTTAAGCATCCAGTGGCTCTTTAAAGTTTAAATTGATGCTTTTCCAAGCCATGAAAATGAGTTGTACTGTATGTTCTGAAATGGGCTTTCTCCAAGGTTAGTGCTTCAAAATATAGCAGCATTTCTCTAAATCCTGTATTTGATCTATTTTACAGATTATGAATGGCTACAGTGGTTAATCAATCGAACTGTAGGTCCTACCGTCGCCGCGCTCGGCGGTACCGTTTGGCTTTGTGCGTTTGCTGGCTTTTACCGTTGAGTGGCGCTATATAACTACAGACTGACGCCTCATGCCTTAGTTCATTCTCTGCTGGATTAATGAGACACAGAGTTTTAGAACTGCACGTAGTAGCGGATAAAATCAAGTAAAACATTGTAGTAAAACAAATTTATAATCACAGAACTAAAATGACGATACAAATGTAGAATTTAAATTAAATTAAATCTTATTAGGATCAAATTTAAACAAAATAAATGTTAACACAGTGAGCCTTTAAATTTTATCACGTGTAATTAGAAAAGACGCGTGTAGGGTTTTGTGTCGTCTTATATCTTGTGTTCTTTAAATTTATAGTAGATTTATTAACTAAAATAAATGACCATAAAAATTATAACATTGTCAGGACGTTCTACTGCGTCGGCTAATGTTGGTCATTCAGCCCCGCTTGTGTTTTTGCGTTTATTATAAGAATGAAATGCAGTAGACTGATATGATCTGTAACGGATTCGACCCATGTTGCACGGGCGGCACCATAAAGCACGGACACGAGGCGAGGTCTTACGGGAAAAGGGTCATTTATTTAGGTAAAATGGGGAAGGAAAGTGTTGAAGGAGGGAGAATGGAAAGAAAGGGATAAAGATTGTGCATGTGCAGTTCCGGGGGCTGTGCCACACTGGCATGCGGGCACACAGCTGACAATAAGTGTTGGTGCGCGGTGTGGCAGAACTGAGCACGCGGAGGCAGCGCTTCTCCCGCTGTCGATGGCCGGCGCGAGTCCTCGCTGACGTAAAAAAAACTTAACACAAACGTCCTCGCAGCCTTTTCCTCTTCGGCAGCGGGGCTGCGAGGGCGGGCACGGTGCGGGAGTGAAGATGCCGCGGGAGCTCGCGCAGCTCTTTCTCGCGCTGTCCTCAGCGCGGAGATCAAAGGGCGGAATTCTAGTGTCCTTGTTTAAAGTGCCTGGCCGCGTCACATCTCCCCACTGACATGCTCCTTTCATATTTTCCATTACATCACGTACTTCCCAGACCTCAGACAAACCTCCGCGCCTTGCTTTTATAATGCGGAGCAAGCCCGAGATCATATTAACGTTAATTATCGTCAGCCGGCACAAATAAGCGGCCCCGTCCCTTTGGTGCCTATTCAGGGAGCCTACGGAGTGAGGGAGTAGTTATAGTAGATTTGGGCGTACACCCATCACACGCGCACGCCGTGGCAGATCATCATAATTGTCCTAAACTTGTATTTCATAAGGTTTTCCGAGCGGTGGTACAGCGCAACGGGGGTCATTATTTACTATTAAACATTAAACGAATTTACAAAACTTTATACGTGCGATTAAGCGCTGATTCTACGTAGGAAAGTAAAGAAGAGGATCCTGATGCTCAACATTCCGGAGACCAAACCCCATTTAAATTAAATTAACAAATATTGCATGTAAATAACAATAGCCCACGTTTAAAAAAGCATTTTTATTTAGATTATAAAAAAATAATCCTGCATCTGTTTTAGGTGTTCCAGCTGCCACTGTTCTAAAATTCAAATTAAATCAAATCTTATTAGGATCAAATTTAAGCACAATAAATGTGTGAGCCAGTGAGCCTTTTGATTTTATCACTTGTAATTAGAAAAAAAGCGTGTATGGATTTGTGTCATCTTATTTCTTGTGTTCTTTAAATTTATAGTAGATTTATTAACTGAAATAAATGACCATAAAATTAAAACAGTGTTAGGACGTTCTACTGCGTCAGCAGATGTCGGTCTTTCAGCCCCGCTTGTGTTTTTGCGTTATTATAAGAATGAAATGCAGTAGACTGTTATGATTTGTAACGGGTTCGACCCATGTTACTCAAACAACTCAGTTCAGGTGTAAGTAAATGTCTGTGCTGTTTGGGGGAGGGACGTGCTAATGATTTGGTCGGCTCTGTGTGTGTGTGTGTGTGTGTGTGTGAGAGAGAGGGGGGTGTCGCGGTCGTTTTCAGTGAAACAAAGGCTCAGCTGAAAAATGTTAGGCACATCAGTCACTTAACCCCCAATAAAAGGTATTTGAGTGTTATGATAGTTGTAATATAACAGATGCGCACTGAATACTAAACCTAAACCAGGCACGGAGATTAATGAACCAAGATAGCCCCCATACCCGTTTAAAAAAAAAAAAATAATAATAATAATAATAATATTGTGTATAGACTGATTAAAAACAATGCAATTTATGCTATCATAAGGAAAATAAGTTCTTCCATTGCAATGATTTAAAAAGGTACCAATGTCAACTTTAGAATCTAGAATCCAGGAGATTAAAATTACACAAATTGAAATCACTGAAAGTCTCCAGAAGAGCCTCAGATTCAAGAGGTTTTTAAAGTGGGGAGAAATGCATTTCAGTTCCTCTGAATGTATAGGTGAGAACAGCCGATTCACACCTGGGGAGGGTGAATCATTTGTATTTGAATGTTGTCTGGCATTGTAAAGCACTATAGTGACACTAAAAGAACAACCCAGGATTAATGGGAATTCTTATACTGCATAAACATTATTTAGCACCAAAAACTTCCTCGCGTTTGGAAAAACTATGCGTGCGGTTGAGCGCTGGTTAGACTATAGGAAATTAAATCGGAGGGTTTTTATTTAGACTATTAAAAAAATAACCTGCGTCTATTTTTAGGCGTGCCAGCTGCCACTTTTTAGTTAGAAGTTTTCAATACAAAGCTTATAATGCCCACATGACATGACGGAATAAGGCACGGCTGGTGATGATTGGGGTTTGTTGGGTTACAGTGGATTTTACTACACGGTGTGAGTGCAATGGCCATCCGTCTGCTCGCGCTGACTCTGCTCTCCTCGGATGGTACCGCCCCCCTCCCACCTCTCGCTCCTTTGAAGTTCCTGGGGCGCGTTCTATTTGCCTTGCTTGCATGCCGCACTTCCGCGTTGTTGCACGCGCGCAGCATACACAGAGCGTAGTAAAATCCACTTTAACCCAACAAACCCCGAGTATTTTCTAGCGCGGAGTGCAAGCCCGGGCAACGATAGTAACGATAGCTCACCAGTCATGTGTAATTCTGCGGTCCCGCTGCTTCGCATGTCTGAAGGGGAGGCCGCCTAACTAGTGAGCGAGGAGCGATATTGATTTGGGCGCACGCCGTGACAGGCTGAAAAAACTGTGTCAGATTAATGTGCAAAAACTATATAATAAAACTATATAAGACTACATGCCTTTATAAGACTTAACTTTTATTTAAGCGCACTCACAATAACGAAAAAACGTTGTGATTTTGTAAGTGTTGTAAGCTGTGCTGCTCTGTATTGTTTTTGGTAACCTTGAGCGCGTCAGAAAATGAACGCAAACGTTTATTTAAAGTCTGCTTGCTGTTTTCCCGACGCGTTCATAATCATTAGTCTACTTCTGCCGGTGCGCTCTGGAAAACTTAATGCATGCGGCTGAGCGCTGATTAAAACTATGGAGTAAATTAAAGAGTAGAATCACGATTCTGAAGTCCTGAGCCCAAACCTCATTTAAATTAAATTAACAAATACTATAAGTAAAAAAACAATAGCCCACGTTTAGAAACCGTTTATAAATTCTTTCCGACATGAGTTGGCCCGGTGTTATGCGCAGAGCGCCAGGAGATTTCCTGAAGCTCCGAAATCACTGGGGCATTTTTTCTAAATAGCCGCTATCTTTAATAACTTATGGAGGTTTTGAGCTGTATACACACGCATTCCTGCCTAAACAACTCTTAAAACTACACCTGTGACACAATAACAGTAATATTTCAAACATTCTGCAGGCTGATATTTGGAGAAAGGAAAGAATAATGAATAAACCAGTTGTTGGGTCAAAATAACCCAACCAGGTGTTTATTTGTAAACTACATCTCATATGAGCCAACATGAGCAACCCAACAATGTGTTTAAAGTACCTGAAATAATCCAGAACTTAAATAACAATAAACAGATACAGAGATACGCTGTATAACGGTCACTGTTGTATTTACGGCAACGAGCGAAAATGTCACTTTGCGCCACCTGGCGGCCATTTTACGAATGACTTTGAAATGCAACTAATTTATTTTGGCCGCTGACGTTTTTACGCGGCGGTGAGCGCGACGGTAATAACCATTCCGATTGATCAACTACTGTACCTCAAATGCTCAAAAGTTCTCTCCATGTACAGTAATGGTAGTGAATTTAGACAGAATGTAGAGGGTGTAGCGGCCTCATGTGAAGGACAAACCCTGGTCTCTGGTCTACTTTATGTCTTTATGTATTCCATAAAATATTACCCTGAAACTGTAATAGTCCAATACCTATAGACTACTGGAGTTGCTTCTCTGTCCCATAAAATGAAGGGGGTGGTGACTATATTTCCTCAGGTCAAAAGTGATTGTATCCTCATATCCATGCTTTACTATCATGAAGCCAAGTTTGATCCGTTTATAGACGGAATGAACCCTCTAAAATGCTTGTTGTCTGATCTTCATGTAGCACTGGCCATCTCACGACATTTAATTTACAGTCAGACTAGTTTCTCGTTTCTGGTAGTTTTATAGCATCCTGCTGTGTCTGCGTGAAACTGTATTCCATATCGCAGCCATCTTTCTCCAGCCAGAGTGAAGGAGTATTGTTTAAAGAGGATTCTCCTCCACAACAGTGATCCTGGGCTTGTCTGCTGGGCTCTAATATTTTGAGATTTTTTTTTCTCCTTTTTTTTTGTATTCGGGAGAGGATAGGAAGTGACACGTTGAACTTGGTGAACCTTTTCACATCCTGTCCCTGAGTGCTTGATTAGTATCTCCAGCTGGTGGAGGGTTACATACTGTAGCACCAGTGTTAGCATCCTAATAGGCAGAATTTCTACGAAATATTCCTGAAACGAGACAGTCCAGAACTCTAAAACTAACCCTGTCCCTTTTGCCAAGGTTGGCACAGGTAGACATGCTCCTAGCATCGTCTCTGATTTTAAGGAAGTACAAATGTCCATCTTTGTCTGGCCAACACTAATAAACGCTCTCTACTCCTTTTGGACTTTTCCTGTCCTACTCGCGAGGCACTTTGGTTGATATGCGGCGGGCTGATTTGGGGTTTAAATGCACTAAAACACTAAACAGTGTGTGTAAGGGTTTGGTACAGTGACAAGCCGAGCATCATGGTAACCCACCAGGCTACAAACCAAGCAATGTCAGACGTGAACTGCCTGCACCGGTGTATGCATAGGAAAAAGAAGGTATGGCCATTGTATTACATGGAAAGCTTTATAATACATTTTCAATTGGGTTTGTAATGCGCTGTAAAGTAAAAAAAGGACAAAAAAAAAAAAAACGGAAAAAAAGAAACAGTTAAACATTCAGTATTACATTTTAATGTTGTGTAAATGGTTCAGAATGATGTTTGGAGAGTGTGTGTCTCATTCTGGCGAGAAGCCTGAAGAAAAGGAAACAGCCTTTACTTGTCACATATACATTATAACACAGATTAATTATTTTTTCTCATTTGTTCCAAATTGTTAGGAAAGGGGGCAACCATTACACCATTATACAGCACTGGGTTGAACTTCCAACCTTTTTGGAGTAACCCAAAGCATTAATCATTCAACCACCACTGACAAACATCAAATTTATTTTCATGGCTGAAATGTGAATTTGTCTCTGTTTTATATATATATATATATAAATATACAAACAAGAAAGAAATTATATATATATCTTTCTTTCTTGTTTGTAGATATAATTTTGTGATTTATAGTTGTTTAAACTGCTTTAACCATTTACCATGAGCATTCAGAATTAAAGCAAAATACCTTTAAGTAAACGCTGTTTGTAGCTAATCTTCTCACAGTAAGCTAACAGAAGTATATTTCAGAGGTATACTGTAGGTGAACAGAATGGACTAACATTGTTCTCTGCAATTTGGTTGAGTCAATGAGGTCTCTGTCACTTCTAATGAAATTTAGCCTGCACTCCCCTAGTGTAATATTGAATTAACTAAGCGCACAAATGAAGCTAATTAGCCTGGCGTAGCCATGATATAATTCAATGAGTCATTTTTTTGAGAACGCAGCCTGAACCCTGAGAGGCCGAGGCCTGGTTCCCTCCTGAAAGGCATGATAAGTAAAGAATCGGGAACAGCCAGTCCAAGCGTGCACTTTCGCAAGAGATGCTTGCCATCGGGTTAACGGCGTAATTAGCCTAGCCCCGGGCTCGGGCAATGCATTTTCAGCTCTGCACTGCTTTAGCAGCTAATGGGCAAGAGATTTCTCTCAATTAGTGATAATGGGTCTCTATGTGTCAAGTCTCTGGAGGTTCGTAATATAACAGAAGGCAGCTGCATATGCCGAGTAAACATAGTAACAGGGCCGAGCGAATAAACAGTCGGCTGTGGCATCATTTGAAACCAATTAGGGTGCGAAAAGAACCACTAATGTTCTTTTATAGATTATACCGTAGGAACACATATGCTGTGTAGGTGTACATAGCCACATGTAGCAACTTTAAACCTTTCGGCTTTGATTAGCATTGCTCTTTGATCACATCTACCTTATTAATCGAACCATAGAGTCTTATGCATTTGTTTGTTTGTTTGTTTGTTCATATTGTTTGTAATATTAATACATTACAATGCATTACTCTACTAGGAGCCTCTTTAGTGTATAAAGGATAATTATAGGCAATCATTTTGACACACTGCCCTTATATAAAAAAATATTTATATAAAACTCACTTAAAATTTTTTTATCTCATTTTAAGATCAGAATTATTTAACATTTTGGAAAAGTAGTGGTTAGCATTGTGGCCTAATACCTTAGAGGTCGGGGATTCGATTCCCGCATGAAGTCTCACTCACTCACTCATCTTCTACACCGCTTTTATCCTGTTTTCAGTGTCGCGGGGACCTGGAGTCTGTCCCAGGAGGCTTCTCTCTATCACACTATGGGGGATTCGGAAATGCCTATTAGCCTAATCTGCATATCTTTGGACTGTGGGAGGAAACCGGAGTACCCGGAGGAAACTCACAAGCATGGGGAGAACATGCAAACTCCATGTACACAGAGACGGGAATCGAGCCTGGCCGGGAATCAAACCCAGACCCTGGAGGTGCAAGGCGACAGTGCTAACTACTACACCTCCATGCCGCCTGCATAAAGCCTGCGTGCAGGTGTAAAAGTTGCATTTTCTCCCCGTGCTTAGTGGATTTCCTCCCACAGTCCAAAGACATGCAGGTTAAGTTAATTGGCATTCCCAAATTACTTTAATGTGTGTGTGTGAGTGTGTGTGTGTGTGCACGCCCTGTGATGGACTTGTGACCCTGCACAGGATAAGCGATATAGAAGATGACTTTTTTTTTTTCAACTTTCTTCTCCATGGTAACTGAATGGATGCTGATGATTTGGTGGGTAGTGATCACACTTAAAAAGCTGAAGCATTTATTTAATGGAAAGATGTCACCAATAATGAAGGTCGGAGCTCCTTTGTAAATGTCTGCTGAAATGGCCCGCAATATTGCATTGACTGTGGCCTCATTGTTAGGGAGCAATATGGGTGAAAAAAGGAACTTGATACATGCTGGGTTTAGTAGTGAGAAGCTGCTGTTAAGGTGGTTAATGGTTGGTTAAAAAGGAGAGAACAAAATGAGTTTTAAAGACAAATCATCCACTCACATGAGAAATCAAAGCTTGAGAGGTCATTAAGTTGAGAGCATTATAAAAGTGTGTGCTGAAAAGTGGGGGGAAAAAAAGTCTCTTTGGCAACAAACTCTTGGGAGTTTCTGATTAAAAATGGTTCGCTCCAGTAATGATGAGCGACAGTTTAATATTTGCCTCTCTCTTTTCATTAATTTTTTTTTTTCCTAAGGCTAAATTTTATCAGTGGGTAACAATTGCATACTGTAATTAGGACAAATGAATCTGCTGTTAACAAATGCATCTGTTCATTTGCTGTGCTCTTAGCTACAGTAGCTACAACACTGCTGTGCCCGTGATGGAAGTCTTGTGAACTGCTCACAAAAGACAGTACATGCACAGCCTTGCCCCCGCTTGCACATTCGATTATCTTTTAAGTGGGTTTTATATTATTGCATTAGTGCTAAACTCATTTTTCCAACATTCTGCTCAACTCCGTGCAGTTTTCAAACCCTGCACAATAGTTTGTGACCTTGTTTCTTTTCTGAATGCTAAATTTAAAGAACCGAGGCTTTTATTGGGTTTATTTGTTTCCAACCCATCATGCTATTGTTTGATTTCTTAAACTTTTGCTTGAATACGATAGCCATGTGAGTGAATAGTCGCGCTCAGGCTAAAGCACACCCATCGGTTCATATTATTTGTTCATGACCCAGGGTGTGTTTGGTTTGACCTCATACCTATGGATGTATTTGGTTGATATTGTTCCTCTAGTGGCTGGGAGAAAACAACAAATGAATTCCGGCATATGTGTATCTTTTCAGACAAAGGATAAATATTTGAAAGCAGAAAAGGTCTTCTGTGTTAATTTGTACATTTGCAAAGGGACCACATAGGTCATGCTGCTTAATCCCATTTAAGTGTGTGACTCTTCTGACACTGTGTCAGAACGAGGCCTTTCATTTTCATTTCTTCAGAAATGTCCATTAGTGTCATCATACCGAGGCATATTGCTGACATTATTATCCAGATCAACTTTTGGATGATAAAATACAAGCATGGTGTACTGTAGTGGTTTGGGCGTTGGTACTGTAGCTTAGTGGTAGGTTTCTCAACTGTCATGTGGAAGGCTTTGATGTGAAAACCCAAACCCAGATACTACTGTGTTCAGTACAAAGCTAACATCTCAATTTGGTTGAAACTATGTAGTTCTGGTCCCAAACCTAGAAAAAATTGCGTCTAGGATACAAATTACTGTACATATACTGATGAGAATGTCTTAGCAGGTAAAAGAACAACAAATACAGTATAAACACAGTAGACTAAAAGTATACTGTACTTTGTGTGTTAGTTAAATTGGGCAATACTACCCTTGTGACATATCCCAGTCATATGTTGAAGGTGCTCCTAGTCGTCGAACATCAATGCCTACACTTGGAGTTGGGCTGTTGTACTGAATTTATACAAGTCACTGTTACCAGGCCAAAGTTAATTATTTCCTTAAAACAGTCAAACCTGTGCCAAGTTCCATAACCTAAACAGTTGTATTCTGTTTGCATCACAGCAACTGCCTGGTTCAGTGGTGGCCCAGACGGTTGAGGCTCTAAATTGCTGATCAGAGGATCAGGGGTTTAAGCCACACCACCATTGAGGCATCACTGTTAGGTTCATGGGCGAGAGTCTTTACCCTACATAGTGCCAGTCCTGTTACACTGTATACTTCTGTTACAAGTCCTATCTAAGAGATCTAAGAGATGCTCAGTCATCTCTTTTTAATTTCTTTAACAATGTGACAACACGGTTCCTGGACCATACTGTAAGAGAAAGTGATTCTAATTTTACAAATACACAACTGGTTGGGATGGTTGCAGCAGAAAAGGCATCTTCAGCACCAATGATTTGGTTTATAATGATGATGGTATGCCAATGATGGTTTATCAAAGTTACTTTTAGGTTTGCTCCATATTTACAGTAGAAGTCAGAAGCCTACATATGCTTGAAAATCATTAAAACTGTTTTGTCCTCTCTACAGATTTCACATTAACAAACTAGTTTTGGCAAGGACATCTAGCTTAAGTAATTAGTATTTCCAACAATTGTTTACATATTTCAGTTGTAATTTACTATAACAATTAAGGCCTACCTTCAAACTCAGTGCCTCTTTGTTTGACATCATGAGTATAAAATAAAATAAAAAATCAGCTACGACCTCAGAAAAAAATAGGGACCTGGTTCCACCTTGTGAAAAAAATTTAAATGTTCATCTGTACAAACAATAGTACAAAAACATGATGAATGTATTTGGATGAATAAACCGTTTTACAAAAAGTACAAATCAATCTGAGAACAAGCAAAGGACCTTGTGAAGGCATTGGAGGAAATGGGTACAAAAGTGTCTACATCCACAGTCCTACAGTACTGTATATCGACGTAACCTGAAATCCTGTTCAGCCAGGAAGAAGACACTGCTTCAAATCCACTTTAAAAAAGGCAGATTACAGTTTGCAGCTGTAGACAAAGATCTTACATTCTTGAGGAATGTCCTCCTCTCTGATGAAATATAAATCAAATTGTTTGCACATAATGACCATTATTACTGGAGGAAAAAGGGAGATGGTTGCAAGCGGAAGAACACCATCCCAACAGTGAAGCATGGGGAAGGCAGCATCATGTTGTGGGGGCTTAGCCTCGGGAGTAAATGGAGCACTTTACAAAATAGTTCGCATCACGAGAAAGAAAGATTACGTGGATAAATTGAAGCAACATCTCAGTAGATCAACCAGGAAATTAAGGCTTGGTTGCAAATGGACAAAAAAACTGCAATTGTACTTCCAAAGTTGGGGTAAAATGGCCAACAAAGACAAGTTAATGGAATCGACCTGAACGTAATCCAATAGAAACTTTGTAGGCAGAAATAAAAAAACATGTGTGGGCAAGGAGGTTTACAAACCTGACTCAGTTACACCAGTTCTGTCAGGAGGAATAGGATGCAATTCCAACAGCTTATTTTAAGAAGCCTGTGGAAGGCAACTCAAAACATTTGACCCAAGTTAAGGAATTCAAAGGCAATGCAACTAAATACAAAATATTTAAGTAAATGAAATCTTCTGGGAATGTGATGAAAGAAATAGTCTGCTATTATTCTGATATTTCACATTTATTTTAAATAAAGTAGTGATTCTAAGTGACGTAAGGCAAGGAATGTTTATTAAGGTTAAATGTCAGGAATTGTGAAAATCTGAGGTTAAATGTGTTTAGGGCTAAGGTTTATGTAAACCTCTGTGTTAAGGGATAAGGTTTGTGTAAACTTCTCATTTTAAATGTATAGTTATGTTAATAATTGTGGAATTCCTGGGAGAACATAACTATACAGTTGCTATACAACTATATAACTATAACTATACAATTTCTGGGAAATGTCAGGAATTGTGAAAATCTGAGGTTAAATGTGTTAAGGGCTAAGGTTTACAGTCACTAAGCCACTTTATGCACTCCATACTGCACATAATTGCCTTTTGCACAACATTCATTGCGGACATTCTTTATACATTTATAAAGTCTCACAACCATGTGTGTATGTGTATATAAATGTATGCATATGTGTGTATGTGTATATGTATATATATATATATATATATATATATATATATATATATATATATATAGAGAGAGAGAGAGAGAGAGAGAGAGAGTGTGTATACTGTGTGTATATCCTGTATGTGTTTTTTAATTTATATATATATATATATATATATATATATATATATATATATATATATATATATATATATATATATATAATACTTGCACAATATTAATACTACTGTATTACTCATATGTATATTTATTCTTATAATTGTACACCACTATTGCTTGCACATAAGAATTTCACTCACATGTGCTGTACCAGTTTCCCAGTAA
The DNA here is from genome assembly GCF_024256425.1 of Clarias gariepinus. Classification (NCBI taxonomy): domain Eukaryota; kingdom Metazoa; phylum Chordata; class Actinopteri; order Siluriformes; family Clariidae; genus Clarias; species Clarias gariepinus. The sequence goes on along the minus strand of NC_071123.1, from coordinate 17,799,654 downwards.
CGTGACGTGACAATAAAAGTGACTTGACTTGACTTATGTAAACTTCTAATTTCAAATGTACAGTTGTGTTAAATATTGTGGAATGTCTGTAAAACAGGTTTAGTTCCTGTTATCATTTGCATTATAGCAGCTACTGTACAGTACATACTCTAGTCCCCAGAATTTCCTTTTGCTTTATGTTTTTAATACGAAAAACAAATCTTATTACCTTTTTATCAAGGAATGCATAAGGCATAAGGACACTGGAGAATTTTTAAGTGTCACAACTCTAGGGTTGTCCACATCAAGTCATGTTTATCTTCTTGTCACGGTAAGCAAAGAGAATTACAATTAAATGTTTCCCCTATACTTTTGTGCAAGCTTCTGCTTCAGGATTTGATCAATCTTATTAAAAGATCATCCTTTGTTGATTTCCACTCATTGTTTGCTAAGACAGTGCAGATAATTACAGTCTTGCCGGGTTGAGATACAGCACGTGCTCTGAAAGAAGAGACAAAACAAAGATGGTACAAGGCCTCGGGTGTGTGCTCCTGGTTTAGGTGGTAAAGGTGCTCCCCCTACCCTCCCCCCCCCTTTTGTTATCCCCAACATTTACATTTTTTGTGATTCACTGTTTTTTTTTTTCACTGATTAAAAAGACAGGATTACATTTCTTTATTATTATTTATGAGCCTGTGAAAAGAGTTCTTCTTTAAAAGTCTAAGTATGAAAGATGTGGCTGGCCATTGAGAAAGCAAGCACGTGTGTGTATGTGTGTGTGGGTGTGTGTGTCTTATCAGTAAGAGTGCGGTTGCTCATCAGTTGGAGTTCCGACCAGTACGGCGCCTTCCCTTATCACATCCCATCACGCTGTCATACCTTCGGCAGAGCCCACGCCAACATGGCTGGCCTTTCTCACACACACAATTTTTTTCTTCCCTTCTCACTTACTTATGTACTTATTTCTCTCTCTTTTTTTTTTTTTGCTTTGTTTTGTTTGGGGAAACAACATTGAGATAGGAGATGAGGCCTGATTTCGCAGTCCCTGAGTCAGTCACATTGTCTCATCTGATTTGATCTGGACACGTGCTATACTGTAGGGGTGCTACGTTATTGTGGCATCCAGCACACGGAAAGATCTCCCAGCACCAAATACGCTCTGCTTAGAACCAGATCAATTCACAATCCCGGATATCATATATGAAATTTGATTATCCGTGTGCTGGATGAAGCTGTCATCTGCGTTTCTTCATTTGTGTGAATGTATGAGTGTAAAGTTACAATACCCCAGTGCCTGATCAGAACCGAGTTCCAGTACAGTAGCTCACTTTCACCAGATCGATGAAACTCTCAGACAGCTATATTGACTTTTTTCTTTTCCTTTTTTTGTTTTTGCACCACTGTAATGTAATAGACCTCATAAAGCAAACATTTCCTTTGGTTTCAATTCTATACGGTGGAGGAAAGATGCACTGGCACTTAACCTTCCTGTTCTGGTCACTACACAGTAATGCATGTTGAACAGAAGATCTCCTTTTATATCAATAAAAACATAAAATTTCTTATTATTTTTTTTATATCTGATGTTTTCTTCAGTTTTTAACACTTTAGTTTGATTTATTTTTCTATAACTTTCTTTGTTTGTATTGATTTATTAACAGATTTCTCCATGTAATGGCAGCCTAGTGGTTAGCACTGTGGCCTTGCACCTCCAGTGTCGGGTTCGATTCTCACCCTGGAGTTTGCATGCTCTCACTGTGCTTGGTGGGTTTCCTCAGTGTACTCCGGTTTCCTTCCACAGTCCTAAGACATACAGATTAGGTTTATTTGCGTTCCCAAAATTGACTGTTTGAACTGAGAATTGAATGGTGTACTCCCCCTTGTCCCCAAAGTCTCCTGGGATAGGATCCAATCCCCCGTGACCCTATACAGGATAAGCAGTATGGAAGATAAAAAAATCTTTCTTTTCTTAAAAAGAACAGTTAAAGTTTCTGTGCAATATTAATTCATTTTGTTATTCTATATAGGTGTAATGAAACAGTATTTTATTTTTTCAGAAAGTATTTTAGTAGAATCCTTTAAGAATTCATTTAGTCATTATCCTGGAACCTGTGGAGTAAACTTAAAATATTGGGTATTGGGTTTTATTTGTGTGTTAATTCCTCAACATAAGGTTTACAATCAGGACATGGATGACATCTCTATTTTGTTACTAGGAAATAAATAAACATAAGAAAGCAACATACATTCATTCTTTTTCCTGCTTTTCCTGTCCTGGGTCACGGGAAGCTTGGAGCCCATTCCAGGCTACATGGGGCTCTGGCTCAGGGGTAGCTCAGTGTTTAGGGTGTTGTACTACTCGTAGGAAGGACCCAGGTTCAAGGCCCTTAACCATCAACTGCTTAGATGTAAAATGAGACAAAATGTAAGTCACTCTGGATAAGGGCTTCTGCCATAATGTAAGAGCCAATGCTTTTTTTTTTTTTTTTATGTTCACTGGTTCCTGCTTTCTAATGAGGTTCAATGTGGCAATCCTGTAAAACCTTTATGTAGGTTTTTAAATAAAACAACAGGGTGCCCAGTGATGGTGTTTTTTTTTTTTTTTCTTTTTTTTAAATAATAAAAAAATATTATTTTCCTAAAAAAGATTTTTTTTTTAAGAGATATATTTCTCATTAGTTCTTAAATGTTATTCTGCAACAAAGGTTCCCAAATAGAACAAGTAATTCTCACTAGAAATAGGGATTTTTGTTATAAAATGTAATTATGGAAAAAAAGTGGTGTGATATGCACAAAGCAAAGTGTGTATTGGGTATTGAGAGAGAGAGAGAGAGAGAGATAGTCCAGAAAAGTATGTATGGTGTGTTCTGTGAAAGGTACCTGCACCTGAAGGCATTGCAGACTCTACCGACTCTTTTCTTCGGAACCGATTGCTTGAAAGACTGAACCTCAGGCTGGGTAATTCAGGCATAAAGGTGGTTTATTGTTATACACACTGCTCTTATTCACTCCTGTGGAAGCCTCTTTGCAATAAGAAATGTCATCAGCACTGATAGCAGGTTAAACCTGTGACCGCTTTGGCCCCTGGATACGCTCTCTTGATCTTCTATCCACCCTTCCTGCTCCCTCACTCTCCACCTGGCTATACTGCCTTTCCTTGTCCTCCTTCTTCTCGCACTATCCAAATCTTCCTCTGCTGACCTAAGGACCTTCTTCCTTAATGAAAAGGTGTGATTCGCATTAACTGTCAGTGTTGACTCTCTCTCACTGTGAAGCTCCAGGAAAGCAAGAGGGAGAGAATGACACGGAATGAGAGCGAGAACCTGAGAGGAACAGCAGGCTTTCCTATCTTCCATAGCTCCTCGAGACGGCCGATCGGCACGTCCCGAAGCCTAGCCGCTGAGATTTATTGCCCCGATTCGCTCTTTCAGCTTTCACTGGGCTTCTGGGAGAGGCAAAGAAAATGGTTTCAGCATATGGAATGATTCATTGGCCCGCGGCATGCATGAAACAGGAACGGAAAAGGGCCAAGAGCAGCGGATAAGGGCTTACGGTGGAGGAACATGATGAGGATGCAGTGTTGAGATGCATTTGGCAGGCTTGATAAGCTGGACGGTGATTAACGGAAATTAGGTCAGAAAGGAAGGGCATGTGCATAGGTGTGTGTGTCCTTTTATTTGTAGAAATACTACGTCATATAGGAACAGCGCAGTATTTGTGCATGACAGCATAGACAGTGATATGACTTTCATGGTTTTGTGTTTGTGTGCAGATGTGTGTGTAACAGCTGCCGAGTGGCCGTGCTTCTTCGTGACCTCCGGACCGCGTGCTTTCAGTTTGACAGAGCATCTGTCATCTACACACTTCTTCATCTCTTTCAACCCCTAATTGAGTGATTTTTATGGACCAGTTATAATGTGCATGTAACGTATTTTATAGGCATTTTCACTCTTTGATGTACAGAAAGACTTCATGGCGGATATCAATTTCACCCTCTTGTCTATAAGGTTACATTTTACCCTTTTATGGTACAGAGACAGTAAAATAAATAAAATAATCACACACTGCATACTTAGACGTACTGTAATGAAAATAAGTTTGCATTTCAAAATAGTTTTCACTTCGCTCTTTGAGCAAGAAAGCATTTCTTAAACTATACTTTATTTCCTTAGTTATTGTTTCTATCATGGCTAATGTGAACTACAAAGCTTTCCCTAGAGATTACTAGCCTCTAACACAAGGTTGAATTCAAAATCCTTCTCAAACTCCCAATCAATGCATTACTTGGTGTGTGGAATAAGGGTTTGTACACCCTAGAGAACATAGTGCACATGGTTTCTATTTTAGTGTATTTAGGATTAAACCCCTGAATCCGAGAAGTTTACGTAGCTAAAGTTTTAAAGTGGAATAAGTGGGAAAATAAAAAGAAACATATGAGATTTACAGGACTGTCCACCACCTCCAGGGTTTATTCTCCTCACCTTTTGGCTACATAGTACCATAAAGAATTTAAAACTACTTTGGTCTTAGTTCCGCCAGTTTTGGAAGTTGCATAAGTTTGTGGGGACGGTAGCAAAAAAAACTTTTTAAATAAACAAATAAAATAATATAATCTGTTGATGATAAATGCGCAAAAGTCTTGCCTGTAATGCATCTGTAAGGCACATGCAAATAATTGCTATAGAGCAAGCATGTCCTAAAAAAGATTCTACATTCAAAAAATGCTACAGAAACAGTAACTAATGAAACAAAGTCAATAAATAGTATAATGACGCTTTGCTTACAATTTAGTCTTAGGTACAATTTGTGCATTTTCAAAAGAAACTTTGAGCTTAATTTTACGGAACATCCCACCGAACCAACCGCAGTCCATCTGGGGGTCGCACCTGCTTCATTTTTCATGCAGCAAAACCCAGAGGTGTTTTTCTTATTCTTTTACATAATATACTGCTTTCTTTTTTGGCCTACATATATTTTCTGGTATATATATATATATATGTGTGTGTGTGTGTGTGTGTGTGTGTGTGTGTACATACATGTATTCCGTGTGTGTGTGATTCTGGGTCATTATATTCCAAGCATTACATCCACAGATGGTTCTGCTGTCAAGGGAAGATGATACTCGCTCATCTGGTGTTGTAAGACACAGAGGAGGCCTTTGTGAATTCATCCTCAGATCAAACTGACCCTCGACTCTCCATGCATGAAGAGCCGAAGTCAGGTGACAAAAAGGCATCACAGAACATTGAAAAGAAAGGGCACACAGAGGTGTGGATATTCACTATTCGGTGGCTTCATGCTTTCAGCACAGTTCTCTATTGTGTTTCCATTTTGATTTGGCTAATGACATCATAAAATATACATGTGATGCAGCATTAGATACAGATGTTTGACAAAGTCTGACCAAGGTGTACCGTTTAAATAATTTTTAATTTTGAGAGAAATTATATATACGATTTGCCCCATTTTCATTTTATTTAAGTATTTTGATACCAAATAACGATCAGCCATAACCTTTCAACTACCTGCCTAATATTGTGTATGTCCCTCTTGTGCTAGCAAAACAACTCTGATTCATCAAGACACTCCACATGATGTGTGCTCGTATCTGGTACCAAGATGTAAGAAACAGATCTTATAAATCCTGTAAGTTGCAAGGTAAGGCCTCCATGGATCAGACTTGTTTCTTCAGCTCATCCCACAGATTTTTGACTGGATTGAGATCTGAGGAATGAATAGCATTTAGCATGCCCATCAAATCATCCTTGAAGCATTTTTAAGAGTGCGGCAGGGTGCTTTATGCTACTGAGAGTGTTCACTGACATTAAGGAACACCGTTGCAACAATAGTCCAGTAGGTGGTACATGTCAGTGTCATCCACATGAATGCCAGGATCTAAAGTTTCCTGGACATTGTCCAGAGCATCACAATACCTCTGTCAGCTTCTTCCCATAAGTGCATCTTGGTCTTGTCTCAAAACACATGCACCTGACTATACTGTGATGGGAAAGAAAATTAGATTAATCCACTACCTTCTTTCATACTACTCACAATCCCCCCCCCACCCCCAAAAAAGGGTCTTTCTGATGCATTTCTGTCATAGCATTTACTTTTTTGCAATTTGTGCTACTGTATCTCTTGTGTGGGTTTCGACATCATGTTCTTCATTCACCACACACATTACTGAACCCTGGATGCCTATGACTCAGTTCACCAGTTGTCAATCCTTGGTTTGGTAGGTACTAACCACTGCACATTCGAAACACCTACAAGGTGCTCTGCCCCAGTCGTCTAGGCATCAAAACTCTCAGGTCCTTATGCTTGGCCATTATCCTGCTTCCAACATGTCAAGTTTGAGAACCTTTTGTTCCCTTGATGCCAACTATATCCCACCTTGTGCTGCTGAACAATCAGAGGTCGTGTGGATGACTGTGTCATCCAATGTGAAGCTGTGTATCTAACCTTTCCTGGCAATAAATGTGCAATAAAACTAAATGGAATCAATTGGACAATGAAACATCAACGCTGTAGGGCTACAAAAGAAAATAACAAAGGCAATTTCTACAGCATTCGCCTGAAATGTTATCTTCGCCCTGCCATAAACAGGAGAATGACCCACCCAGTAAGTTTACATGCAAGGTAAAGTCGAGCAATGGTTATAGCTCCGTTAGGCCATTTAATTGGCCTATTTTCTTGTGGAAATGGATCTAAAGTTACCAACTTACCAACAGTACTGCTCCCAGGGTACCTAACTTTAAAAATCAACTTTTTATTATTTTTAAATAAGGTGGAAGGTAATTGTTGAAACTAGACACTAAGTGAAAAACCAAAACAAAATAAAATACTAGCAGCTAAGTGTGCTTTTGGGTGTACATTCCAAACACTGATTGGTTCTTTGCAGCTAGAACTTTTTTGTTGTATTGTGCTAACATTGGACAACGTAGCAAAGCAGCTTTACAAAAATGTTAATTCTGTAAATAAATATTAAGCAAGCCAGAGGTGACAGTGGCAAGGAAAAAAACTCCTTAAAAATGGCCTTGGAAGAAACAAGACTTGAAAGGGAATTCATCCTTATAGTACCCCTGTGATTATTTTCCTGGTATCAGAGGAAGTGTAGGTGCCAGAGCTTTGGTTCTTGGGTTGTTTGAAAAAGAAAGCTTTAAGCTATTGGGATGCCAATTATCTGGTCTGCTGTATATTTAGATTATTTAGTGAAGGATTGCAGTTTTTCCAAAGTGGTTTAAAAGTATTTTTTCAGTGTGTGCACTCTACAGACATCATTATAGTAAATGGAGAGATTTTTGCAGTGATTCAGGACCATTTTTGAAAAGGTGAATGCTTTTTGATCAACATGATTTTTATTAACGTAATTGAGTTTTTTGAGCACTTTAATCTTTTGTCTTTCAATCATACCAAAAACAAGCAAGCTAGGAGTCAAGGGAGCTTGAAAATTGTGCGTTTTGCATTGAGATTGGGATCGGTCCATTGTCCTCGGGAGACCCGACACGAGACTTATATCAAAACTGTTTTGATATAAGTCTCGTGCAAAATTCAGGGAGATATTTAACCCTGTCTGAAATAAAAAGGATTTCCACAGGGAATCTTAGCCCGATTCCTCCACCAGTAAAATCCAGATCAATTTGCATTTTTTTGCTTTGAAAATAACAATAGTGAGTGCGCTCTATCAATAGTGATAAGTAATTTGCCAAGTAGTTTACAAAATGATCACTTGTTGTAACTTCATTGCTCATGGAAGGTTTCTCCTCTAGGGGGTGCTTAATTTTAGCACAAATTTAAAAAATTGCATTTTTTTTACACTACAATGTGTATTTTTTTATTATTAAATCTACTCACATTTAAAGAGAAATTTTCTGAAAACTTCATGGAAATTAGAAATGATGTGTTTCTTAGAAAATAAAGTAGATACAAGTTAAAAAAAATTTTTTTAGGGAAACTCTGGTCTCCATCTTTATCAGGTTTTAGATTGGAGGAAACAGGAATATGGTTTACACTTAGGATCTTGTTAATAGTGCATTGTGGGGGAAAAAACTACACTTACAGCATTTGGCTGATGTCCTCATTCAGAGCAACATACATTTTATCATTATACATCTGTGGAAGGGTTAAGGGCCTTGGTGGTGATTGGGTTTGAACCTGGGACCTTCTAATCAGTAGTCCAATGTCTTAAGTAAACTTTTTTTTTTTTTTTTTTTTACTAAACTTAGGGTTTGGATAAATCACTGTGTTTAAGGTAGACAAAATGCTTAAAAGTGTTACATGCTTGTAACTTGGAATATAGCAAATATTCACATTCTGTTAAGGATATGAAAAAGCTACTTAATTTGAAAAGGCCTTTGCAAATCACGCTGTTTCTCCTTTTACACATGTTACACTGGCTATCAGAGTCTTCGTGAAGAATGTGCAATTCTAAAAAGGTTTTGTTCAAAGGCTTTTTATTTGCAATGACTGTATCTTAATAAAAGTCATTTCAAAAGGTTAGAGTGGGACTTGCAGGCCAGCATTAACATAATAGTTTTAGCATGTCTTTGGTTCTGATCTAAGTGTCATTGAAAGGGTATACTTCTAAACACTTTTTTACTGCCATTAGATACTTTAAAACGTTCCATGATATCAAAGCAGATTAGGGCACATGTTTTGCTTTTCCTGTTGTATTCTGTATAATGAAGGTGAAGGAGTTGTGTCAGGATATCACTGCTTAAGCTTTAACCTCCTCACTGATCTGGAATCAATCCCTTTAAAATAATTCACGAAACATTGCTCAAATGTCGAAAGCGATGGAGAGAGGAGGGCCACACAAGGATTATGTCTCCCCTTTAAGTTGTGTTTACACAGTCGTAGGGTGAAAGATTGCAGGACACTCAGCACCAGTTTGAAAGGCAGAGGCGGAGCGAAATAAGGATACAATTTGGCACTTAGTGAGGCTAAATGATTTCCTCCAAGTGCCTGATTTCTACTGGGAAATCTACCCCCGCTTGCAGAGTTGCATCCGGAATAATGTTTATACAGTGTTTTTCTTTAATCCTTTCTTTTTCCTCTTTCATTTCCTTTCAAATGAATAATTACCCTGACAACCACAGGGAGAAAAAAGCATTCTTCTTAATGTTAAAAAAGGTGTTATATTTTATTATCATCAAAGGAAACTCTTGAATGGAATAAATGATGCCTAAATTATGTTTGGAAAACGTGTTTCTTATTGTAATAAAAGAGACATCAGTGAAACTTCAGACCTGATGGCCTACTAAAGAACTGCTGCTCACTCCCTACTGCAGGATAAACCCTTATATTCATCCTTGAACAGAGATCACCTTCTTGAGTTTAGTCAGTGTTTCTAGTACAGTAGTAGCTGCCCAATATAGGTACATAGGAGAAACAGTAATAAATAAATATTCTTTCATGTGTGTGATGGTGTTACACAACACATCTGTGCCTGAGTAATAGCCTATGATGAGTAACTACTCTCAAAAGGTTAGACTTTACTCTTTCCACACTAAACCAAATTCATCACCTCTTAAGGATGACATGCTTGCTTCGTTTTCACTCTCGTATTCGGTCACTGGAATGCATGGACAACATGGATGAACCGCAGGATAATGTTTTCTCTCGTTCTTGAGCGCTGATCTGTTACCTTGTATTGGTTTAAGTTAATAGTGGTCTACATTAAGTTAGAGGAAAAGGAACGGCTTCTGTCCGGGAGAGTTTTCTCACAGATCTGATTCATCTGTTAGGCGTAATAGGCACCAGAGGCACTGGGGCATGGGCTTAATAAAAAATGATGAGAATGGTTTTCCCATGGGAGGCAGATTTGCTGGCTGTTTGTAGTTGTTACTTATTACTCAATATTTTCTTTGAACATTTCATTCACACATTAAGTATAAAGTCACAGACATAAGCAATTTGTTCACACCCCTAACTCTATGTCCACCCGATCACCTTCCACCCCCAAACTATTTCTCTTTTTCATTCTTGCACATCTGTGTGGAATCATTTTCCAGCCCATGGGACAAACATCTGATAGTGTATATGTGTGAGCATTTTGTTCAGGAGCATGTTGATTTACAGTTTCTAATCTACATTCAGTACTGTGTCTTTCTGTGTCATTACCGCAAACTTCATTGTTTGTGTTTATTTTGTGTGCCTATCTGTTGGTGTCGCGCGTTTTCTTCTTTACACTTCTTGAGCGAAGGCTATTGGCCTCCCCTTTTTCCAGCCGAGTCTAAGCATTGTCTACTCCTGCATCTGGAATCGGGCAAGCCTTCTCTGCCTCCTTGCCAGGTTTATGCTTTCACTTGATTATATTAACCGCTTCGGGTCCCCTTCAGAGGGGGGAGTATAAGAGGTTTGTTTTTTGCAGAGGTCAAGTGGTGATTGCTGATGTTGTCTCCTCTAAACACATGTTTAGTCCTCACCAAGTGCATGTAGCTCCCCTGAAAGTTTGGTAACCATTAAGGGACTTCCTATGTCAGTTCCGCAGTCAGGTCTCAGAGGATAGAGATATTTTTTTTCCAAGGGCGAAGGGGCGCAACTAAGAAAGGTAAATGGGGGTTTGAGTAGGCTGGACATAATCACTTTGCAGACAGACCATGCATTTGGACAACAATGGGCGGTCTTCACCACGTCAAGATCGCTTGGTCTGGCAGGAATATCTTGGACCATCTCACGCAACCCTGATCCAGACAGGAAGCGTCAGTGCGTGGCGCATTACGATAGAAGATCCGCCCATTCAAAGATGAGCAGTGATGTTCACGTATGAGGGCGAGCACCATGGGATTCAGGAGATGCCTCAAGGCAGAGGAGTCTGGGAGGAAATTAAAGGATCATTTAGTGTAGGGAAGGACTGGGCCCTGAGAAGAGGAAGGAGAGGGGCCACGCCACAGACACCCTTCCCAGCCAGAAACAAAGACAAACAAACAGCAAGAAAAATCATCAAATCAGTGCCTGGGGCAGCCAAGGCTGCTGTGCCAGCTCTGCTTTAAAAACATTATCCTACATCTGAGTGGCGTCTTACAGGGGCCTTCAGTAAACAGAACCATCTTATTTCTCAAGCTAACACATCTTCTTCTTAGCCTTGTCTGGAATAGGGGCCTAGACTTGGGGGGGGCCCACGGTCTTGCAACTAGTCTGTACAAAACATTTGATAGGAAGTTGAGAGAATTTATTGTCAGTGTAGATATCTAGTGATCTGTTCTGCTCATTCTGTTAAGAACACACAACTAAATATCAGCAACTATCATAGCAAAACTGAAGATACTTATGGCGTGTTTCAAATTGCTTCAATACCACAGAGTGTCAAAAAATGCTTAGTCATTGGGTACCTGATTTTGATTACCTCACAAGGACATTAAAACCTGCCATTAAAGAACTCTGACAGAATGTATTCTTACATGCTGTAGTGTCAGTTTTTCATATTCATATGCCAACATTTTCATATGCCATACATCAATGCAATCCTTACACCCTCACCTTCAAGAGTATGCCATGTACAGTAGTTAAATGCCATGTAACTTGATAGATTGCTTAAAAGTGCAAAAAAAAAAAAAAAATCAAAGTTTTTCCATATTTTTCTAAATATAGAGGTGCCACAAATATCAATCTTAACTTGTCAGTGTAAAAAAAATGTGCAGAAAATCATCCCATCGTCGTCTAGGCTGCTTTATCATTTATACAGGGTCACGGCAGGCCTGGAGTCTATTCCAGGAGACATAGGGCACGAGGCAGGGTACACCCTGGACAGGGTGCCAATCCATCGCAGGGCACACACATACACACACTCATTCACACACACTGTGTGCAACTTGAGAATGTCAATCAACCTAAACTGCATGTCTTTGGACTGTGGGAGGAAACCGGAGTACCCAGAGGAAACACCAAGCATGGAGAGAACATGCAAACTTCATGCACACAGAAGCAGGAATCGAACCAGCCAGGAACCAGACCCGGACCCTGGAGCCACAACGCGACTGTGCCAAACACCAATCCATTATGCCACCTACTGTTTTTGCAGAAAATACCTTTTTAAATGACCTTTTGATGACCTTTAAATGTACCTTATAACACCACAAAATTAAATTGGTCCATCTACATCAATTAGTTTATGCAATAAAGTAATTTTTATGAACTGTGCGTTTTCTGCATCAGATTGACAGTAAACAAACAAACACAAAACAAACAAACAAAGAAACAGTGAAATCAAAAAGGCCATGTCAATATTTTCTAATAATAAAAAAAAAAGTTTGTTATTATGGGTCGCAGACATCTTCCTCTCAGCATTCAAGTTTGCATGACATTATAAATCTCCATTCCAAAATCTCCACTCCTCATTCAGTTATTACTAAGGACATGGTTCATGGTTATTTTTTGCTGTACACTACATGCTTATTTAATAATTCTAACATTAATTAGGTGTGCTGCCAGTGACTTAAACTGGGACACTCATTTACCTTTGGATATTGTTTGAGTGTATCTGTAATGTTATCTTGCAGCCAGAAACTGAAAAGCTTAACTTTATTCAATTAGGTCTTCAGGAGCTACAGCAGCAGTCTGGTAATAAGTTTTCCAATTCAATTCTGGCTTTTATTCATATTTATTTATTAATGTTAACAGAGTGTGTTGTGCATGAACATGCAAAAACATCTCCGTTCTTTGCACAAGCTCATTTTTGGTGAATGGTGAACTGAAAGTTCAGTTGCAAATAGCTGAAAATAAAGATATGTACTGTGATGCGTAATATATTCCTTATTTTGTTAAAGTGGATTTTGCAAAAGTGCTATTGAAAAAAAGGATCATTTAAAAACTGGTACCAAAGTAAATCTATTGGTATTGGTTCCAATATCAAAAAATTCCCTAGTGAAGATGCTACATTTCTTTGCAGGTTCTCCCATCCTCTCCTTCTCAGCTTGCTGTTTTCTTCCCTGACTCCCTTGACCCCAACTTGCTTATTTAGCAACCACATCCTTATTTCTTTAAAACTCCAGCCAAATGATGACCTCTCGTCACAGCTCCCAGGATGGGACTGAATTCATTTTTTTGGCTCCTCTGATAGTTGTAGATGTGTTTGCGCTTAATGCTGGTGGGCTTGGAATTTTATGCAGGAGAAATATAGAATCATATCATAGTCCAGGTCATAATTCACGATTCACACATGTTTACTATTACAGGCAGTCAGTGGACTTATAAAGCAAGATAGCGTTGCTGTTATAGGACTGTGGGGGTAGTGTTTTGATCTGAAGTTGCTTCTGTTACAAGTTAAGTAACATTATGTGCCCCAAAAAAGTGGGACTACATTAATATACTGAATAGCCAGGTTTTTCTGTTAATGGATTTTTCTTCCCTGATTGCACAGGCATGATCCGAGATGATAATGCCAGGATTCAAATTATTATTTTATATTGTAAAAGAGTGGTTCTGGGAGCATGAGACATCATTTTAACACATGGTTTGGCCACCACAGAGTCCACACCTTAACCCCATTGAGAATCGTTAGGATGTGCTGGAGAAGACTTTATACAGCGGTCAGACTCTTTTATCATTGATACAAGAATTTAATGCGACTTTTGTCTTGGGCGGTGTTACATGTTATATTCATTTGCGAATTATCACACTAATCTGACTCCATACGGATGCATTGATTTTGTTGATTTGTATTTTATTCTAATATAAACCTTTACAATTTGTAACATTTTGAAGGTACAGTATTAAAACAAAACTAAAATCACCAAATATGGAAAACACCACCCTCTCTTTGTTTGGAGATGTTGTCAAAGTTCTTTTCTCCACTGGCACTTCTTGTTGGAAGCACATAGAGTCTCACGTCTAACCTTAGGCCCATCACTTTACACTCTCCTCACTGTCCCAATTAGAGAGCTTTGTGTGATTAGAAAGCATAGAGAACTGGAGAGGAATAGCAGCAATACGGACATGAACTCAGACACTCCTCTGATAGAGCTATCAGTGCCACTTCTTGGGGAGAGTAGAGATGCTTAGCAAGAGGGTGAGAAGAGCAGGGCTATATCCTGCTCCAGGTGGAGAGGCAAAGGCATGCGACAATAATGACAATGTGAATATTGATGGCAGCTGTACAGATACAGCAGATGCAACATACAGTGCTTTGGCCCAGAAAAAGAAAAAGTAATCAGCTACTATTTTAGAGAATTGAGATGTTAATATTAATAAAGGTCAGTTAGTAAGAAATTTACTTTAATGCTAACTGACCTTACTTAGCGTTAATACATTATCTGCCATGCGAACACTTTCATTTAGCCATTAAAGTCCACTTGTGTGCCTTGTTAAAATAGCTCCGCCATTCCACACAAACTCTGTCCGTTCATTTTAGTTTAATGGATCGACGTGACGACATGTACTTTCTAGATTTCCCGCAGACACTGTAGCCATTTTTAAACCACTAGGCCTTTGCACCACATGCTGGAAGTTTGGATCTATGAGACTTTGGTATCCCAGCACAACAGTACATTGTAAAACAAAGCCTATGCTGCCTACAGGATGTGGGAACAGACGACTCAGCTGGGCTGGTGATGTAATTTGCCCCTGGAGAGTTGTGCAAAGCCCTTTTACCACTGCAGATGCAGGCAGCCCACCTGATGCACCGGCCACAGAGGTGTGGACTGATTGGTTTCCGCTTTGTTACCTTCTGCTCTATGGAATATGATTAAGTACGCCACAAATGGCGACCTGTGAGTGTTGTAAAAGTCATGCATAAAAGCCATTGTAAAATTATTTTTATTTGCATAATATCAGAGGAACTTTTTGCTTGAGGGGGTTCGTGTTATAAAGTGGTAAAAATGGCTATGATATGATGTATAGTGTATATAAAACATAGTGTGATATGATGTATAGTGTATATAAAACATATTGTAAAAATGGCCTAAAAAGATTTTGGTACCTTTTTTGATAAGAGTTGGAGTTGGAGACAAAAAAAAAAAAAAAAAAGAGAGAGAGAGAGAGAGAGAGAGAGAGAGAGATCTTTGCCAGAAGTCATTTGTAGTTTAAGGAACAATTTGTGCAGTAATACAAACTGGATGGAATGTTTTATGGAGCTTATTGAAGAATCTGCCACAGCACTTCTATGGACTTTGACTGTCGTCCTAGCGTCCTAGTTTCTTGACAATGCCTCAATAAATCTTTTATAAAATCTTTCAGTTGATCTTAATGGGAGATTGGTTTGGCCAGACTTCCTAACCTCACACACTTGCTCAAGGGCCCAACCGTGGCAACGTGGTGGTGCTGGGGTTTAAACCTGAGACCTTCCGATCAGTAGTCCAGTGGCTTAACCACTGAGCTCCCCCTGACTGTCTACATTTTTTAAAAAACATTCCTTAAAGACCTTTATATGGAACAAAATAGCACAATTAGAAGAAGACTGAACAAGTACAGTTTTCTTGAAAGCGTTGCAAGGAGAAACCTCTACTGTTTAAAATGAACATGATGAAAATGATATTTGCAAAACTGTATCTGAACAATGTTTTGCCTAAATGGCCAACACCATTTTATGACATTGGATGTGGAGAAACTTGAAGGACGACTTGAACCTAAACGATGGTGCCGTAGAATTACACATAATATTAATATTTTCAAATGGGAATACATTATAAGGACGTGACTTACTCCTCAAAAGAGACAGTTCAACTGTTAAGGTAAAGACAAATAGGCTTTATTTAAATATAGGGAATTTCTGAACCTTTGGTTTGCATGGTTATTATGTTCATAGTTGCTAGGCGATCCATATACAACTTTCCACTAACTTATTTGTCTACAACATCCAATTGTTTGAACTCCAACAGCTGCAATAGTGAAATCCCTCATTGACTCCAACGTCGCAGCATCTTTTCCTTCTGTTGCGGCAGGCCGGAGACATGTGTGTGGGGTCGCCAGCTGTCCAACATCTCTCTCACTTGTCACTTCAAGGCCAGTTTGTCATTCTCTCTTCATGCTGGGGCCACACACATACCCTCCGACAGAAGGTTTTGTCTAAATATTTAGCCCACACTTGAAATGATGTGGAATCGACACTCTCGATACGTGTCTTCTGACAGCAACAAAATTACAGAGCGCATTTCATCAAAGCGTGTGTGTTTGTTAATAATCTGGCTCGGGAAACAAATGAGATCTCTGACGACCTAGCCTCCTTATGAATGTATACATCCTGATATTAACACATTAGCACTAGAACTGTTTCATTGTAGCTGGATTTTGGCCAAGCCTATTTCGCATTTTTCTCCACTTGAGCTCTTGATTACATGGAGACATGGGTAGCCCCCTTCAGGCCTGTATGTAGACAGATGGATGGTGGAGGTTGTGAAGTGGGTCGCATTTGTATCCGTAGTCCAGTAAACACTGCAGTGCCGTATGATTTTGAGATTAAAAAACCCAGTCATTGAGCCGATGTGTGTTTAGATAAGGCTGCAGTGTCAGGGTGGGTCTTCCTGGGTTTCTCAGAGAATAGGAAGTGAAGTTTGGGGTATTTGCTCACAAGCAAGAGTCCTGTGGGTAAAGTATGACCGTGGCAAAAAGGAACATGCCCGGAGTTCAGCCAGGGCAGTTCTCATGCCACTGGAAGGACAGTCTGACCTCCTTTGGGACTTCCATGTCCTGAGTCACTAATGAGTCTCACATCGAGGGGGATGCTTACTCCTAACTCTTGTACTCACAAATCAGATTTCTCACACATTTATTTATCCTGTTGTTTATAAAAACATACACACCCACGCATGTTTTACAAAGCTGATGCGTCTCTCAGTCATCACTACTTCCATCTTGTTGCCATAAGTCTGTAGTCCTTCCTTGCAGCCTCTAAATAGTATCCTGCTGTCTACTTTCAACTTTATACCTCTATTGTATATACAGCGGAGTTTTCTCATGGCTAAACTTTCGTACTACGAGCCGAAGCGTGACTAATTCCTCACACACTCACCCCTCCAACGTTTCTCATGACGAACACTTCACACCCCCACATCCTGCTCTTTCGGTCTCTCACGCTGGGCTCTCCCTATTTAGACGAATGTCCGCGAATAGAAATAAATACTGCACAACCTTCAACTCCCGTGACAGTTAATATGATTTGTGGCTAGCCATAATCGTACTCGTATACGGTCTCAATGTATGACCGCTTCATTGTAAAGCTGTACCTTATGGTGAAAGTGTGTATGTGTGTGTATGTGTTGTTTTATGAGTGAGGATATGTGGCGATGTGGGTGTGAGGGGCATCTGCTGAAGGTGTATAAGGTAATCAGACGAGTTAGACTGCATCCTGTAGATGGGTCATCACCTCTAGAGTAAAATTAGAAAGTAATTCTTTACGAGAGCAGGCCTGCTCCATGTGTGTGTTTGCATGTGGAAAAAATGACACCTCCTATGACCACATTGGCCGCATGATTCACTTGGCAGTTTGTGTGTAAAAACATGCAAACTTGATAACACCACATAAAACCCCCTGCAGGGTAGGTTTATGGAAAATCTTTAGGAAAAAGAGGGGGAAAAAACATTAATCCAGGGTCAGTTAAAATCTCGGATACATTCTCTTGCAAGTAGACCTATATTTAGAAAGTCTCAGAATGGCTGCTTGGGTCCATGATTGATTTTTATGAGATGTTTGTCTATGTGCCCCCAAAATGGCCATTTTCAGCATTAATACTGTCTCATTTCAAACAATAATAATTTAAAAGGCAAATGATTCTTTACGAGTATTGATAGTAAGATTGGTGTAAGCATCGAGAAACATATGACCTGTAAACAATTTTGCTTAAATTAAAGCAATCGGTGCAAAATTAGGGATTAAAAAAATTACTAATCTATAGTGTCCATAACCATGTCACATTAATGTTTTAACGATTTACCATTTTAGAATTATACACTTCTTCAGTTTTAGGTTTTTCATCTGAAATCTAAACTGGCCAAGTTTCACCTGAATGAAAGTTAAGATCAGTGAAAGATTTGTATTCAACAAAGTTACGGACACTACATAATAGGGCATAAAATTGTATTTAGCAAATGTGTTTCTTTTTATCTAATAAAAATATAAATCTGTATGCATATTTACAAAAAAAAGCAGGGATCGGGAGATAAGAAGCATTATGTATTAGGAAAAATGGTCTTATATGATCGTATCTGAAAATTAACTTTTTCACCTACTGTAGGTGAGACATTTTTTTAGCACCAATATCATGTTTTTGCCACGATTATAATATATAATATACAGTGATTATACAAAATATATAAAAAAAAGAATGAGGTGAATATTTGCAAAATATAGACAAATTAGGATGCATAATCAGTGCAAGTAGATTTGAAAAACTAGAGATATAGCAATTAAAAGTGACAGCAGTGCAAAATGTGAGTGGTTCAATACTGAGATAATGAAGGTCAATGTACTGTAGATTAGGATACATAATGAGTGATAAAAGTCTGTTATGTACATGAAGAACAAAGAATGAGTAGTGGCTGAGGAATGATCACGACCAAGAATGCCAACCGCGTCCCCAGGCACCGAGGTGTTTCCTGTAATAGAAGTCTGCCACTGAACATGCTCTTCTCCTTGGCAAAAGCTCCAAACAGCGGGTGCCTGGTATTGAACCAGCACTTTGTTGAAGGTTCACTTTTCCAGCACCAGCTCCAGCGAGTCCAGCTTGAAGCCAACCACAGATTCTGCTCTCCTAAACCACCTCGTTCAATCGTGTGGCGTCTCTGCTTTTGAGGTTTCCTCCCCAACACGCTACAGCATAGAACAGGATGCTGGCCAACACTGATTGGTAGAACATCTGTTGGAGCTTTTTGCAGATGCTAAAAGACCCCAGTTTCCTTAGAAAGAAGGACCATTGTGGATATTGTGGATATATGAAAGCACCATTAGAGTGTGCAGTTCTGGTTTGTTTTATGTAGCAGGCTGGATGTACAGTAGTAAGGTGTTGGTCCATGATAAGCAAAGATTGATTTATAAGATTTATGTTCAAATGTTTCTACCATCCAATAATAATAAATATTATAAAGTTTTATAGTCAGAAACGGTACTTGAGAGACTGAAAATCCAGGAAGTAAGTGGATCGAGTTACTCCAAAAGCTTCTTTATAATTGATTTTGTACGGAAATCATTGTGTATTTTTAAAGCATTGTAGACATTATTAACCCGCGTTACTATTATAAGCACTATTTTAAGTCAACATTTAGGCAGATTAAAATGTCTCACCCGCTTCAGTTTGATTATAAGTCTATGTGCTGTCCTCAGGGTCAATAAATAACTTTATGTGTGCAGAATATTTGTACATGATGTACTTCAGTGTCACATCGAATTTGTGTCATGCGTTCGTGCTGCTTTTTATCTTTTTACATGTGTGTCCGTCAGTGACTCAACCTTGGGTATTAACTCTCATATGGGATTCTGTTCTGCAACTGCATGCAACAAGAAATCTTTTTCTCTCTCTCTCTCACACACACACACACAAACACACTCTCTCTTTCTGTCTCAGTGACACACAAAACAGGCTACTCATCGTGTCTGCCAGATTGAGACACACTGCTCTGAGTCACATGCTATCAGAGTTACATTAAACCACAAAACCATGACAGACGCTGATCAGCATGTGCCACATGGACAGTTGTTTCTAAATGCAGATTAATCCTGTTTGTGTTTTCTAAAGTCACACACAAAGTCACGGTATACAGATGAAACAAACATGAATGCAAAAACGAGTGCACAAATTCTACAGAGTTTGGGACGTGGAGGTGGATGTGGATGTCACGTAATGATAAAAAAAAAAAAAACTCTCTTCTTATACAGGATCTGGCATCTTCTGCTCTTGTCATCTTTACTAATAAATGATCTCAGCTCTTGTACACAGCAACCCAGATTTGACACCGCTCCCTAAGCCGCAGCCTCTGCCGTGCTGTTCTCGTTACTCTGGATCAACTGCTAGGATGTGGTGCGTAATTGGACGCAGATGCGCCTGTGGCGGCTCCCGCTCGGCTGTTGTTTTAGCCGAGGCAAAGTGCCTTCTTACATACCAGCCTGACCTCCCTTTGAAATGGTCCAAAAATTACATGGCTTCGTAGCATTTTACGAGGTCTTCAGATGTGCAGCGTCCAAGACAGAGGAGGAAAGAGGTGAAGTCTATATATATATATATATATCATACAGTGTTATGTCAGGAGTAATTTTGGGAGCTCCCTTCTCCGTGTTAAATGGTTAACCAAACAGTTTAGATGTTTTTGCCGTGCTTAGTTACCAGTGGCGGTGTGTTTGAAAGTGTGTCTCGGGTACAAATTTGAGACTTTTTCAGTTATTCAGAAAGATGGAGGTACAATATGTATTTAGTTGGTCTTGGCAAAATGTCTTAATTATTTATTAATTTATTCATTTTTGAATTTCAGAGTGCCATACATTCATAAAATCAAAAATCGTACATTGTTGTTTTTGCAAATCTTAATCTTGCTTCACATACTTACCTTCTGTGATTAATACCAGTTATATCTGAATGATGTTGTCCAAATCCACATCTCAATTTGACTTAATTAGTTTTCATGCACAATGGCATGCGCAAACTGTGCTGAAACTTTTCTCACTCGTTTGTGATATAGTACGAATATTGCATTTCATCATATGAAGTTGTGTAATTACTGCAACAGCATAAAACCTGTCATGAGTGTCTTAGTAAAGCTGTAAACCTTTACTTTAGTTAATGTGTATATAAAATCCACACGGGGAGAATTTCCCATTTTTGTTCTCTAACCTATTACTCTTCCTAATACTGATCCTCTCTAATCATCTGTGTATGTGTGTGCGTGCATGCTCTGTAGTTTTCACTGTGCTCAGATGTAGCAAAGGACACATTAGTTGCAACATCAAAGCCAGATGCTGGACTACTAAAGCCTTTTGCTCATTCTGGGTTTGTAATGATGCATTTGACAGCCAAGTGTAATATATGTGTGTAATAACTTTGAGGCTTTTTCTGTCCTGTGGAACACATATAAAGAAAGGATCCATGGTGTGGCCTGAGCAGCTTGGTAGGAGAAAAGCTGTAGAAGACAACGCAAATTAAGAATGTGGAAGGAGGACAGATGTGCGAGAGCATATACAGTAGGTAGTAGTAGTGAGGGTTGGGTACTGTATGTCTGTAGTGTCTATAGAGTTTGCAAATGTAAAGCATTTATCACACAAAAAAAATTCCCACACAGTAATACTGTTCAGCACCAAAGATAACATGTAACTATATTTAAATGCACTGGAGATCGGGCCTCTAAGAACCTCACCAAGTTGTTTGACAGTGAGCGGTCTCCAATGCTTCAAAAAGTAGCAGGTGTTGATAGTTCACCCAACATCTCTTTATGTTCTCAACCAGACATGGTCATTAAACCGACAGGTCGCAGATGGCCTGCAGCAGTTTGAAAAGGAAGCTTGGTGTTTCATGTGGGTTGAAGCTGTAGAATCATCTTGTTTTATGTTGGATAATAGGCCACAAGCATGTTTTGCTGTCTAGAATGTAGTTCTTAGTACTCAAACAAAACATGGAGTGATACTCTGAGGAGAGAACTTTCTCTTTAAGAAAGTTTCTTAATAAGAATCATCACTGGTGATGACACATGGATTCATCACTACGAGCCTGAGAGTAAACGGCAGAGTATGGAACGGAAACATCCTCACTCGCCGGCTGCGAAAAAGTTCAAAATTCAACCATCAGCTGAAAAATTGTTGTCGAAAAAGTATGCAAATGTCTTTTCTAAAATAAAATAAAATAAATTCTACAACCAGAGTGTGGATAATTTTTGACTCACCCTCGAAATAAGCCAGGACGCTAAGCAATGCTATGCGTTACGCTAAGAATATTTTCACACTCGTTACCTCTAGTTTAGAGGCCTTGCTGTGACTAGCGATGAAGTTTTCCTTTCATCGCTAGTCACAGTAGAGTCGAACCAAAGTGTTCCCTTCTTGATATCACAAGGTTTACTGAAGTAAATCATACATGAAACTGGCGAGTCAGATGTTCGGCGATTAAACCTTTGTTTTTATTTCGCCTCGGCGGAAAAGGAAAAAGGTGATACTGTTTTTGGAACTGAAAGAGGAAAAGAGCCCCAGGGACAGCTGGGATACGGTGCTAACTAGCTAGCCGATCTGAGACCCGATGGCCTCGTTGTGGCTCACAAAGCCTCTCTGTGTGGACCTGTGGCTCTCAGCCACACCTGGATGGACAGGTGACAGACATGGGCGAGACACTGTGAAGCTGGAAGCCTGGGGTCAAAGAGAATAAAGACTGCACTGTTCCTTTGCGATCCCTGCAGGAGGCTTTATTGATGCTAATTGTGAGCATCAGCCACATAACGCACCATTGACTGCCATCGGATTTCACAAAGGCCTTTTTTTTCCCTTTTTTTAAAAATAAAGAATCCCATGTATTTTTTCTGCCTTTTTTATGACACAAAATGGAGTACAGAACACATTAGAAGCAATTTTTATTTTATTTGGCTAAAGTCAAGCATTTACATTATCTTATCTATCTCTCTCTCTCTGTCTCTCTCTCTCTCTCTCTCCACTGCTGCTGCATGTCATGGGCTATGTGAACTGACAGGTCTCATCCTAAGGCAGGAAACAAGAGCAGGCCCTCGAAACCATTAAAACATATGCTTTCAAGCTGCCTTCTCCCTACTCCATGCACCTAAACACAAAAGCATTTGCTCTATTTCCTACAAACCACTGCGGGCACTGGCTGTGTAGTGTCGTACCTCTCGGCTAATCAACAGAAGCGTGTGCTGTATTGAAATAGACGTAACCTCAAACCTGGTTCTCTCGAGGCTTTAAAGAGTATGACAAACATAATGCGCGCTGGTTACAAGTAAGCAAGCGGCCAGACCACATTTACCCGGATTTTGTTCATACAGTCAATGCTGATTAACTAGCTAAAAACCAGTATCAGACAAGCAGTAACCAGGATAAACCAGCTTGCACCAGCATAGAGTTCATGCTGATCTAATCCCTTTTTTTTTCAGCAGGGGAGGGAAACACCATGGAGTGGCTGCCTCAACACAACAGACACCAGAAAACGATTCAGCATGGTAAACAGTATCTGATGTGGCAGACGTGTGAACAAGTGGAGTACTTGGGCGTGGAACCCCTTGTTTCAATCTGAATGTTTGTTTTTACCTGTTTTGTGGTTACTGACTCAAAATGCCGTTTTTGTAGAATTTGCCAGAAAATGCGGTCGTGCATGATTTCCTTAAGCAGGTTCAGACCAGATTAGCTTTCTGAAGCGATCTGCACTTTTTTTTTTTTTTTCGGGCTCGTCTGCTCACGCTTTGCCCCCATGTTGATTTGGTTAAACATTGGCTCCCTAGAAAATATGCTGTTGTTGTCTGGAGATGGCTGAGGCAGCAGGTTGGGCTAACGTCAACTCCTGCTTTTGCTTACTCGCTGTCACGTTACCTTTAGCTTCACCAGCCATTTCCTACAGTTGATTTGACCTTACACAGCGAGCCAGTGTTTCCACTTCCCCTGCAGTTCCACTGAAATCCTGTAGAGGTGCTGTGAGTCTGAGTCAATCGAGGCAAACTGGAAAACCGACAACTTGTTGAAAACTAATCAGATTTTTTTTTTTTTTTTCTATTTAGCTGAGATTTCGTTGGACGTCCTTAAATTGTTTCAGACATATATTGTACATTTTATGTTGTTTTAGATAGCTTTATTTGTGTCGAAAGTTTATCATTGCTTACATTTACTTACACAGAGTCTCGATATAAAGAGAAAAACAGACAGCAGTGTGTGTGTGTGTGTGTGTGTGTGTGTGTGAATATGGCAACTGGACCATTCTTGTGCTGAGCCAAAGTGTTTCAGGTCACTGGTTCAGTTAGCCTATCTCAAACTTTGGAATTCGGATTCTGTGGAGGAGGAATCTTCCTTTTGCAGCATGAGAAGTTCTCCTTAGTTCACTATAGCTGTGCTATTCCTGCTCTTACTTTATGATGGACAAAAGTTTTGCCTTTTTTTTTTATTGTACTGCAACTTTTTATTGTACTGGTTCCATAATGCTAATAGAGATTAAAATAAATTTCACACTTAAACAGGAAATCTCTCTGTTGTCTTCAATAATCAGCTTCTCTTCCATAGTCTTGCTCTGTTCCCTGTGGCAGCGTTGTTTATAGAGGCTTATAATTTATAACTGTACAGAGTGGATTTAATTTCAGCACTGAGCCTCGCCAGCAGGGCGCCAGGCTGCAATCAGAGGAATCGGTGCACTGCGAGGCCCTGTTGAATGGAAAGTATTATCACTGGCCACAAACGGACACTGTTTCCCCTCAAACAATTCCCCGGACGCTCTGTGAGCCCTTCTTCTCTTTCATTCATCTCTTCTGGTTAGCAGCCCATTCCTCCCTCCCTCCCTTCTTTCAACACATCCCCCTCCTCCATCTCCAGTTCTTTCAGCCAGCGCTCCTAGCCTCCTGTTACAGGTTAGGTTTGGCATGGTGTCTGTGCCAGCACTCAGTCCAGGCTAAATTCACAACTCAGTATGTGTTTATCTGTCAATACAAATCAACCAATAAGGCCACTAATGCAACCATAAACCAATGTGCTCAACAGACTAAACTTACTCACAAGACAACATCATAATTTTGTTCTTTCTTTTTTAAGATAAGCGTTCTCAAACTTCAACTACAAGCAGGGATTTCTTTAAAGGTCCCATATGTTGTTATTTCCTTAAAAGTTAATCTAGGACTCAAAGGTCCCCCTAAAATGTGTCTGTTAATGCTTGAGCTGAAATACCCCCCAGGTAATGCATTGTTTTTATTTTTCCTTTAAGGTTGTGCTCTTTCAGTGTCTATGTAAATGAGATACGGCCGAGCCCCACCCAACAAGAGAACAGCACAGCTGAGCACAGCAAAATCTAATTGGTATCTCAAAATTTTACAAGAAGGGTAAGCCACAAAATGTGCTGTATCAAAGCATATTCCTGTAAAGTTGACTGGAAGGGAAAGGTGCATTAGAAAAAGGTGCACGATCAACAGGGATGACCGATGCCTTAAGAAGATCGTCAAACAAAACTGATTCAAGGACTTAGCAGAGATTCAAAAGAAGTGCAGTGAGCCTGGAGTCAGTGCATCAAGAGCCACCATGCATAATCGTCTTTTGGAACTGGGATGCATCTCACCTGGGCTAAGAAGAAAAAGAACTGAAGCATTGATCACTGATCCAAGATACTCTTTTCAGATGAAAGTAAATTTTCTTTTTATTTGGGAATCCAGGTCCCTGAGTCTAGAGGAAGAGTGAAGAAGCACAAAAAAAACAAGTTGCTTGACGTCCAGTTTAAAGTTTCCACTGTTAACTGATTGTCACCTCATGGTGTTGGCCCAATGTGTTTTTATTATCTACAAAGTCAATGGAGCATCTACCGGAAGATTACAGAACACCTCATACTTTAAAAAGTGAGTGGTTCAAGACCGCAGATTCAGGAACTGAACAGGGCAGATTAGGATACTTGATGAATAGGTAAATATGACTGTGAACAGTGAGTCTGTTTTGAGAGTTACTGTACATGTAAAACAGTTTGTTCAAGACAAATTATCAAGAGAAAGATGAGAAACATGTAACCCAACAATACAGATAAGCTGAAGGCTGCACTCAAAGGAAGCTGCTCTTCAGTAATGCCTCAGTAGTTCCATAAGCTGACATCCTCGATGCCATGCCGCATGGTGCAGTAATTTATGCTAAATTAGCCCTGACCATGTATGAAGTTCATAAATGTACATAATTTCTATTTTGTAAAACCTTTTTGACAAGTCATTCTAATAATTTCACTTCTACATAAATAAATAACATGTATATAAGTATATCAATATATGAAAAAAACATGCACATATCTCAATAATAAATACAATATATTGGAAAATAGTGGGTCTGAATATGCTTAATGGACCTGGGGATCCCTAGTACCCATTTTGAGAGTTCCTGTATTACAGAGTTTAAGGGGGAAGAAGGGAACGATTGCCAGGGTCAGCTGGGTGTTTCCTGCAAAATAAGGAACTATCCATGGTTAAGGTGGGAGAATTTGATTGCAATGTCTAGACTACTTTTAAACTACATTTGGACTGATTTCAATCAAAACCACAGGCCATTAATCTTTTTGCCTTTAATAAATCCACTGAATTTTCAACGAGCTGTATA
This sequence comes from Clarias gariepinus, assembly GCF_024256425.1. Classification (NCBI taxonomy): domain Eukaryota; kingdom Metazoa; phylum Chordata; class Actinopteri; order Siluriformes; family Clariidae; genus Clarias; species Clarias gariepinus. The sequence continues at coordinate 17,773,505 of NC_071123.1, read as the reverse complement.
GCTCTGTATCTTGTTATGCTGCATTCACCACCACTCTGGCGTATAGTGGGCTTGACCAATTAGATCACTGTTGCCATCTGTATGGACAGCTGAGCCGAATGGCGTTCGACTGGGCATGATGGAGCAACACAACAGGCACAGCTGGGTGGAAGTCAGAGTCAGCCATGCATCTCAAATAACAACAAACTTACCTCTCTTGGTAATTTTAGACCATTTATATAGTGTTTCCTGAAACTGAACAAAGGGAAGTATGGCAGTGTTACAGTATCCTAAGAGATAGACAATCGCATCACTCTGCATTGCTTCATATATGATAATATTGCATGCATTTATCAAAAGTACTTAAAAGGGAAATTGCTTATATCTTTTTTATCATCTTACTTTTGTTTAATCCATGTGAGGCTTGTTTTCATAGTATATTTTATTGTTTGTAGGCTTGAACACTTTGGTATAATCTAAAGCATCAAGACTTTTTTTCTTAACGTAGCTTGTTTAAGTCTTTTTTCATATCTCTTTACAGAACCTCCCACCCCTTTCCTTCTCTTCTGTTTATTTCTTGGCACCCGGCTCTGTTTTCACCCTCTGCTTACGGTGGGAGTTGGTGACCATAAATCTTGATTTGCTTGGTGTCTGCCTGATTGGCCGGACCTGCACTTTGTCATGGCCTAATAGTAGCTTTGTCGGGGTTAAAGATGCCCCATTTGACAGTGTCCTCAAGTCCCTACAGTCAAAGTAATGATATTTAAACACGGCAGGCCATTAGCAGGCCCTGATGACTCATGCCGCTCTCTTTCTCTATGTGGAGTCCCAGTGCAGTTCCCAATCTCCACCATCTCTTTGTGCCCTGTGGCATTTTAGGGAGGGATGAAAGGTAGTGGAAGGTTAAAGCAGTTTACGGTGAGCCACTTTCAGCAAATTTGTAACTAGGTGCTTTTAGCTGCTGAAAGGGCCATTAACCAAAATCGTAAGAAAACCCTTTGACTATCTGCTCGTGGCTTCATACCTCGCAAAACATTATGGGTTAAAACTGTTGCTCTGGATGTCAAATTGCCCTGACAGCATATTCTCAGGAAGAAAAAAAAATGATTTCCTTAAATGGCCCAACATTACCTCAAAAGCAAGTTAGTCATGGTTGAAAAACCTTTTCACTTGTTCAGCAGTGTTACGAAAAAAGTTTTTTGTATTATGTCTATTAAAAATGATGATTTGCTCTGAATTTGGTTAAGCAAACTTTGGTACTGAAAAACCCATGAAATCTCCCAGGAAGGAGGAACATACTTGCCCTGTGATTGCCCTTGATGAGTGATCAGTATGGCAGACAGGAATGTATTACGGACCTGACCTGGCCATTGTCTACGGACCGAAGCCCTTCATCTAAAACTTAGTGACACCGAGATGGCCTCTTGCACTACGAAGGCAGCTGCATGTCAAGGATCATATGAAAATGATTGTAGCCATGGATTGCAACCCGGTTCTGCTGCTGCGGCAATAATTAAAGACTCATATTTCTTCAGAATTTGACGAACAACTTTTCCCTCCTCTCTCATCTTGTGCTGGACCCGCCAGTAATGGTTGTGGGTTGGAGCAAGAATACTTTATGGACTGTGAAAAGTAACGCTCATGCACCCACAACAAAGAAAGGGCCTCGGGAAGCCATAAGTACATCATTGATTTTCCTGGAAGTTTATATATTTATAACATTTAAGTAAACTGATGTGTTTCTCAGGAGAGTTTCGGAGCGGTTCTGAGATCAGCACCAAAAGAGGTGCTGTACTGCTGGGTTTATTAAGGTTCTTCATAGGGTTCATTGGAAGGCTGAAGATTTTTTGTTAAAAGCCGAACAAACTTTGTAGCTCATAAATGTTTTATAAGGATTTTCAGAAGCAGTTTGGAGATGGTTTTAATAAAGTTATTCTCAACACTGTGATTTTTTTTTTCCCTCAACTCGTGATTAACGTTACAATGTTCAAGCTCAAAATAAAGGCAGATCATATGGCATAAAGGATCCTTAACTAGCATTTGGCGAAATTTTAGAAATCTTTGTTATTAATTTTATTGTTATACAGGTTTTTAGAAATAAATCTTAAACCAGGCCAAAATACAAAGATCAGATAAGTCAGGTATGAATAATCCAAAGATAGGTTTAAATAATTGATTTAAATGAATAAGTATATTTGCAATATAGATTTTTTAAGGCTTTAAAGTAGTAACTAAACCTCAGCTTCAATGACATTTCAATGATACTTAAACATACTTTGTTTAAGGTCAAACATAAAAGGTGAAAAAGTTGATGGGCTGTAATACTGAAGCCAATGTAATATAGTATAATCCAATAATCTAGACAGGACACTGCTATCATTCTCCTAATAACCTGAGTCTTGGTGCATCACCGCCATGCGAGAGAAACTCTTCAGAAACACAAGTGTCACTAAGGACCTGTTGCAAAGGATGCCAAAAGTGCACTGTCCACTCCCACTGTACTCCCTCTGAATTTATTGGTTGTAGAGTCTCTCATAAGTCAAGGTTATGGAGTGTGAACAAAAACACAGCAAAAAGGAGTGAGGAAAGGAGTGGTTTAACCGAGTGAGATGCTGCAGTCCAGGGACACCTCAAAAGCAGAGGTGGAGAGGAACATTCCACATAATCACCATATTCCTAAAAGCCAGTCTAGTTCCTTTTTGCTCTTTTTTGTATCTTGCTTCTTTGTAATAAATAGAAGGTGACAGGCCTTTGTGTCTTCCAAACTTTTCATAACTGACAAATTGTGCAAATTCATCGATGTTTTCAATCATGCAGTCAAGATCATTTAAAATAACGCCCTTTGAATGCTTTGGACAGAGACGACATGATTAAACACTTTCAGCATGTCCTCAGTCTAAAAGTAAACCTTCTTTTTTTCTGATCAGGTTCCCAGTGTTTCTTAGCAAACAAATGTCTGACCCTCAGTGACCAGCATTGGATTCAATTACTGCAGTTAAAATCTCTTTCTACTGGGAGGAGTGTGCTGGGCTTTTTGGCCTCCATGCTGATTGGGGCAGCGCACGCGATTCAGCCTGTAGATCAAAAAGGACCACTTGATGAACGACAGGGCAGAGACTGGTAGAGGAGGGAGCACTCCCTCCCTCCCTCCCTCGCTCGCTCCCTCCCTTGCTCCCTCCCTCACCGGCTTTGAATGATTGATCAAGGTCGTTCTCAGTTCATTAATTTTAGCCCAAGAGGGTCTGCCCTCAATTTTCGTAATGCCACGCACACACACACACATACACACTAAACAAACACTTTCATGTTTTTTTGAGACACTTCAGACTTGGAAAAAGACTGCCAGCTGTTCTTCCCCAAGTTATCTCCTGGTGTCATTACAAGTCCTCATGCGCGCCATGAGAAGGGGCGCGACTTTTACTTATGTATAAGCTCAAGTTAGCATTCTTAGTACTTTGTTTCTTCTTATAAACCTTAAACCTTAAAGCCCAAAGGGCCTCAGCGTCTCAACAGGCTGCTCAGTGACCCTAAGCACATGATTAGTTTTACGGCCTGTAACAACTACAACCTCTCCTGTTTACAGACATGCGCCAAGTTCCTGTCCCAAAAGGCCACGCTGTCCTCACACTTGGCCTTTTCTAATCTCTCTCTCTCTCTCTCTCTCTCTCCCTCTCTTTCTCTCTCTCTCTCACACACACACACACATCTCAAGGACTGAAAGGAGATCTAGGAGGAGCTCTAATGGTCCTCCATGATCACACAAAGGGTGTCTTTTCTGCTTTAGACATGACATAGCTGACCTTGGGGATATTATGAGGTCAAAGCTAACTGAATCTCTGAATCTCAATATCAAACCTGTGCAAGATGCACAATTGTTTTATAGGGTTAGAATTGTTGAACAGAGTATTTGCAGTTTAAGTGCTTTACTATAAAAATGGAAAAAAAAATCTAAATCTCTAAATATTTTCTTTTGGGTAGGTGATTGGGTCACTGCTGATTCTAATGAATTGTTTAAGATCTGTGTACAAAATATAAGTACGAAGATATTTTGGATTCGTGTGTGTTTGATCGGATGCCCCCCCCCTGCCGCCATTTTTTAAAAACATCTGACATATTAACAGGGGTGCTAAATGAGGAAAGTCTTTTTTCTTCATTCTCTACTCATGTACCAATTGACGAGTTTTAGGCAAGGGGGCTAAACTGGAAATTTTATATAAAGTGAATTATATTATATATATTATATATATATATATATTCTTATTATTCAAGAGTATTTTTTTTCTGTCGTGTATTTTATGCTATACATATTTGTTTGTGTGTATTTTGTGCATTTACTTATGAACCTTCCTAAGACATGATTTAAAAATGTATCTACAATTCATGGCCAGTTGGATTTAAATAAGCAAATACTTTGAGATGGATAATTACCGCTCTAATTTATAATTTTATTCTAGAAACCATTCTATTAACTCTATTTACTAAAGCAGTAAGTAGCTTCTTATTGCTTTAACAACTGGACGGATCTGTGCTCATACAGTAGGAAAGATGTTGATGTCTTTTAGAAGGGTTACCTTATTGACCTGCACCTAACAAAGAAAACAACTAAGGAGATGATTAAAATATGACCCTAAATTGTGCAGAAAAAAGAACTGGGCTCAGAAAAAAATGATGAAAGGCGATGACTTAATCACTCTGTAAAGTTTGATTGTAAAACATTGACATTAGAATCCTAAGTTATGTTTAATAGTGAAACTAGTATTCCACTAGGATACCTGAATTGTCCATTGTTAAAAGTCTTTAGGATGTGTTGGAGAAGGGTTCACGGAGTGATTCAGCTTTCCCAGCGTTAATACTGTATAAGATCTTGGCTAAAAAAAGAATACAACTTCAGGTGTTCTGTAAATAGATGTAGTGACATTGCGTAAAGCTGTAAAGTTAAGTTAAGTAAAGTAAAGTTGTTTACGGATCTGTCGGACAATGCATTAAACTCATGACAGTCAAAAATCATTGCTTCCTGATACACGTATAAGCGCCATGCATGTACAGTACTGAAGTAGTTAGAGTTAAAAACACTACGGGAAAGAGAGTTCTGACTGAGATACAGTATGCACTGATCATCACCAGCAGAGCAGTGAGAAGAAACAGTGACAGAGACAGTCTTGGGATATTAACAAATACACCACTGCACTGTCACTTACCGTCTATACTGCACTGCTTCATCCACTATGCATCTTTGCACCATCTGTGATTTATCTTTATCATTGCTCTACTGTATATTTCGCCCATATTTATTCTGTATATATTATATCATACCTTTATATATTTACAAACATACAGTATATCATGTTGACATGATTATCTTTTTGACATGTTTTATCCACGGCCAAGTTATACCATATATACCATATCCTTATTACCTACTGCACCATATGTACCTTAATCACTCTCAACCCAGTACATATCAACCTATACTTTCTTGAACCACATTGTTTATTACAGTATTTTAAATAAAGTTGAATCTAACTGAATCTAATATGTAAATTATATAGCTATATACAGTATGTAAAAATCAGTGGACACCTGACCATCGTACCAAGTATGGTTCCAAAAACGGTGCCCAAAACCTGGAAACACTCTATTATTAGTTAAGCTTTAACTGGAACCAAGAGCCCCAAACCTGTTATGACATCACAGTGTTCTTGTACACAAATACCATAAGGGTATATTTTGCCAAGTTTGCTCTGGAAAAATTCAAGTGGCCTGCATTTCAACCATTCCTACCTTTGGTATAAATTGGGATGAAGACTGCATGGCAGGCCTCCTCTCCAGACATCAGTAGAGCTCGCAGAATTGACATTACTCATCATCGCATGTGTACATTTACAGTATGAGTCAGCACCACCATTGATGGATAAGGTTTTTTTCTGTGTTTTAGAAGCCGTTGAGTAGCTCAATTTAAGTAAAACATGTCACTATGCTAGGACAAAACTGCTGAATAAAGAACTGCCCAAGCATCATCAACTTAACACATCATTTTGGAAGCAAACTTAACAATGTATAAGTTTTTTATTTTTTTGCTTAGGTGATGAGAGGAAGCCAAATTCCGTTATTTCCTGAATTTACTGTACATTTCCAATCGTTTGCTGCCTTGCCATTCTGCCTGCTGGCAAGGGTCTTTAGACTACACTATTAGCATTACAATGCACATACCAATCTGTCAGTAGCGTTAGTACATTAACAACCAGGTTAATGCACCTTTAATGACCTGTTGTGCACAGCAAGAAACCCCCATCACCCAACACCCTGCCTAGGCTATAAGTTAATTAATATAACAATAAAAGAATAATTGCGCGAAAAAACATATAACTAAAAGCATTAGGGTGTAAAGGAATGGGTAAGATTAGTGCATCATGGTACTGTATTTCATTCACTCCACAGCTAAAGTTACCAGCTTATATGAATCTATGATATTGTTTTCTCCAAGTTTCTCAGAATTACCAGTACGTGTTTCACTACTATAACAGTGGTATTGTGTCAGTGTTATGTATTTACCTTTACTTATACTGATAATTACCTACACTAACGTTCTTCACAACGTGCAGTCTATTGTCAACAGACCGCAATGCGTCAGATCATATTTACCGCACTGTCTCATGAATTTGTTATGTATATAGTTTTATTGAAAATAAAATATTTTAAGTATTATAGATAAGTATTATAAATAAAAAATGGAAAATTAAAAAGGAATATCTTGGCAGCAGATATAACTAAAATTAACAAGAGTTAGTCAATATCGACATACTCTCCTTTAAAAGACCTGGATGTAAAGAGGTTTTCTTTCTGCATTCTTAAACGCTTTGGGTCTCATTCCAGAACAAGAAGAAGGATTGTGTGTGAGAAGTATATAAATCAATCATGAAATTGTTTTTCTGCCAGTCAAGTGGAATCAATAAACGGGAATCATGGCCTGTTTTATCAGGTTGTCAAAGTATAACAGAGTGATTTTAACCATCGTCAACCTTTATTTATGTTCGAATTGTCCATAAAAGACAGAGGCTTGGTTTCCAATATGTTGACCACAAGAGAAAAAAATCACATGACAGTAACAGGATGGTAATACAACATATTTATGAGTAAAACCAGAAATCACTTCTTATTCATTTTTTCATATCCTGTATTATAGGGCCATTTGGGGTTCATCCCAGGGAACTCTTGGCTTAAGGTAGATGAGGTGCCAACACTGTCAGTGTCTGTGTGGGTTTCCCCTGGGTTCCTCTCACCACCCAAAAACATGCTAAATAACCAGTTTTTTTCCGGGTTTCCTCCCACAGTCCAAAAACATGCAGGTTTGGCGTTACCAAATTGCCCGTGTTGTGTGAATGGTCTTACCATGGTTGTAAAAATTGGAATCCTTCACAATCCCTAGTTGGACTACAGACGTTCCTAGATGGATGAATATTACACCTCGGTGTTCTGGTGGACTGAACTATATAACTTTTATATCATTTTTTCCTCTTATATGCCTAATCAATCAGACCAGGTAATCGGATCATATCTGCGCATCAGACTTTTTGTCATTTTGTTTTGCATGAGTGGCATCACTGATCCAACATTATTAATATTAATAAGGCTATCACCCCAGATCTTAAATATTATACATTTACAGTAGAACACTGTAAAGCCGGGGCGGTCTAATACCATATGGGAGTGATTCTTCCATAACACAAATGCCCATGTGCTGATTGCTTTCAAGATTTATTGCAAAATGAGGTTCATGAAAGCCAGAGTCGGGATTTCAGGAGGGGGGAGAAGGCAAGACAGAGGGAGAGGAAGAGAGATAGATGGATAGAGGAAAAGACAGCGTGAAATATGGAGAGAAAGGAAAAAGAAACAGACTTTTGAGGAAAAAAGGATCGAGTTACAGCTGTATTGATTGATGTTCTACAGGTATCCACATAAGCGAACGAATAGCTGTCATTACTGATATGATTCCAGTATTGCGACAGATGCCTGATTTGCTGAGCCTGGCGCCAGCGGCATGTCATTTGTTATTAATTCTGTGAAAATCCCCAAACTAAAGCCATAAACAGGAACACCATCCATCCATCCATCCATCCATCCGCTAGGCCGGATTAATGACGCGCAAAAGGAGAGGGCTGTCATGGTAGCTGACCTGTTAATTATATCTCTCACACACACACACACACACACACACAGTACTAGTCACTCCCACAGAAACATCTTCAGCGCAGCCTTCTTTGACACACAGTTCCATTTTTTTTTTCAAGTGGACAATACAGCAGCGAGCCACTTCACACACATACTGTATACAGAACTTCCCTCCTGTTATAATTATTTCACATCCATTTTAGGTTGCAGAGCGCTGTTCTCATGTTACACCACAAAAATGAAAACTTTGTGTGAATCGTTTTCGCGACTTGCCCTTTTCGGCTCGAGTCCCCCTTGATCTTAGGGCAATTTTCTAAAATCCATGCAAGTGGAAAATAAACATAAATAATACTCGGCAGACGTCAAACACACTTTGTCGCGGTTAAGTGGAAATTCCCTCTTACAACGGCTCGGAGGCGATGTGCTCTCAATGGCGCCTGCCTCCGTGAGAAAGGCCTCCGTGTTTACTCAGACTGTCTTTGGCTCTGGAGGGCCTCCTGTCGCCATTGTTGGGTTTGTTCGCCAGTGGTGGTGTGGCAATAAAAAGTAGAGAGGAAGTCACTATTTGTGCGATTGTCCAACCTGTTTTGGAGCAAATGGGTTAAGAGTGTCTCCTTCACTTTTGACATGGCAGCAGTTGTGCTAACAGGGGGGTCATCTCTAATTTTAAATTATGTTCAGGAGAGAGTGGGCTCAATGATGGGGGTGTGTTTTTGTGTATTAGGGAGGATTAGGATTAAAGACTGCTTGTGTTTAGATTGTGACTGGAATGGTGGTTGGTTACCACTGAATGGTTGGGTGTTAATGCTGAATATTAAGAGGTTAAAATATGTGTCTTATTTATCAAATAAAAAAATTTAAATTTAAAGATGTAAATTTTACAGTGCAATTTTTCTTTTATTGCAGTAAAATCGTTTCTATTCTCTTATTCGATCTTATTGTTCCATTTTCAGGCCATGTAAGCATTTCACTGCATGTCATACTGTGTATGTTAAAAAGCAGAACTGCTAAAAAACTGTCCAAATTGCCGCCAATATTAGTGATTTATATATATATATATATATATATATATATATATATATATATATATATATATATATATATATAATTTAGCGAATTGCTACAAATCCTCCTCCTGCAGTTTTGTCAAAATTTCTAACTCTAAAGTTGTGTTTGTTTCCATGTAAATATGCACACTTAGTATCAATAATATGGTGGTTGAGTTTTAATTAAAAAATATATATCAAACAATCAACAATTTTTTAATTGTTTTTAGAGTAAAGAAAAAAGATTTGTGGTTTGAATTCACCCCAAAAAAAATCTTTTTAATTACAAAGAACTTTTGAGGATCATCGAGCACTGACCTGAATGACCACATGTGGTTTAAGGAGGAGAACAACTGTCTTTCTTCAATCGCTTCAAAGAACACCAGCACTTGTTCAACCTAGCGTGAGGCAAAGTAACCAGAGAAGGTGTTCAGTACAGTCAGTACAGAGTAGCAGAATATATTATGAAGTTATAAACCATCAAGGCGGGCAGTAGGTGGAAGGCAAAAAATGCCACTCGACTTTTTATTGATCTGGCCATTCAACTAGATAATCTTTTCTTGAACTGTTCCTCTCATCAAGGTAACTAGTCCACTTCAAGTACCATAAGCAGCCACAAACCCCTATGCATTTATAACTTGATGTCCAGCTCACTCTTTTATTTCTAAAACAACCTGATTCTGGCAACTTCAGGGACCAAGTCACAGCAGAGAAACGGAACATCTCAATGCAGTCACTACTGCAACCTGTCCACATCTACACCAGGAAACCATCTCATTCCTAATCACCATGATGGCCAAAGATCCCATTATCCTGGGTTTCCCTTGAATGCAAAAGCATGATAGCACTTCCTCCCACAATACCTTTAACCTGCTCTCCATCACCAAACAGAATGCCATGGATGATTACATCCAAGAAGCATGGCATACAACGTACCTTTGACAGAAGTTCCACTGCAACTGCATCCATTTTCAGCGTGTTTGTGATACATGTCTACACTACTTAATGTTTCGTAACTTGATAAATTACTGATACAAACACAATGTCAGGTCAATGCATTTAAAGCATTAATTCATTAATTATTAGTTACTGCTTGGTTAGGATTGCCGTAGCTTAAATTGGGCTACTAGTTTATTTATATTCTTAGAAGTCAATTGAACTAAATTGGGGTCTCATTGTGTTTTTTTTTTTTATTATTATTTTCTTTTGAGCCCCCTTTAGGCTATGCACATAGCAGGTACAAATTACAACACATATATAAAAAGTCCGACCACAAAATGAGGACTCTATTTTAACAGTTTTAAGTTTAAAAATAATTTTAATTGCAAAAATTGTTAAAGATCATGAAAGACATAAATAATACAAAAGCAAAAGGTTTTTAGTTTGACTTTAGTAGTTGACCACAGCACCTTATCATAGTACAGATACAGTATGCACAATGTGGGGCTGCGTTATTGAGCCAGTGGTGGCTCAATGGTGAAGGGCAGTGGTGGCTCAGTGTGTTAAATTACTAATCAGAAGTTCGTCTCGTATGTTTATAACTTCCCAATACAGTGCAAGTGTCGGCTTTTGATAAAACAAAAAAAGGGGCCACGCCAAATCATGGTTTGTTCATGGAAGTTTAAAGCTTCTAAAATAATTTTAGGTAGTGGTTTTCAAAGTAACCTTGTTGTTATCACTTCCTAGGGCATACAGTATTACCCTGCTTCTCCATTCAAATTTTCCACACTCTGCACCAGACTTGGTATTGCCTGTGTGTAGAATCAACGTGTGGGGGCGGAAATGAAAGGGTAATTTCCCAGCCCAGATCAGTCCAGGCCTGTAATGTCAGCCTTTCTACACTTTTCTCTGCCCACCTGGTCAAGAACTGTTTCACGTCTCCTACTGTACTGTACTGTAGAAACATCAAGGCCTGTGAGGAATAAGGTCCCTTTATTGACCTTTACTGTAGATTTTTAAACCATAAGCTTTTGTCTTAGCTGTTGGTTGGTCGAAAGCACTTTTCTTCCACTGAAGTTTGCCTTTTTAACTAGAAGTTCATCTGATTTGATATTTAGCATGACCCAGCCACTCATTTATCATTATGATATAGCTCTAAATGTTTTTGAGTGACGGAAGCTAGTTCATACAGGACATGTGCAGAAACGAATGCTCTCTTTATGTGTGTGCAGGTCAGTTGTGTGTACTGTATAGGGACTTATCAAATTATTTATAATAACTAGGCAGGACAATTATTCACTACTGATTATGCAGATAGGTTGTGAGATGGCATTAGCACTTAGTGCATCAGGTCACAATCAGGCATCTGCTGGTTGGATACACTTTCTCTCACTGGTGTGACCTCCTTTCCACAGACTGCAGATTAATTTAGCTTTGTGTAGGGTGAGGGCGAGAGAAATGAAATGGGAGGTGGAGAGGTGTAAGAGGGTCTGATTTTCTAATTGAGTGGCTAGTGGTGTCAGCAATCATGTGCTACAAAAACATACTGTATGATGATTTTAAAGCTAAAGGGGAAAATAAAAAAAAGTCGCATCATTACAAACAAGATATATGTGTGTATGGGACAAAGCCTTAAATTCTTTCTGAATGGTACTCACACCTTGAAAAATCACTACAGTTTGCGTCATACTATAGAACATTCACCTGCAAGTAGCTTAAAATTTGTCCCAAAATCCAAAATTGTTACATTTTTCAGCTTTAATATTTACATGATGGTTGACCATTTCTTGCGTCTCTCTATCCATATACAGGATTTCTACGTACATTTTTTAATGGGAAAATAGATTTTTAATTAAAATATGGCAAGCCGTTTTCACAAAGATAAACACACACTAAGATCATCTTACATGCTCCATTTTTTTCTCTTTTAAACACATCTACTAAATATCATACTAATCCGCAAATGTCACCGCATTATCAGACTCTAATCTCCTAACTCCCTCTGTCCCAAATCCAACATCATGGGCATCATACCCACATTACTGAACCTTAGATTGAGAGATAGGCTACCATCCTGCAGATCCCCCACTAAGCATAATCCATCCATCCATTCAGGAACCTCAGTAGTCCTACTAGGGACCATGGAGGCCAATGGTGAATATACTGTAGTATTCATCCCATTTTTTTTACAACAGTGATAAGACATTGCCATATGCATTGACACACTACAGGCAATTTGGGAACACCAATTAGCCTAATCTGAGTGTGTGTGGGGGGGGGAACCCAAGTACCTGGAGGAAACCCACCAAGCACAAGGAGAACATGCAAACTCCATGCACACAGACCTCGAAGCGAGAACTGAACCCAGACTAAGCTACTTTGCAGAGTAGGCATAAAGTTAAGGATCATGCTCTGTAATGTGGCATGGAATAGAATGAACTGCATTTTTCCCATACATTCCAAACTCCTCGTTTTTTTCCACCCAGTATATTACACAGTAAAAAGCATTTTCTTATTTATAAGTTGAAGCCTCCAGGGCAGAGCTTAGCATCCTGGTTATAAGCTTGTTAATGAGTTGAAACATGAACAATTCTTTGAAGTCTTTTGAAAGTCGCTGATAGTATCAGAGAATTAAGTGTCTTACAGCGTATTATCTTACTTAGCAAATACACTGGAATGTGTCGCATTGCAGATACATTAACATTCTACTACATAGACTGTGTTTGAGGATAAGTGACAGACATACTTCTATGAAATATGATAAGGCTATTTAACTACTTGTACAATGTGTTAGATAAAAATTTCCAAACCGTATCACTAAGCAATTCTCATTGTTACAGCTATTGTTATTATTATTATTATAATATATATTTTTTTATTAATTGCTAGCCTGACAATAATTATAATAATAATTCACATTATGTGTGTAACTTTGAGCACTTTCGGGAAGGTTTCCAAGGATCACTTGCGTTCTCAGAAAGTCACATCTGAACTTAAGCAATTACAACACAGTCGAGTATTAAGTACAAGGTAGCTGTTTAATAGGTAATAGTACAAGCTCCAGTGGCTTTGTATTCACTTCCTTTTTTAACCTAATGTAAGACCTAATGTTTCACCTTTCTTGCCATCGAAATACCTGAAAAGAGACTTTTCAAGTGTTGTGTGGGTGTATGCATATACAGTATGTTTATATGCATACCTTTTGTCTGCAAGGCACGGTGAAAGGTGAAAGGTCAAGAAAGATTTATGTGCTGGCCAGTCCCATGCAGTTGTTTCTATAAAATCATAGGTAGTATAATATAATAGAGGACAAGCTATGTTACTACTTAAAGTAAGCACATTTGTTAAGAATAATAGAAATGAGCACATATACTGTACGTTCATCTCTCAGGCGGCACAGTGGCTTAGTGGTTAGCATGGTCACCTTGCACCTCCAGAGTCTGGGTTCGATTCCCACCTCAGGATCTGTATGCATCAAGTTTGCATGTTCTCCTACTGTCCAATAGAAAAAAAAACTATAGCACACAAATGGGGACAATTTTTAGAGCTCTTTATAAATCTTTCAAGTGAGCTTGTGTCATTTAATGGGATCTGATCTCCCCTTAGCTCACCAGGGATTCGAACCATGGGTTTACTTCATATAATCACCTTACGAAATCTCTCTTTTAACATAACAACCTTGTCCAAAAAAATGGCATCATCACACTACAGTATATCAGCACACACACACACACACACACACACCTAATTAAGACCAAATCATTTAATCAATCACAATATTTCCTCCCCCCTTGCTTGATCCCTTAAGCATTATGTCGTTTCCTGTTTAGTGCAGACTTCCTCTTGGTGATTAAGTAGCTCCTTTTTGCCAAAGAAGGGATGATCTGGTTTACACCAATGGACAATCTGTTCACCTTTCCCTTCTTAATAAGGCCAGACTTTGCCCTCTGTGACGTTTAATTCTTGATGTTACACAAACCCTGAGCTGCATACAGGTATGGTATGTCATTTCGAGCCAGTGATAAAGCTAACTGTTGCGCAGAAAAAATATTTATACCATGGCACTAGAATACCCAGTTGTAGAGAAGATGCATATATATATTTTCTATAACATCAGCTTTAATTGCAATTAAAGCTGTACTTCAGATTACAAGTGTTTTTCACAAGTTTTCCTTTCCTTCCCAGAAAAATAAGGAGTACTTTCATACGGAGTCCAAAATTGGAAAAAGGTCTCAGTGTTAGAGGTTTATATCAATCTGAGATACGCAGCAGTGTAACATGACCTTAAAATTATTGTTAAAACAGGGTGCCATTCTTGGAACTCTTAAAAAATAACTGTTTCGGGACAAAAAAAATTTTTTTGGAAACATTCATCATCCTTAACTATGGAGTTTCCTCTGCCAGGAAACTTAGGGCACATGGTGGGGTACACCTTGGATAAGGTACCAATCCATTGCAGAACACACACACACACACACACACACACACACTCCAGGCAATTTGGGATCGCCTAACCTTCATGTCTTTGGACTGTGTGTGGAAACCCTCCAAGCACAGGGAGAACATGCAAAACCCACGGCTACAGCGGCAGGAATCTTGTACCCTGGAGGTACAAGAGGAGAGAGCTGACCAATAGGCCACCATGCTGCTTTCTTTGGGATAAAATATTTTGGGGCAAGCTGTAATTGAAAAATTATTTAATTTGGGTGGTAATATTACTTCCAAGAACATTATACTTTCCATTAAAAACATTTGATTCTTCGATTAAAATTATGATGTCCATTATGGGATATAATTTTTATTTCACATTAGAGCTCTTAGAAATAGAAAAATAAATATTTGTTTAAAATATATGCTTAAAAGCAAAATTTAGAATTCATTCCATAAATCAACCTAAATAATGATTGCTTTGTTTCACTTTTAGTAAAAGTTTCTCTTTTGCCCTCTCATCCCATACAGAGTACAGGAGCTAACCTCCATCTTAGACAAGCACTTTTTCGGGTTGGCACACTGGGGGAGTTAAAGTCGGGCAGAGAGTCGTCTGTCCTGGTGGGTAGGAATGTTTTGTAGGCAATAATTGGGTAGGTGGGTGGTGCATTCTGATGTGGTTTAAAGCTGTTGCTCTACTGGTGGCAATGCCATTTCTTGTTTGTTTTTATTTATTTATTTATTTTTGTCTAGACACAGACAGGCCTACGCACAATGGCCAGATGTTGAGAGACATGGGGATAAAATCAGAGCAGTGAATCAGCATCAGAGATGTAATTTTACATCATCACGGATGGTTAGAAGTACTGTATTTTATAAAAGTATTACATTTACTTTTGTATTGCTGTATACTGTAATATGAAGAATTGACGGCAAAAAAGTCCACAAGAAATAATTTGTTAAATAGCGAACAAAATGTGATGCTACTGTATAATTGTTCACCTGTAACATGGAGCACAGGTCATGTGACTGTTATTAGCCTATAAGAGCCCAGACCAATAACTCAGACTACAAGGGGTCTGGAAAGGGGTATTGATGGTTCAGTGGTAGGTCTCTTGCTTGCGAAGGTCAAGGTTCAATTCACACGTTGATCACTTAAACATCAGCTAGTGGATTCCAGTGCTGGTCCCACACCAGGATAGCAAGGAAGCAGCCTAAAGACCATCAGCAACATAACAGACTGTATGGAACGCATTTTTAAAAGATGTCACATGGCATTTTCCCTAAAAAGATTTTTGGGTTAAAAGCCATATGTGATGTACATCACAGTAATATTTTCCCAATTTGTTTTATTACGGCAGGGTGGCTTACTAATTATCAGTGTCGACTTGCACCTCCAGAGTTGAGGGTTCGATTCCTGTCTCAGATGTGCATGGAGTTTGCATGTTCTCCCCATGCTTACTGGAGGTCCTACCATGGTTGTAAAATGGGAATAAATACAACGGCCACCACTGGCCTCCAAGGTTCCTAGCTGGATGAATAGAATTGGTTTATATCAGTTTGGTCAGAAAGGTTACATATAGTGTAGAATATGAGATGTTAGTAAATCATTAGAGTTGTTAAATAGGATGAAACTTACTTTTAATAATAAAAAAACAAGCTTTGGAAAATGAGCTAATTCAGTCACATGTGCTACCCCAACACACCACCATTTTGGAAATAATGTCATGAGTGCACAAATTCACCGATTGCCACATGACTGTAAGAGGATGTTCATTAGATATCATTAGGGACATCATGAGTTAAAGTCAAGGATAAGACTTAATAAGCAACCTTACAGAACATTTAAAGGGTTTGTGTCACCATGGGTTCCTATGGGCTACAATAAGGGTCAGCCTCTTTCACAGAAAAATGTGATCTAGAACAAGACAAATGAAACTTATACCTTTATCGAAAGAGTTTTCAAGTTTGCTAAAACACCCTGATTGAGCAGAAGGTCCTTTGCACAATCATTAAATTTTCTGACCCTTGTAGCTATTATATGTCTGATTATAGAAACGCAGAACACCCGTGCCAAAAGCGCTGGCATTAAATTCATATAAGGCAAAGAAGAAATATTACAGTGAATTTAGCTGTCAAAAAATCCAAGAACAAGTCTAATGATAGGCCTAAACACTCTCTCTCTTTCTCTCTCTCACAGACACACACACACACGCACACACACACGTTCACATGTGCATGAACACACAAACACCAGGGAAGGGGTGTTTTGGGAAAACCCAGTGAAGTAGAGCCCACATGTGGGTTGAGTTCAGAAGATTTAGGCGTAACTGTTGAGAGTTCACAATCCCACATATGGATGCGCTCTCACCGGCTCATTATGGTGCCCATGGATTGTGTACGCTATTTCAAATTTAGAAATGTGTAATCAACTCATAGAGGCATAACGTGGCCAAGGTATGCTTATGTTGTTTTGTAACATCCAGTTCTGCAAAAATAGTAAAGCTATAGAAAAAAAGAAAAAGAATAAAGCTTTCAGACTTCCAGGAATCTGTCGGAGTGTTTATGGGGAATTTGAA
Source organism: Clarias gariepinus (assembly GCF_024256425.1). Classification (NCBI taxonomy): domain Eukaryota; kingdom Metazoa; phylum Chordata; class Actinopteri; order Siluriformes; family Clariidae; genus Clarias; species Clarias gariepinus. The sequence goes on along the minus strand of NC_071123.1, from coordinate 17,756,365 downwards.
AATATAGATTTTTAGCCTTTGTATCCTACTACAAAATTGGACAATTGCTCGGGTAACTGGACGTCCCCCTGTTCCCGTACACGTCCTTTTTTTTTTTTGAGGCCAACTTGGATTTATCCAGTACAGGAAGAGAAGCACAAAGGATTAAAGCAGACACAAGTATTTAAAAAATGAATAAATAAATAAATCACCTGAATGCAAAACGTGGTTAAATCAAAATTTCAACACAATGTTTATTAACATAAAAAAAGCATCTATTATTCAACTTTGCATCTTGCTTTTGACTAATACAAACCATAAAAGTCTGCATCCGCTTCAAGATGCAATGCACTCCACCCTCCTCCCCTAACCCCAATCCCCCCTCACACACACACACACACACACAGACAGAGTTCTGTATTTATATTTCTTTTGGTTTGAGTGTTGACAGTCGAGTGAGATGTTTTGTATAACGGGTTTTTTGGTTTTGTTTTGTTTTTTGGCCTAAATATTTCTGCAGCTTTTGACATTTTTGTATGAATTTTAATTATCGGCAGGAAAACACCCTGAGGGGGGGGAAATGTGCTGTCTAATAGATTGTACCAAAAAAAAAATATGTACTGAATTAGAATTACGAGGGTGAGTCCAAGGCCACTTTCTCTGCAGTCACCGCTGCGCAGGTGTGAATGTGTTACATCAGTTTATTTGTAACTGCGGTGCGAGCTAAAACAGATGCCCCACTTGCAATTTGCGCAAAAGGAGAGCAGCGTGCAGTGAATCTTTTTTGTGGTCTGAGGGTGTACACGGTGTCATTATTTATCAAATAACTTCATAACTGTGAGCCTGAGAGTAAACGGCAGAGTATGGAGCGGAAACATCCTCAATGGCAGACTGAGAAAAAGTTAAAAGTCAATTATCAGCTAGAAAATTCATTAATGCTTACAGTTTTATGGGATTCTGAAGGGCCAGAAGTATTGGAACAGTATCCGGAAAAGGGTTCAACAATCAACAGTGCTCGTTACGGTGAGAAACCTATTGGAGAGCTGAAGACTAAACTTCAGATTAAGCACAGAGGAATGATATCCGAGGGCATGGTGATCTCGCATGATAATGTCTGTCCGCACACTTCTGTCAGCAAAAACTTTATTCCGAGGTGTTAACGCGTCCTCCCTACAGTCCTGATCTCGCTCCATCAGACTTTCACCTGTTTGATCCCCTGAAAGCAGGACAAAGATTGACTTCTGATGAAGAAGTGAAGGCAGCGGTGCGTTCATGGCTCAAAGCTCAGCCTAAAAGATTTGTATTGATGGAATACGAGAGCTGATTGACAGATGGACAAAGTGTATTGAAAAGCAAGGAGATGTAGTAAATTCTACACCCAGAGTGCGGATCATTTTCGACTCACCCTTGTACTTTACTGACCATGTACATTTGAATAAACATGGCTTCAGGTTGGCAGAACTGATGCACGTATTGCGGATGGGCAACATATAACAGTGCAGGTGACACAAATCCAAAAACAGTGCAACAACGAGGGCAGAGTGCATGTGATAAGATCTCACGGTAGCACAAGGTTAAAAGGTGTAAAAAATAGTTGTATTTTTGTGCACGGTACAAGACCAAAGGTTGACAGAATGGGTGAGTTCAGAGCTAGATTATGAAGTTTGCTGCCTGTGTGTCGTGCAGATAAAGATCAGGTATTTTTACACCTTGTTTGCAAGAAAATTTTTATTTGGACAAAGGATGAGCTAATTGTAGGTGGTATTAAGGTTGTAATATTCCTTCCACTGGTCATGTCAGTCTCACAACACGGGAATAATAGCAGGCTGAGCTCCCGCTATTCTAAAGATCGATGGTGTTCAGAGGGCCGGCGTGGTGCGTTGAGGTTTGGCTCTGGAAAGCTAATGGTCAGGCTTCATTTGGACTAAATTGAGAAGGTGTGTGCGTGCCATGTCACAGCTTTGACGCCTAGAGCTGTTGGGTGTGTGCGGTGCAGCACGCCCTCCTGACACCCAAATAGAAACCAGACGCAGACTGTTACTTGTGTGTACGTGTGTGTGTGTTTTTAAGGTGAGGGTCAGCAGCTGCTGGAGGATATATACGCCTACACACACACACACACACACACACACACACACACACATGCACACGCACTGCTGTTTAACAGGATCCTATCTGTATCCTGAGGACCAGCTGGATGTGGACTCACCCTCACCAGATGGATTTGGTTAGCAATTAGCATTTAGGCTAATGGCTAACATGGCGCAAGATTGAGGCAACAAGCAATTGTGGATAGATTTGATCTTTTCTTCTGACCTACAGACATAAAGATGCAAAAGTCTGAGTTGTTGTGAATAATGATTGAAACAATCTTTAGAAATGATCTAAATAGATATCACTCATACAATTTAATACACAAAAAATGAATAAAAATATGAACTATATAAAATACCACATTTTTATTAAACTATGGACAGTTTCCTCATACTTTCTTGGAAACCGTGCTCTCAAGGCTAAAAAGATATGAAGTCAGATATTCCAGTTTAATTATTCATTATTCATCATTATGTATCCATCCTGCTTTCAATAATAATAATAATAATAATAATAATAATAATAATAATTATTATTATTATTATTATTATTATTATTATTATTATTGTTGTTGTTATTATTATTATTATTATTATTATTATTACTTTAATGATGCATTGCCAAAATTATTATATATATAGAATATATAAAAAGCGCCCTTAAGAATTTTTACCATAAAATTTGCCTTGGCATAGAGGGACAAACAAAACGAGCCAAGCCAAGCACCGGCTAAATCACGAGCACCATCAAAATTTATTTGCATCAGTGGAAAGTCAAGTGAAGCAAGTTTACATTTTTGTTTTGTTTTTTGCATTTCGTGAAAGATTTAATGGAAACATACAGTAGCACAATGGGTCCCAAGAATGTTAGCCAATACGGTAGCAAAAAGAAAAAGGGAGCCACTTTCAATATCAGTATGATTCTAAAAGGAATCACAAATTAAGGATAAATGAGGTTTAATGTCTATTTATTTTATATTTTACTTTATTTTCTGAATATTTAAAATAATTTTCCAAATGTTTTTATATGCAAAAATATGATTATAGTGTTGGAAATGGGTAATATTGTAATATTTTGGGTGACTGGAACAGATTACCTGCATTTACATTATTTCCTATGGGAAAATGGGTTTTACAATACAAAATTTTGCCTTAAGAACTTGCCCCTGGAATGGTTTAAATTTGTACGCTGAGATACGGCTGTGTATAATCATTAAGCATAGTGTTAGACAAGTTTGAATCATTTTTTACAAAGAACTTTCTTGGTCTATTAGCAAATCATTTTGCTAGTTTTAAGCATTTAATTCTTGAAAAAAGCAAAATTATTTCCAAAGAGAACAAGAAATTAATGTTAAAAGAAATTAGTAAACTTCATCTAGAAATATTCGGTATATTTGTTGTAATCTTATATTAAGAAATGATCACTTGTAAAATTTTCATAGAAATAGAATTAATCAAAATCATATTACTTATTCACGACCAGTGAACGAAACATGGCTCTGGCCACTATATACTTCTACGTTTATAAAGCACTAGGCGGCTTACCGTGGAGCCACCGCAAACTTTAATACCATGATCGTATTACTCCTGAGTTAGATTTTCAGGATTTGATATGCAAAGATTCAGACTAAGATGTATGATGAGGAAATCAAGGTTGTAATGCCGAGCTCAGTCCAGACCGGGACTCTGTTTGTAGCCTTGCCAAGCATCGTGTCACACTACACCGGAACAGCCAAGCCTCACAAAGCCTGCGCCTGTGTATTAATGGTGATATATTGAGGATTGCTGGGCCACAGGTTTGGCTTCCTCTTTCCTTATTTTCCCCAGTCGTTCATTCTGCAGCGCTGAACTTCGAGAAAGCGAATCTCAAGATGCACAGCGGTGTTCATTTCTCGTTCGTGTTACGGTTCGGTTTGTGATGAGAAACTGAGAATGCTTAAATGCGATTTTCTTCTTCTTCACTTTTACCCACATTTTCAAAAACTAAAGAGAGAAAGATGTTGCAATATTTCAAGCTAATTCTTAATGAGCAGAAAACATCAAAGCATGTGACGACTGTTACACAACTCGAAACAAATATTCATAATGTGAAACAAATATTCATAATATTAGGTAATTATCATACATTGATACAGTGTTAAATAGTGAACACCGCATAGGATGCAAAGCCAAGCCTAATGTACAGTATATATCAATGGTTCCTTACATAATGCCTCATTGTGAAGGCCCGGAAGCACATAATAATGCATACAGTCTCTCTTACAGTATAAAGGCTTTTTTTTTTTTTTTTGCTCAAAGAAAAGGGAAATCGCTGACATCGGACAGTGCCTTCCTTATAATAGTGCACTTGGAGCATCCTTTGTGCCTTCTCTTTATGTGTTGAACAGTGAAATCGGACTAATTACAGCAGGAAATGGGACAAATGAGGAAATCTGACACTACCTACCCACAATGCCCCCTGGGTGTTAGCGGCATCCTCTGCTGCCCAGGGGTTGTGACCTCATGTTGGAGGAGAGTGGATCCACAGTTGGAAATTTCAGGCATGTTATTGGGGGAAATGGGTAATTGTCCGGCAGTTTAAACCAATTCAAACCAGATCTTGAATATGGTGAATTAAATCCTAATGATAGATAGATAGATAGATAGATAGATAGATAGATAGATAGATAGATAGATAGATAGATAGATAGATAAAAGTTAGTAATCTTAGTATTAGTCAAATAACACCTCAGATGAACTTTTTCCTTATGTCATTATTTATTTAATGATGACATGAATGATTCAGTAGCTTGTAATATAGATCCAACTTTAGCAGCAATAACTTGAAGTGATTGTTTCCTGATCGTTTCCTAAAAGTAGTTTCTCACATAGTTTTGGTCCAGTCTTCTTTGCTTCAGTTCATTGAATTTTTGGACATTCACTCATGCACAGCTCTCTTAAGGTCCTGCCACAGCATTTTAATTGGGTTGAGATCTGGACTTTGACTCAGCCACCTCAATTCTTTTATTTTCCAGTGATTCTGATATAGATTTACTGCTTCAGATCATTGTCCTGTTGTATGACCCAGTTTCGACCAAGTTTCAGCTGTTGGACAGATGGTCTCGCAATAGCCTGTAGAACGCTGTGGGGTACAGAGGGGTTCATGGTTGACTCAATGACTGCAAAGTGCCCAGGTCCTGTGGCTGCAAACCAAGCCCAAATCATCATGCCTTGTCTAACGTGCTTGATAGTGGATATGAGTTGTTTCAGACGAAATGCTGTTCGGTTTTCCCCAAACATGGTGCTGTGCATTTATACCAAACAACTCCACTTTGGTCTCATTTGTTCCAGAAGTCTTGTGGTTTGTTCAGATGCAGTTTTCCAAACCTCAGTCGAGGCTTTCTTCTGGCAATGCTTTCTGTACAAACCGTACTTGTTCAGTCTTCTTCTAATTGTTAATTACCAATATCCAGTAGCAATGAGGACAGGAACACAAAGGCAGGTAGACACAATGTAAATGTAACAACTGAACAAAGTTATTAGTACAATGCCAAACTACAAAAATGTATATTTAAATGTAGAAGTTATGAGGAATATATTAAATAAAATCATTTAAACACATAATTACATTTACATTAAGGCATTTGGCAGACGCTCTTATGCAGAGCGACTTACATTTTTATCCTATTACACTTCTGAGCAGTTGAGGGTTAAGGGCCTTGCTCAAGGGCCCAACAGTGGCAACCTAGTGGTTGTGGGGTTTGAACCTGTGATCTTCTGAACCGTAGTCCAACGCCTTAACCACTGAGCTACCCCTAATAATAACAGACATTTGCCAATGAGATCACATTGAAATGAAAAGAACAAAACAGTTCATGTTGTAGGTGGCAGTGTGGCTTAGTGGTAAGACATGTCACCTTGCCCCTCCAGGGTCTGGGTTTCCTGCCTCAGGTCTGTTAGTGTGGAGTTTGCATGTTCTCCCCGTGCTTGGTTTGTTTCCTATGGGTACTTGCCAACCTTTCTGTCGTGTTTGAATGGTGTACTTCACCTTGTGCCCTAAGTCTCCTGGGATAGGCTCCAGGCCCCCCATCACCCTGTATACAGGATAAATCGGTATAGATGGTGAGTGAGTGAGTAAGTTCTTGTAGTTGGAATCTTTTGCATCCACCAAGAGGAACTGATATCCAGCTGTCTGTTTACTGAGTCTCTTTTTCACTCACTCGGCCAAAATCCGCAGCTGTTTATTTGCTCCGAGCTGATCTGGGACTCGAAAGGAGCCCGTACACAGCACTGAAGTGTAAGCAGCAAAGCTGGGTGAGAACGATGGCGGCTCTTATTCCAAATATTTGACATCTAAGTGCACAGTGGAGTACTAAAAACGCTGCCAGAAAAGCACTTAAAGAGCAGTGGCGGAGCCAGGAAATTTTCTGTGGGGTGGCCAGGATGATTATGTGATCAATTTGGGGGTGGCATAAATTAGAACTATATTTAGGTCACCTACTGTAAACCACACACCTCCTTAAGAAAGAACATACAGGAAACAGTTGTTTTATTATAACCATTAGTTGTTTTATTTTAGTTATAAAAAAAGTCTTCAAGTCAGGTGAGAGTCAAATCAAGTCAGTTACAATTACAAACTACTCTACAAAATGCATAAAAAACGTATTTACAATATGTAAACATATTTACATATAAAGTGTACTTACGAAAGTGAAATACTTGAGTGTAAATTTTTTATTTAAAAAAAATTAATTATGTCTGATGCCTTTCTCTTCATGTCTGCTGCTCTGACATGATACAGTGCACATCACCATCATTACAGCTAGTACTTGCAAAATTAACAAAAGCAAACAATAAAATTGACAGCCCAAGTTAACAAACTATAACATTCTTTTAACAAACTAACACATTTTGTTTGATTTAACTTATTTGCAGGAGTTATCTATCACCAATAGATATGCTAGTCAATTATCATGTTACCAAAACTATCAACAAATTATTCAAAAAGTAGTCAGACTTTAGTTGGAATGACAAATGTGACATCATTTTATTTTTTTCTCTTTTTTTGGCTCATGTAGCTTACTAAACAGTTTAATTACGAATTCACCGAGGCATAAAGTAGTTAAAAATGCTTATACTTTTACTATCTTTTTTTTTTGTATTAGATTAATAGTGTTTAAACAAGATCACCTGTAATTATTTGTTGTTCCGTCGCATTTTCAAATTCCCGCCAGTGGTATTAGACTCCGCTCCGCTCCGCTCCACTCATAGAAATATATCCGCTCCACCGGGCTCCACTCAATGACAGTAAAAGAACTCCACTCCACTGGCGGTACCAGGATGTGCGCACACAAAAGTGTCCGGCATTGCTGTGGCAGTACAAAAAAGGTTCCGCGTCGCGCGGGTGGTTGCATGGATGGCTGTGGTCAGACCAGGGGGGGCCAATAGGGTGGCCGGGGTTCGGCGGGGGGTGGCCACGGCCCCCCCTGGCCACCCCCTGCCTCCGCGCCTGTTAAAGAGGATCTTTTTCCCGTTCGGCTCTCTCCCTTACAGCATGCGCTTTGCTCTGGAGCCGATCTAAATATTAGTTATGTTTTACGATATCATTTTTGAGCTGGGGAATTTAAGTGGGCTTTGTCAGACAAAGATTAGGCCTAATCACTCTACCAGTCCAGAATCCGATGATGATTCTAGTGTACATAAAGGCTAGCGAAAGCCAAATTGCAAAACTCACATGCAGCCGGAACTTTGCTTCACACTTCCCCAAGGTTGATTGTTTTACCTTTGACAGCATGTCCCATTGTGTCTTATTCTTTACATACGTATGGCCACTAGCCTGTGGTACTCTAGTTTGCCAATGTTCTTCTGTTTTTGACCTTAAAGTTTCAAAAGGTGTGTTTTTTTTCTTTCTCTGTGCTCTTTTGCATGTCTCTCTCTCTCTCTCTTTCTTTCTTTTTTACAGCACAGCTGATCCATGACCAGCGAGTGCTGTGTTAAATATTTCAGTGCACCGTCTGCCCAGCCATCTCACTAGAGATGCCTTGTCATTCTAGATTAGCCAATCAGGCGGAAGCAGCACCCAAGCCTGACACAGTGAGCCAGTGGGGAGCTAAGGGAACGTGAGAAAAACACGCACACACACCCACACACACACACACCACACACAAACACAAAGTGGTGGTGTAAGACGGTTTTAAAGAGGCATGAAGTTGTACACATGAAGTTTGTGTATCAATGGTGTCCTTAAGTTACACTAGTCACCATGCAAACATTAGATCGGACCAGGTCTGAATTTTAAGTATTATTATTAGTACACCACTAATTGTCGATACCGTTTCATCCTGTGGATAGGGTTGCGAGGGAGGAGCCTATCCCAGGAGGCTTAGGGCACGAGATGAGGTACACCCTGGGCAGGGGTGCCATTCCATTGCAGGGTACACACACACTATGGGCAATTTGAGAACTCCAATTAGCCTAATCTGCATGTCTTTGGACTGGAGGAAACCCACCAAGCACGGGGAGAACATGCAAACTCCATGCACATGGACCCCAAGGTGTGAACCAAACCTGGACCCTGGATGACAGTGCTAACCACTATGCCACTGTGCCGCCATTAATGAAATGTTCTTGCACACATTATGGGATGAAGAATTACCCCAAACTCCACCAAGCAGTGGAAATAAAGGCGATGCAAAGCGTAGGATCCTGCACCGTACACCCTACACCCTACACATGCTCCGTGTAAGTATTTGATGGGAACGTCAGAGCCAAACTCACTGGCCTCTGATGCCTCCATTAAAGTTTGATGGTGCGATTTAAGTGCGTGTTGATCCGACACCTCAGCTGGCGAGAGCTGCAGCAAAAGTGCTGGCAGAAAAGCTCTCTTTTACTCTCGCCCTCTCATTTCCTCTCTCTCGCTCTCTTTCTCTCTCTCTCTCTTAGTCGACAACACCAGAAGTGTTTTAACAGGACATTAATGGGTTTTCGGCACGACTTTTCAAAACCGGAGTGCGAAATTCATATCCCGCTAATGGGAACTGACATGTCCTGCTTTTCTCACATACATGTGTAATCAGCGTGACAACATTTTTTTGCTCTCTCACTCTCTCAGTGCAGAGGATTGTGGGTATGCTCGTAAGCACCCTGTCTAGTTTTATTCCTGGTATTTAAATGGCATGGCACTTCATGTCAGATAAATCGGTACCTCGGAATTACGTTATACTCCTTTTTTGCCCCTAAAGTTTTAGACTTTGGGAAGTGAAGCGGTGAATTTGAGTTTTAATTAAAAAACAGGAGTGTGACTTTGCCAGACACGCGTTGCCAGACTCAGATGGATTTGGATTCAAGTGCAAGGTTTTATTTCAACAAATTGATCAGACACCCCCAAGCAAGTACTCGAAGAGACAAAGCAGACATGGCTAGGCTAGAAAAGAATCTGTAAAATATGCTCGCGTGCTGCCATTGGTACTTTCTTTTAAACGTGTTCTATGCAACGATGACACGAGCCATTGCATTTTAATATAAAACTCATATGTGCTGGCCAAATGTCAGCACATATATAAAGGAGCCTTTTACACATTCTGTAGAACACACACACACACACACACACACACACACACATACGTAGACAGCTGCGGTGAAAAGTCCTTTCTCTGTCTCTCTGGAACTCCTGTGCGAAAGGTGTAAATAATCTGCCACGATGTATCATCTCTGACGTGTGTGTGTGTGTGTGTGTTCAAGCATTCACACTCTAGATACTAATGCACCACTTACATTCACACTCTTAGACACTTACATGCACACAACATGCGACAAGCCACCTACTTATCCGTTAGTTCGGCATCTTAGTTTAACATGTAGACAGCTTAGAAGAACAATGAAATCTCTGTAAATATGGATTTTTATCTATGTTGCACTTGATATTGCAGTGTGGCTCTCAATGTTCAGGCAAACGTAACATTAACGTGTTTAACGAATTTATTCACACACTACTTCGGGATGGTTCTTATGAAGCTGCATGCAAGCTACTGTATATAAGCTTGTTGTGAGAAATATGCATGCATAAGTGTTTATAAAGCTTTATCCTACCAGGTTTCATCATGCTTGAGAGTCATTCTTAGCGGCTATCTCGGACACCAATGTAGTCAATGTCCACAGATCTCACCTGGCAAACGTTTGGATACAAATATATTATTTTTTTATATTTGAGAACAATATTAAACTGGACGTCTTTTCAAAACTATGAAATAACACATATGGAATTGGGTAATTACTGTAAATAACAACAACAACAAGAGAGTCAGTTGTTATTTTAAGATACGAAGGTCAGCTGTTCTTACAAGAACAGTATTGTAATCAAGTGCATTTGCAAAACTCATCAAGCACCATGATGAAACTGGCTCTCAGGAAGATCTTCCCAGGAAAGCAAGACCAAAACTTACCTCTGCTACAAAGGAGAAGTTTATTTAGAGTCACCAGCCTCAGAAATCACCAATTAACCTCAAGCAGTACCTCGGATTAGAGCCGTTATAAAGGATTTACAGAGCATGAGTAGCAGAAACATCTCAATATCAACTGTTCAAAAGAGAATTATTGTACATTTTGGAAATAATTGCCTTAAGCATTGTTTTAACAATATAGAAGGAAATAAAAATCAGAAAAGACCATGGAGTTAGATGGTGTGATCAAACTTTTAATCAAACGCTGTGTACTTCAGCTAAGTCACATAGTACTGGTAACTAGACAGGTACGTTTTCTAAAGAAAATGTGAGTTAAGGTGGTCTAAAGTGGTTGGTAGGGTGTGGCTTGACAGCTTCACAATGATCCTGAGAAACTGATTGGTTCCCTGAGTAAAATGAGTGCACCCCCATATCTCTATCACAATGGGATCCACAGTTAGGTTCAGTTCCAATGTTACCATCATAGAGAATGCAACTGTAAGCACTTCCTGTTTCAGTGAGGAACACTCTTACAAATCTTTTTTATATACATTTTTTACAAATTCTTTCTTTGCATTAGAATCTGTCAAAGTTGGTCTCAATGTTAAGTCTATAGGATCTTTTGGCCGATAAATTGCCCTCTGCAGCTGCACACATTGACACCTCTTTCATTGGTCTACCAAAAACGGTACGGGACTAGTTACATGTCAAAGTTTGTATGGAAGAAGAATAAAAACAAGGAAAATAATAAGCATGCAAGATAATACAAGTGATGCGTTGTTGGTGATGGTGGCTTAGTGGTTAGCATTGTCGCCTTGCACCTCCAGAGTCCGGGTTCAATTCCCAGGCAGGTTTGATTCCCACCTCTTGGTGTGTTTCCTCCCACAGTCCAAAGACATGCATATTAGGCTGATTTGTGTTCCCAAATTGTCCCTGTGTATGTGTGTGCCCTGCAATGGATTGTCCCCTTATCCAGCGTGTAACCTGCCTTGTGCCCTAAGCCATCCTGGGATAGACTCCAGGTGCCCTGCAACCCTGTATACAGGATAAAGTGATATAGACGGTGAGTGAGATCATGCCCAGGGTGGTTAATTGTAAAACTGGCAGAATCATAATAAAACTTTAAATAAGTTGATGCTAGCTGATAGATTGAAAAATGTTCATGAAGGCTTTCAGAAAATGCTGTAGCTGCTAAACATCCATAGGACTGCCTTCTAATTAAAATACTGCCTTAGTAACTTGCCAAAGCTGTGCTTATTCTATGCCTATTTTTATACCGCAGCTGATTTTTCTATGTACTGGTATAATTACATTGATAAGGTCTGTATCATAGTGGCTTTGCCTTCTCTCATCCTGTTTCAAAACTCACAAACTGAGTTATGATGCGTAACAAGACCTATTACACCCTCTGAACTACCTCGTTAGGCTCGCTCTTCCTCTACCATAATGGTCACATGCTAAATGTTTTAAAGCACCGCTCTTATTGAATGAAGACATGCCGGATGGGACCCATCAGCTCCAATTTAAGCAGCGGTGAAATGCAGGAAGGCCACCAGTACTGATTGGCCAGAGAGAGCAACCAAAGAGGCCATAAGTCAGAAGTTCAAACTGAACCAGTGCCAGATAGTTTCTCCATTCTGTTATTCAATGTGTCTCTTCTGTTTTTTCATAAAGTTTACAAGACCTCATTTGCTGCACTGGTTGCATTTGCGTTAACTTAGAACTTCTGCGTTACTCGTTTAATACTTAATGCACTTTATATAACTCATTAAGTGGCACAGTGACTTAGGGGTTAGCACTGTCACCTTCCACCTCCGGGGTTTGGGTTTAGTTCCCGCCTTGAGGTCTGTGTTTGCATGTTCTCCCCGTGCTTGGTGGGTTTCATCCAGGTACTTCAGTTTCTGGGGTTCCCAGAACCCTACCACGGTAATAAGAAATGGTCACCATTTGCCTCCACGATTCTTATTTGGACTACAGAGTTTCCTAGATGGAGGGATGGATGGATTTAACCAGCTACACTTGAGTAACAGGGTTATCATGTATGTTCCAGTATAGGGAAATCATATCCTTACCCAATAGGGAGTGTTAGATTTTTGCTTATCATTCTTCCTTTAGCCTATCATGCAGACTGATTAATTAACACAGCAGCTCTGTGCCAATTTAATTATTGATACTCTGGCTTGCAAAGCTAAACCCGGATTCCACATAACTAATTAGTGTCTGCCGTGATGACATTGATTAAGGAATGTTCAGTTTGGAGTATCCGGTTTTCTCCAAGCGGGCTTGCTTCCTGCTGCTCCCTTTATGATTGGCAATTCATCAGTGCAGTAACTATCATACTAAACACAGTAATAAAAAAAAGTGCTAACCCGGAGCAGACGATGCTGTGGTGTCTGACTAGAGTATGTCTGATTTTCCATGCCGCAGGGTATAACCCAGGCTTCCTCACTGATTTGCCCTATAAGACTGATTATAATTACTGACCTCGTATAACCCCACCTGGCCACCAATCAGTGCTCAGGAGTCCTGTGTTAATCGTCGGGTCTTGTGTTTAGAAGTCTTCAGAGTGGTGTTAAACCAGTAGAGTAAGTTGACCCAACATGCAGGAAGAGTCGGACGCTAATCAGATGTGCATGATTGACTTGATGAAGAACACAAGGCAGGGTGAGACAGGAGCCGGTCATGCTAGCCAGCGCAGATCCGCGAGCCAGCATGCAATCAGATTTAGTTTATGCAATCACCTTCTCTTGGCTGCTGGCCAATCATGCCTCACAAAGAGTTATTTTGCTCACACAAACTACACACATAGTATATTTTGTACTTATATAATGTGTTTATTTCTCATGTTAGAACTTCGGTATAATTTGATGCAGTTGATATCAGAATGTTAGCAAATGGTTTAAAAATGTTCTGGAAAAGAGCGCAGAAGGAAATTGTTCCATGGTGCATTATCCTCTTTAGTATCTTTCACTTAATGAGTTGAATAAAATGAATGGAGTAAAAGTTTCTTGGTTATTTGAAAAAGCTATTGATGCGTAGAATTACAACAAGCATTGCCATGAACCGAGCTGTGATCACGACGATATAACTGATTAAGATTTTCATTAGAATGTCGTTTTGGATTTGACTTTTTTCTGGACGTTTTGTCATTTTCAGTTCCATGATCACTCTATTAGTTTTGCTTTAGTGGACATAATTTAGGTTATTCGCTTCTTGCTGGCCTGATACAGCTTCACATCTCTGTGGAAGGTTTGATGCGGTTACTCCTTACATAGTTTTGCAGGCCACTGTTCTAGCTTGGTCTGGTCTCCGTCAGTTTTGCAGACGTTTTCCTGTAGCCTGCCTTCAAAAGCTTGAGATTATCTTGTTTGTAACTGCTTCAATTTTGAACAACTTCTAAAGACCAGATGTTAGATCTGTGTTTTGTTTTTTTTGGTTAGGGTTTTTTTTGCAATCCAGTGGCATTATCTTACTCCACGAACATCATTGTGTCACCGCGTTCGAAAGTTAAGGCAATTTCCAATCGCACTTCTAAGAGCAGAGGATCACAACCTTTAACTTTCTGATTTTGCATCATGGCAACTTACAGAAGATAGCATCACTGCAACTGACTCACATGATTTTTTTTTTTTTACCAAAAAAAAAATTCTAATGAGGCAGCACAATGGCTTAGTGGTGAGCACTGTCGCCTTGCACCTTCAGGGTCGGTGCGACCCTGTGTTTATGGTTGCATGTTCTCCACGTGTTTGGTGGGTTTCCTCTGGATACTCCGGTTTCCTCCCACAGTGCAAAGACATGCAAATTAGACTACATTCCCAAATTGCCTGTAGTTTGTGAATGAGTGTGTGGATGTGTGTGTGCCCTTCAATGGGTTGGCAACCCGTCCAGGGTGTACCCGGTCTCATGCCCTAGGTTACCTGGGATAGGCTTCATGCCCCTCCGCAACCCTGAATATAGGATAAAGCGGTACAGATGATGAGTCAGTAAGTGAGTGAGTTTGTAATTGAATTCTGATGAATTGTCATTTCTTTGTAAAAAAAAAAAAATAATAGTCACCATCCCTTCACTGAGGGAACATGTTCCTGGTGTTGGCAAAAAAATTCCATAGATTCTCCTTCCCCCTTCTGGTTATTTTACCATTAAGGGCCGGGGATTATTTTGACCTGTTTGACACAAAGTATTTCAACTATTCACACGTTCAGATCCTCCGTCTCTTTATCTATCTCGTGCCATGCTGAATGTGAACTAATGGCTTTTTACACAATTCAGATACGCCTCTTTTGTCCATTACCAAGTGGGCTACAGGGCACATTACTACTTTTCTACTGTCCGGGTCTCCCTGGTGTACCACCATACACTTTAGATAATGAGGATTATTTCTTATTCCTATGCTGATTTAGTAGACGAGGCATGATTAGGAAGGGGATCTGGGTTTAAGCTGTGAGTTTTTTATACTGGTCTCTATGTGTGTGTGTGTGTGTGTGTGTGTGTGTGTGTGTGTGTGTGTGTGTGTGTGTGTGTGTGTGTGTGTGTGTGTGTATGAACCTCCAGGCTGGCCCACAGGGTGCTGTTATCACGCCTGTCTGCATATGAGGAGCAGAAAAGGAAGGAGGGGGCAGGGTCGGGGCAACGACTGGAGCCATGCTTTGATCAGACCTTAAGTCTTCTCTATGGGGCTCCTCAAAAGAGTTTTCCACTGACAGTTCTCTCTCTCTCTCTCTCTCTCTCGTTCTCTTCTTCTCTCTCTCTCTTAGTGTGTGTGTTTGTCCATGTTTTTCCAGTCACTGGATAGAGCCCAGGTTTCGTGCAGCAAGACACACCAGCAGTGTATATGCTGATGATGTTAACCACTGGCACTCACACACGTGAGCACAATCATGCTTACACACACCACCACCATCACCACCAGCAGCAGGAGTTCAAGTGGAGGTGAAAGGTAAAAGGGTCGAAACAGTCGGGAGGGTGTTGAAGTGTGTATGTGAGCATGTGAGTACTGTATGTTTCAGGGCGCTCTCGTTTAATAAGCTTATATTAAATAAACGCATCAATGGAGTATTTATCTTGTTCCATGTCGAGCAGCAGCACTTTGTCCATTAGAACTTTAGAATGACGTTTTGGTCCATCACCGACTGTGCCGGACTCCACAAACATCTCTAGTTATACTCGTATATGCATGTTGAACAAACTAGAAGTACAGCTGTATAGCTGATGAGAGCTTTGGGATCATCATACTCAGTGTACCAAGTGGAGGTGATCAGAATAGTTCATCTGCTCCAACTTTTCAGAGGCTGACCAACTTGGAAATTACAATATTTTCAAAACTACAAACTTGCAACAATAGTATGACTTCTGGCTGAAATGTAACTGGTGATGCATGATGTCCCATTTATTCACTCACTCCACGTCTATGCTATACCACCTTATCCTGCATAGGGGGTTGTGAGGGGCGTGAAGAGTATCCCAAGAGGACACAAGGCGGGGTAGACTCTAGACAGAATGCCAGGTGCGAACCCCTTAAGTCACAGTGCTGCCTGTCGTTGGTACCTAATTACACAGCATTATCATTAAGCTGAAGTGTTAATGCATAGTTTTGCAGTATACACTGCATCAGAAGGTGTGTCCAAACTTTTGACTGGCACTGTACTGTACATCACTCCCACCTCTCCAGCTGTTCAAAATACGTCGACTCATTTCCCACATCATCTTCAGACCCTCTTTGAAATGACACAGTAGCTCAGGCTCTTCAGTCGACCCAGAGTCTTCACCCCCACAGCTATTGTGGCTGTTCTACAGACAAAGAGTCACAGTATTATAAATAGTCATTAAGAAAAAAAAAAGAGAACCTTTTATAGTTTCAAAAGTAGTCAGTAGTTCCTACATAAACAGTGTTACAACAAATTGCCTCTCTGAAACTGAGAAAAAAGAAGAAGAAAAAAACAGCCTACCACACTGTTCATATCTCAACAGCTGGCGACACACATCTGTCCATGCCTTGGGTGTGTGTTTGTGTTTGTGTGCGGCCTCATAAAGCTGCGGCCTGTCCAGTCTTCTGTAGCCTGGCCAGGAAAAGCTGGGATTGCCCACATCGGCGGATTGTGACCTCCTGCTGAGCTGTTTATTTCAGCGTGTGTGTGTGTATATGCATGTTTATATGTGCACACAAACACACAGACGCCTGCTGGCACTTTTTTTTTATTGCTACCCCGCGCCACTCTTTCTTATGGCGTAATGACAGGATGCTATACGTATAATGACAGTTGTAGGTTTTGCTCCGCTGTGATTCCGTGCTGTTTGTTCTGTTGCGATTCCCTTTGCTCAGAGTAAGTGAGCATGAAAGCAGATGGGGAGCAAGAAGACTCAGGCCAGGCTAATGCATTTCCAGTCTGAAAGAGAGAGAGAGAGAGAGAGAGAGAGTGATGGATACATAGACAGGGGAGTGCAGAAGGAAAAAGAGAAAATGAAGAGAGATAGCTCTAAGAGGACATTAATGACCAATGAATGACACAAACCTACAGCTGCTCATCTATCTGTCCTTCCCTCTTTTTTTTCTACACGTCCCTGCCAGTCAAAAAACAAGGTAACAAAAAAAACAAAAAAAGAGCCCAGTATTGAAGCAAAGCTAACATGTAGACATACTGTATTGAACGCTTCCGTGCATGTTTTTACAATCCTTTGTTTCAGTCTGTCGGATGAATGGCTTACTCAACCTTCGTCCTTTTTTTTTCATGTCCCTTTTCTTGTTCTTAGAACAGAATGATAGACATGTTCGAGTCTTTTATTATTCGGTCACGGGAATTAATTGCAGGCCCGATATAGTCTCTGGCTATTGCAGCTTCCTCCATTTTGGTTGGACCAGGAAGCACAAGTGGCTCTCTCCGAAAACAAACACACACGCACACACGCACGGTTGAGGTCAGCTCTATTATGGAGGTATTAGATGAACTGAAGTGAGTGCATTCCGGAACCCAAGGCCAGCTGTTTGCGTGCCCTCCTTGGCCTCCTAATTGGGCCCGATGTTTGAATGTCCCCTGCTAGACTGAATTAGAGGTCCTTGAGCTGCCATGCTGGGGCAGTCCAAGAGCCTGCTAGTGTGTGTGTGTGTTTGTGCGCGTGTGTGTGTGTGTGTGCGCTTTGGGTTTGCGATCTAATTATCAGAGATAATTGCTTGGACCTGGCTCCAGTTACAGGCGCCCGCTTGGTCTGTCTCTCTCTCTTTCTCGCTCAGCCCCATGGTGCAGAGAAAGGCAGCGTTTGTTTGATCTTGTGTAAGTTAGGCCCTAAAAATGAAGGAAGACCTTTCTCTGGAGACAGCTGCGCTGAACTGGCCGTGACCCTTGTCCCTCCGCGGTCTGATCTCAGATTCACGCTGCTCTTTCACTTTGACTAAATTGAGTAACAAAGCGTTCGACCTTAAGGCGCCCTTGATGTGGCATTTCAGAAAGCAAATAAATGACACTGTTTAATCTCGTTTAATCAGTTCAAAGCACTTTGTCATGACTGGCTGGCATGAGGGAGGACGTGCTTTACAGATACATGGCATTCTTTTTTTTCTTTCTTCTTCTTCTTCTATGCTTGGATTTTTTTATTTTTATTATTATTTTTTTTCTGGAGTGAGCGGTGAGTTGGTCCTACTATATCTACATAGACAAAGTAAAAATAATAATTATAATAATAAAAAAAATGTAATATTTATTTTGAAACCATTTTACATAAAATACAAAAATTGGCTAAATTAACTGACGTAATCGTTTATTTAACATACTTTCTTTTTTACATTTAGTTTTATATTGTATGTAAATTGCACACCAACATTTTTTCACTCTTTTCATGCAATATATTCAATTCTACATATTAATTTATTAATTATTAATTATTTTATTAGTTCATTATGAATAGTATTAAAAGCCCATTATGTCCACTAAGCTTTTTCCTTTTTTTCTTTGTTTTCCGCTGAAACATTCCCATTGGTGCTTCCCGCTGGAGGGAATATCATTACCTCGGATTTTGATGACATGTTTTTGGAACAGTGTCTTTCTTCCCTGCTTCATAGTTTGTTCTCTCATATTTATTTTCCCAACATTCAAACTACAGTTGAAAACTCAGGCAAAAGCACAGGAAAACAGAAAGAGAGATTTTCACACAGCTTTGTACCGATTTTAAAATAGCTTTGGATAAATAAGTGAAGCGTGGGAACCGTGTGTTTCAGCTCCATTGAGGAAAGGTTTTATACTAAACACGGAGAAGCGAGACGTGACACGTGTTCACATGGGGTGTCCTTGTTGCCTACCTTTTTATGTTCATACATTCATTCAGCTTCAGGGGTAAAAAAAAAAAAAAAGTAATAATAAATGTATTGGCAAATCCAATGAGCAAGTAAAAGCTATAGTGTGTGTCCATGTTGTGGTTGAGTGGAAACATAATTGACTGGGTAAATGAAAGTAGTAGGTGGTGAACGTGTAGTTTAGTTTAATGTAAATGTTTTACGCCTTCAACAAAAAAAGTCAACAAATTTACAAATCAAGTTAAAAGTTCATACACTACTTAAACTCAACTTCAATTACTTAAAATCATTTTTCCAACAACCCCACCACTCCTATTCTGATGTTTGTATTTCAGATGCTATATGACTAGTGCACCCACCCTGTAGTTACATCATTGAGGTTACACCACCATTAAGCATCAACATACGCTAACAGTAAAACGTTTGGACATACCTTCTAATTCTGTGGTCTCTCCTGATTTTTGTTTCTATTTACATTGCTTGAAAACAATGCTAAAGGCATCCAAAATATGTAATGATCTTCTTTGAACAGTTGATATTGAGAGGTATCCACTACTTCTGCTCTGTAAAGCCTTCATAATGGCTCTAATCCGAGGTGCTGTTTGTTAATTGGTGATTTCTGGGGCTGGTGACTCTAAATGGCCTTGGAGCCTTGGTGGCTCAGTTGTAGGTTTCTCGATTGGCATGTAGAAGACCTGGGTTTAATTCCAACCCAATGGCCAAACCCCTGCCACTCTCAAACACAGATATAATCAAGAAGGGCTTCCAGAGTAAAACCTGTGCCAAAGACGTTTGCAGATCTGTCCGCTGTGGCGACCCCTCGACTGAAGCAGCCAAAAGACCAACAATTACTCTAAATGAACTTCTTCTCTGCAATAGAGGTATGTTTTGGTCTCACTTTCCTGGGATGAGAGCTACTTTTATCATGGTGCTTGATTGGTTTTGCAAATGCACTTGACACATGACTGTTCTTTAACAGCTGACCTTCATGTCTTAAATTAAAAACTGACTGTTTTATTGTTGTTGTTGTTGTTGCTGCTGTTACTTAATTGCATACTGTTTTTAAGTCTCCAGCATTGTTTTAGAATGTACTGTAGAAAACAAATCACAAAATCATAAATCATTGATTTTGAAGGTGTGCCAAAACTTTTGATTGTGATAATAGTGAGTGAAGGTTTTTTTGTTTTCTTGGTTTGTTTCAGTCCAGCCACCACTGACAGATTAGTGGCCTATTGAACAAACATGTCCACCTACTGTAGGCAACTACGACAAGAACTTGTTAGTCCAGTCTTGTGAGACTACATCAAAAGTTATGTATGTTACAATCTTATATGTCTAACAGAACTCTTAATAGAGAGAAAAAATAACACACATAACACCATGCAAGATGAGCACATGAGCATTCCCTCACCCTAGCAGGTTACAACACATCAAAATAAGACATGACCCTAGCAGAACCATGGACCTCAAACCTCATGATGGTTCTCCCAGGCCCTGATAGAGGGGAGAATTTGTAGGGAAAGTAGTGGTCCTGGGAATGTAGACGTGCTGCCAGTCTGAAGTCTGGACTTCCCAGAGGGGGTGTGATGGGTCGTGAAAGGTCAGAGGGCTTTGCTTGCTTCCCACCACCACTAGCATGTATACAGTAGGCTTACATCAGAGTTTGATTAATCTGAACTGGGTTTTCAATACAAATAAAGCTATCAGCCATGTTTGGCGATGCTTGTTTAGGACTTTCACTTTGTGAACATATACATATATGCACATAGATGGACAAACACAGGGCTTCACATCTCCCAGAAATAGCAAAGGAGTTTGCGTGCAACTGTAGTGTGTATGTGTGTTTGGGGGGGCCGTGCTTTCATAAATATAAGCTCGTGAGAAAAATCAAGTCAGCGTCACAACTGCATGTTTTTCTTGGCATTAATAAGTTGCCTATTTATATATGTGGGTTCGTTGCTCATAAACTAGCTTGTCTGAAAAACGTTCTTGAGTGTACGTGTGTGGTGGGCCTATGATTGCCAATGTGAACATGCAAGTGTGTACATGAGCCCATATTAATGTATGTGTAAGCTGTGGGGGGGGGGGGGGGGGGGGTATGTGTGTGTGTGTGTGTGTGTGTGTGTGTGGGTGTGTATGCACGCACAGCTGTGTGGCCTCATGTGTTTACACAAAGCTGAGGAGATAATGGTTCCTAGCTTTGACACTGAGCATTAAAGAAGACAGATGAGCCAACTATCATATACAACACATGCACACATATGCAGACACCAGTTCAAGTGCTAATGGGCCTGTGGTTCCTCATAAGGCTCAGTGATTTACATTCCTAGAACCCGGATCAAGTCTCTGGTATGCCATCATACCCAAGATCAAGACTTTTAGAGGAGGCTATAATAGAATAGTGCAAAATTTTAATATTTTTGAAAAATTATATGAATCATGTTTTTAATACATTTTAATACAGTTGTGACAGGTTAGCATTTTTGGGAAGCTATTTAGTATTTGTTGTAAAGATTTTTTTTAAATGCATGAAAATTCCCGCAAACTTGTCAGGTTAGCTCTGAATATTATGTGTATACCAATATACTAGTGTAAATCCTCGTCGTTGATGAAAATAGTAGAAATAGTTAAAAAGGTTAAATCTTTAAGTAAGATGATCAGCTTTATTGTAATCAGGTATTTATCGGGAATACATGTCTGCCTGCAACAAAGATGACCCCCTTAATTTTTATAAACTGTCATTTCACAAAATTTTGTTAGGTGTAACAACATTATATGGTATTATATGGTTTTGGGAACTTTGTACAATATATACTTAGTCAAGATTTTGAATCTAGCATATAGAAAAGATTATGTTTTTACCCCCTGTTTTACGTTAAGTTATACTTTTTTCGTCGCCAGCCAAGTACACTCCCTGTTCGGTAATCAGAAAGTAAATCACAGATGAGTAATCAAAAAAGTAGATCAGGTTAAGGATTAAGTTTTTTCTTAAAATGATTAGATTAAAATGATTGATTTCATTTATGGCGCAAGTTTAATATCAGGCAAATATTGTAGGACTAGATTCATTAAATTCTGTCCAGCCAGTTTTGTGTGATGTTGTGATGAAATCTGACTGGACAGACATACAGATATACAGACAGATTTTTTTTTCTTTCTGAGACTGGTTTCAGGTCTTCCAAAGTATGAAATGTAAAGATATCATTGAAAAGATTCTGACCAATGTACAGACAAAACCTTTATATAGATAATCTTCATTCCAGCCGTGTAGCTAGCATTAGCAGTATCACAGAGAAATCTATAAATATTACTTAACAAAGCTCTAATAAAATATGTCAGATTAGTGTAAGTTGGCTAGCTAGTAGTTGGCCTTTTCAATAAAAAAAATATTACTTTTGAAATCTTTAAAAAAAAACTCTGAGCCAAGTCACTGTAGCTCAGCTTAGCTCAGTTTAGCCCACTTGCTAACAATAACACAGAAGTGGATAAAATCCTATTAAATTGACCTTTTACAAAAGCATTTCAAAGTAAGTGTGGTGTATGCTAGCTGCTAATAAGAATTAAGAGTGAATGAATATTACTCAGAATTCTCTCAGAGATCGTGTCAGGTTAGCTGTTTACCTTCCATTTATGGTTACCAGAGATTACTAGAAAAGAAACAAACATTAATCTTTTTTTTCATATTATTACCACTCAGCACAGACATTCTTGCACACACACATACACACACACAAACACACACAGGATGAATGAGATTGTGGCTCAGCAGATCAAACAAAAGCCGAGCGAGTCTGCAGATACAGTATCAGTGTGGGAGGCACATGCTAATACTCTCGAATAAGATAAATGTGTGCTAGTGTTAGCCACTGTCTTACAGTAACAACATCATTTATATGTGGAGGAACGTTAATGGCACCTTGTGTTATCGTTGTGAATGCTAACAATGTTAATGTCTTTTGGGCCTGTCTTATGTCTGCAGTATTTGTACAGGTAGTGTTGAGTTATGAATAGGCTTCACTACCTGTGTGTAAAAACATTGCTAGAGAGATTATTATATACGATCAATAAAAAAAAAAATAGTTGATGGGATGGTCTTAGTATTTCCAAAACTGCTGATTTTTATGCACAACTATCTCTAGGGTTAGTCTAAAAAAAAAAAATAAAAAAAATTCTGGGTGAAAATATATTGTTGCGATTGGTCCGAATTGTCACGATTTCTACTGCGACATTGGGATGCTAGGATCAGAATTTGGCATAAGCATGAAAGCATGGATCCAACTTGCCTTGTTCAGTTCAGGCTGGAGGTGGTGGCAGTGTAATAGTGTAAGGGGTAGTGTGATGGTGTTGGCCTTTTCCTGGCACACTTTGGGCCACGTAGCACCAGTTGAGCATTGTTTACCATGTCTTTTCCTTTATAACCACGGAATAACATGCCATGTCACAAAACTAAAATCATAGCAAACTGGTTTCTTGAACATGACAGTGAGGTCACTTTACTCAAATGGCCTCAACTGTCACCGGATCTCAAGCCAGTAAAGCAGCTTTGGGATGTGGTAGAACGAGAGATTCGCATCATGGATGTGCAACTGACAGCATCTGCAGCATCTGATGCTATCATGTCAATATGGACCAAATGGAAGAAAGTTTTTGTTGAATCTATGACATAAAGAATTAAGGCAGTTATGAAAGAAAAAGGGTGTCCAACTAATACTAGCAAGGTGTACCTAATGAAATGGCCAGTGTATATGAATACTTGTTTAAAAAATGAATATCACAATACAAATTAAAGCTTGATAATAAATTAACCTAAGAACAAAGGGAACGTTTACAAACATATCTGGATATCTAGTTCTTTATTAATCTACAGTACAGTATTAATTTTATTCTACAGTGTGCTACTAGGGTTGTAGTCCATTCAGTCAACCTTCTCCAAACTCTTCTCTGAAGTGTTCCTATAACAAACACAAGCAATTGGATTAAAGGTAAATGTTATTTTATAACAGTGAAGCTTATCTAAACAGTAACAATTATCAAAATTTAATAAAGAACAACTTGTCAAACAGGTACAAAAAAACGAATGAAAGTCTTTTCCCTAAGGCAATTGTACAACCTACATTTAAGACCATATCTGCTGAAGTGCCTTGTTCAAACCGTTAGCCTAAATCCAATTTTCGGCATATCTAGATCGGAATCAGTTTGGAATCAGATTACTTTCATGTAGTCTGAACAGTAAATAAAAACACATTGAATCTGATTTTTGCAAATCGCATTTGAACCACATCAAGAGGTGGTTTGAAATCAGATTCAAACAGTATTCATAAAGATATGTTTAAGTCCGGATGCTCTACCCACTCAAATTGGATTTCAGACTGTCTGTTACGTCACTTCCAACGCGACGAGGAATTTTAAGTTCACAAGATGACTCAGTATGGACATAATGCATGATTGAAAAATGAGTGAGAACACTGATATTGTCTAGAGTTGTTGTGCACTATGACTAGACTGCGACGTGATCTGAAGAATGGAGATGTGATATCTTCATTCTTAACTGTTTTGTTATCTGTGTGTTTTTAGAAGTTGCCAGCATTTGATGTCACACAATACACGTGCCTGTCACGATCTGGGTGTATTGGCAGGTGTTGACGCCGTGGGCGGAAGGAGCAGGCATAGAGGCAGAGGGGTGGTGTAACCAAAAAAAAGAGTCTTTTTAATGATAGTTAAAGTTCAAGTTCAAGTTCAAGTTCAAGTGGGCTTTATTGTCATTACAACCATATACAGTTAGTACACAGTGAAACGAAACAACGTTCCTCCAGGACCAAGGTGCTACATGCAACATAAACTTACAACATAAATTAACAGAGACACTAAACTAGCTAACCAAGAGGCCTAGTTAACTGGCTAGCAGAGACAGGACAGAGAGATCTAACATAAATTACAACATAAATTAACAAAAACTAACTAGCTAAGTAAACAAAGTATAAATAAAGATACAAACAAAGGAACAAACAAACTTAAATGATACTTAACTTTGTGCTAACAGGAGCTCTCTGGCAAGACACAGACAAGGGGAGACACCTAACACGCCCTGCGGCGAGACACCTAACACGCCCTGCGGCGAGACACCTAACACGCCCTGCGGCGAGACACCTAACACGCCCTGCGGCGAGACACATAACAGGGGGACAAACACAACAGGACATAAACGAGGTGTGGAGCTGAAACGAGACACTAGGGAGAACGGGAGACACTAGAGACACAGGAGACACTAGAGACACAGGAGACACTAGAGACACTGGAGACACTGGAGACACTGGAGAGGACAGGAGACACGTAACGACGAGACGAGAGACCAAGAGAGGGACAGGACAAGGGCTAAAGACATGGCAATCAGCTAGGCATGGTTTCTAGCTAAACATGGTTAAGCATTGCTTAACCATGGCAGTTAGCTACACATACACCTAGCTAAGCATGTCTTCAGCCCCAACATGCACTAAGCTATACTTACCTACTAGCTTAACCACACTAGGGAATAGGGGCACAGAAACACAGACAAAGACTACCCAGTGGCTAGGCGAGGCAGCCCTCCAAGGCTAAGCGAGGCAGCACTCACAAGCTAGTCGTTACTCCGAAGCCCGGAGGGACCGCACTCTAAACCTAGGCACACTGGGACGCTAGGGGGAGAGGAAACACAGACAAGGGATACCCAGTGGCTAGGCTAGGGGACCCTCAAAGGCTAGGCTAGGGGACCATCAAAGGCTAGGCTAGGGGACCATCATATGCTAGGCTAGGGGACCATCATATGCTAGGCTAGGGGACCATCATATGCTAGGCTAGGGGACCATCAAAGGCTAGGCTAGGGGACCATCATAGGCTAGGCTAGGGGACCATCATAGGCTAGGCTAGGGGACCATCATAGGCTAGGCTAGGGGACCATCAAAGGCTAAGCTAGGGGACCAGCAAAGGCTAGGCTCAGGACACATCAAAGGCTAGGCTGGGGACACATCAAAGGCTAGGCTCAGGACACATCAAAGGCTAGGTTCAGGACACATCAAAGGCTAGGCTGAGGACACATCAAAGGCTAGGCTAGGGGACACCTAAAGGCTAGGCTCACTGGGCAACTCGGGGGAGAGGAAACACAGGATAGCTAGAGACACAGAAGGGCTATGGCTAGAAGCATGCTAGTACTGTAACTGTACTATAAACTCAACATAGCATTTAGCTAATCATGCTCCTAGCCACACATACACCTAACTGCTTACCTGCTCTAGCTAACCACAAGAACACAGGAGGACAGGACTGAATCAGCTCCACTAACACAGACACACAAAACATACACAGAGACATTGCCAATAAGAGAGCCCAAGTTAACACAACTAAAATCAAAGTACAAATTAAACAAATAAAAACAAACCAAAATGCCCACATAACTGACAGTGGTTTTACCCAAAAAATGCTCGACCCAGTTTCCCAGTCTAAACAGCTATTTATAGATTGGTTGATGGCTACCTCGGTTCAGGTGTGCACTGCATCACCTGACCGAGGTGCCTGCTGGGAAACTGAGTCGGCCAACAAAACTACAAACTAAAAACAGTGACCTCTAGTGGAGGACCCTTACAGTACCCCCCCCCCTTAAACCGCTCCTCCGGAGCGCTATTGGTGGTCCCAAGGCACTTCCCTGGTGTCCCTTCACCCGACCCCGACGGGCTAGCTCCCGTAGTCAACTGTGTGGCGGAGGCAGCACCGGATCGCTGTTGTAGGCCGGGCGGAGGGGGCAGCACTGTATTGCATTGAGAAGTAGAGCCCCTGAAGACAGTGCTGTGTTGTCCCCCAATCCGGGCGGCCGATGCAGTACTGGCTTTTCCTCCGCCGTGCAGCTGTGGGTGCCCGACATCGAAGCCGGGTGTTAGACGCTGTGCTGGGGTGTCGCTCCGAAGGCGGTGAGCCTTGACTAAGGGCTACTGGACGAAGGTGGGGGCCTCCACATGAGGCCTGCTGGTGTTGCTGGGACCTCCCCGTGAGGCGCTCGACGACGCTGCAGCCGGGACCTCCCCGTGAGGCGCTCGACGACGCTGCAGCCGGGACCTCCCCGTGAGGCGCTCGACGACGCTGCAGCCGGGACCTCCCCGTGAGGCGCTCGACGACGCTGCAGCCGGGACCTCCCCGTGAGGCGCTCGACGACGCTGCAGCCGGGACCTCCCCGTGAGGCGCTCGACGACGCTGCAGCCGGGACCTCCCCGTGAGGCGCTCGACGACGCTGCAGCCGGGACCTCCCCGTGAGGCGCTCGACGACGCTGCAGCCGGGACCTCCCCGTGAGGCGCTCGACGACGCTGCAGCCGGGACCTCCCCGTGAGGCGCTCGACGACGCTGCAGCCGGGACCTCCCCGTGAGGCGCTCGACGACGCTGCAGCCGGGACCTCCCCGTGAGGCGCTCGACGACGCTGCAGCCGGGACCTCCCCGTGAGGCGCTCGACGACGCTGCAGCCGGGACCTCCCCGTGAGGCGCTCGACGACGCTGCAGCCGGGACCTCCCCGTGAGGCGCTCGACGACGCTGCAGCCGGGACCTCCCCGTGAGGCGCTCGACGACGCTGCAGCCGGGACCTCCCCGTGAGGCGCTCGACGACGCTGCAGCCGGGACCTCCCCGTGAGGCGCTCGACGACGCTGCAGCCGGGACCTCCCCGTGAGGCGCTCGACGACGCTGCAGCCGGGACCTCCCCGTGAGGCTCTCGACGACGCTGCAGCCGGGACCTCCCCGTGAGGCTCTCGACGACGCTGCAGCCGGGACCTCCCCGTGAGGCTCTCGACGACGCTGCAGCCGGGACCTCCCCGTGAGGCTCTCGACGACGCTGCAGCCGGGACCTCCCCGTGAGGCTCTCGACGACGCTGCAGCCGGGACCTCCCCGTGAGGCTCTCGACGACGCTGCAGCCGGGACCTCCCCGTGAGGCTCTCGACGACGCTGCAGCCGGGACCTCCCCGTGAGGCTCTCGACGACGCTGCAGCCGGGACCTCCCCGTGAGGCTCTCGACGACGCTGCAGCCGGGACCTCCCCGTGAGGCTCTCGACGACGCTGCAGCCGGGACCTCCCCGTGAGGCTCTCGACGACGCTGCAGCCGGGACCTCCCCGTGAGGCTCTCGACGACGCTGCAGCCGGGACCTCCCCGTGAGGCTCTCGACGACGCTGCAGCCGGGACCTCCCCGTGAGGCTCTCGACGACGCTGCAGCCGGGACCTCCCCGTGAGGCCTGAAGGGTGCTGCAGCCGTGGCCTCCACGTGAGGCCTGAAGGGTGCTGCAGCCGTGGCCTCCACGTGAGGCCTGAAGGGTGCTGCAGCCGTGGCCTCCACGTGAGGCCTGAAGGGTGCTGCAGCCGTGGCCTCCACGTGAGGCCTGAAGGGTGCTGCAGCCGTGGCCTCCACGTGAGGCCTGAAGGGTGCTGCAGCCGTGGCCTCCACGTGAGGCCTGAAGGGTGCTGCAGCCGTGGCCTCCACGTGAGGCCTGAAGGGTGCTGCAGCCGTGGCCTCCACGTGAGGCCTGAAGGGTGCTGCAGCTGTGGCCTCCACGTGAGGCTGCCGCTTTAGTCCCAGCCCCCTCTGCTATGCCTTGGTTGGTCGAGCATTCTGTCACGATCTGGGTGTATTGGCAGGTGTTGACGCCGTGGGCGGAGGGAGCAGGCATAGAGGCAGAGGGGTGGTGTAACCAAAAAAAAGAGTCTTTTTAATGATAGTTAAACAAAGTATAAATAAAGATACAAACAAAGGAACAAACAAACTTAAATGATACTTAACTTTGTGCTAACAGGAGCTCTCTGGCAAGACACAGACAAGGGGAGACACCTAACACGCCCTGCGGCGAGACACCTAACACGCCCTGCGGCGAGACACCTAACACGCCCTGCGGCGAGACACCTAACACGCCCTGCGGCGAGACACCTAACACGCCCTGCGGCGAGACACCTAACACGCCCTGCGGCGAGACACCTAACACGCCCTGCGGCGAGACACCTAACACGCCCTGCGGCGAGACACCTAACACGCCCTGCGGCGAGACACCTAACACGCCCTGCGGCGAGACACCTAACACGCCCTGCGGCGAGACACCTAACACGCCCTGCGGCGAGACACCTAACACGCCCTGCGGCGAGACACCTAACACGCCCTGCGGCGAGACACCTAACACGCCCTGCGGCGAGACACCTAACACGCCCTGCGGCGAGACACATAACAGGGGGACAAACACAACAGGACATAAACGAGGTGTGGAGCTGAAACGAGACACTAGGGAGAACGGGAGACACTAGAGACACAGGAGACACTAGAGACACTGGAGACACTAGAGACACTGGAGAGGACAGGAGACACGTAACGACGAGACGAGAGACCAAGAGAGGGACAGGACAAGGGCTAAAGACATGGCAATCAGCTAGGCATGGTTTCTAGCTAAACATGGTTAAGCATTGCTTAACCATGGCAGTTAGCTACACATACACCTAGCTAAGCATGTCTTCAGCCCCAACATGCACTAAGCTATACTTACCTACTAGCTTAACCACACTAGGGAATAGGGGCACAGAAACACAGACAAAGACTACCCAGTGGCTAGGCGAGGCAGCCCTCCAAGGCTAAGCGAGGCAGCACTCACAAGCTAGTCGTTACTCCGAAGCCCGGAGGGACCGCACTCTAAACCTAGGCACACTGGGACGCTAGGGGGAGAGGAAACACAGACAAGGGATACCCAGTGGCTAGGCTAGGGGACCCTCAAAGGCTAGGCTAGGGGACCCTCAAAGGCTAGGCTAGGGGACCATCATAGGCTAGGCTAGGGGACCATCATAGGCTAGGCTAGGGGACCATCATAGGCTAGGCTAGGGGACCATCATAGGCTAGGCTAGGGGACCATCATAGGCTAGGCTAGGGGACCATCAAAGGCTAAGCTAGGGGACCAGCAAAGGCTAGGCTCAGGACACATCAAAGGCTAGGCTCAGGACACATCAAAGGCTAGGCTCAGGACACATCAAAGGCTAGGCTGAGGACACATCAAAGGCTAGGCTAGGGGACACCTAAAGGCTAGGCTCACTGGGCAACTCGGGGGAGAGGAAACACAGGATAGCTAGAGACACAGAAGGGCTATGGCTAGAAGCATGCTAGTACTGTAACTGTACTATAAACTCAACATAGCATTTAGCTAATCATGCTCCTAGCCACACATACACCTAACTGCTTACCTGCTCTAGCTAACCACAAGAACACAGGAGGACAGGACTGAATCAGCTCCACTAACACAGACACACAAAACATACACAGAGACATTGCCAATAAGAGAGCCCAAGTTAACACAACTAAAATCAAAGTACAAATTAAACAAATAAAAACAAACCAAAATGCCCACATAACTGACAGTGGTTTTACCCAAAAAATGCTCGACCCAGTTTCCCAGTCTAAACAGCTATTTATAGATTGGTTGATGGCTACCTCGGTTCAGGTGTGCACTGCATCACCTGACCGAGGTGCCTGCTGGGAAACTGAGTCGGCCAACAAAACTACAAACTAAAAACAGTGACCTCTAGTGGAGGACCCTTACAGTGCCACAGTGTCCTCACGCCTCCGGTGTCCTTACCACGGCAACCAATGCAGATAGGTCAATAAGTTTTCCAGTCTAAACAGAATCAAATCTGATTTGATCATTTCAACAGTCAGGTGTAAAACTGAAAAAAAAATTGGATTTGCCTACAAATTTAATATTATGAAATACTGTATGCTAGAATTCTTACTCAGACATACTGTAGCTATAGGAAAATCTGAAAGCTTTGTATTTATTTCATAATTTTTGTCAAAACTTCTTCGTAGCAAAGTGTTCATTAGTTGTTTCATTTTAGAAATGTTGTTGAATGAACACATGTAAATTTTGTCAGGTTGGGACAAAAAACACAAGAATTCACCTGCATACAGTACTGTGCAAAAGTCTTAGCCACCACATTGACTTTAGTAAAAATGTATGTTTTTTAATAATAATGTATTATTATGCCCAAAACCATTCACTGTTTTCAAAAATATCTGGTCTATAAAAACATGCCTGTGAAGACATTATGTGACAGACAAGTTTTTAGATAAAAAAAAAAAAAACTTTTAAAATGGGTTTCGCATTAAAAATTGAAAATAACAATAAAAAATAAAAATTAAAAAGGTGTGATAAAGTTATCAGAAGTACTCTGGCATTGTTTCCAGCATGCTCAGTAAAACCTAGCAGCTGTTTGCTGTTTGCAAGGTTAAGGGTGTCCTGTGCAAAAAAATGCCCTGAGAAAATATGCCTTTAAAAACATTTCTGCACAAAACAAACTTCTATAAAGAGTAATAAAATAAACACTGTCAATATTTGGTGTGAAAACGCTTTGCTTGAAATGTATTGAATCAGTAGTGTTAGTTATAGATTTGTGCAGTTTTGCTGTATATTGTAAAAAACAGATGTTAAATTTTTTAAAATTTATGTTTGGAAATAGTAAAATTTTCTATAAAATAAAAAGGCAGACATGATAAACATACAGTACATAACAACATTTGTACTACAGGTAATATGGAAGTTGTAGATGCGTTATAGTATATATATATATATATATATATATATATATATATATATATATATATATATATATATATATATACAGTATACTTACTCTCTGAAACCAAGAGCTTTCAGAAGCAGCAGTAATCATAAGATTTTGAAACTCAAGTGCTTATCAATAATAGATCAGCATTCCACGAATGCTTGAAAGACAAATTCAGTTATAGCATAGAATGTACAAAAGGAATGTATAGTACTGGTTTCAAATAAAGAAAAGAGCAAAATACTAATAGATTCTAAGAAAACTAACTGTGAAGGCTTAATTGAATAATAAATGACAGTGTATTATTTATAAATAGATAATTTTGTAAATAATCCGGTAGCACTATAAAGAAATTTATTAGGAATTTTTTAATGGTAACTGGAAATTAGTAATAATATGATTTATTGCATTTACACATGAAGGGAATGTTCAGTCCTTGTCAGGATTCTGTAAATTAATGGATGCTTTTTTTTTCTTTTCTTTTTTTTTTTTTTTTTGCTGAACCCGCTCATCAGCGATAGAACCAGATGCTGCGCTGTTCCATTTACTAAATCAGCCATTATTTAAAGTCCATTTCAGTGATGGGGCTATCGATCTCAGCATCAGATACAGATGAAGACGCTCTGATTTAAGATTAAGGGTGACACCAAAACAGCAAACAATACTTTTAAGGGACAAAAGTGAATAGATGATGTGAAGACCAGGAGTGACGGACAATTCTTCACGAGAACAATTTGACTCGTGGACTAATCAGTGATCATATTTGTCACTATCTTGTATTACCCACAGTTCACATTGAACAAAAAATGCCAGTAGCTCAAACTGGGGTCAAATGCCTCTTCCTGTTTCCTGGGGCACTTGGAGGGCAGTCAGTTCCCAAATTCAGTCCTGACTCGCTCCTTATGGGAGCTGTTAAATATAGGCCTGGCAAGAAGCGGAGGCACAATAATCAAACAGTTTACTGCACTGCGGCCCGGTTTCGTGGTGGTCTGGCTAGTGTTTGGTTGCCTTGTCTAACTGCTGGGGGGGTGATGGTGGTGGTGGTGGTGGTGGTGGTGGTGGTGGTTCATGGACTCCCTTCTTTCTTCTGCTTCAGCTAGCCAGAGCTCGGAGCCTGGAGACATTCAGACTTAGCTCTCCTCCTGGAAAACATCAGCCAGGGTCCGTTCCAGCTCAGGATGCCACGAAATTTTGCTTCTAGCATAATTAATGGATAGAACTGCTTTGTTAGTCATATTGCAGTGCACACTAAAGAAATATGCCAGACACACTGATGGACATGATCTGTCAATCTCACACAACACAGCGCATGCAGTGCTCCCTGCCTCGGTTTAATTCCCTAAAGCAGTACGATTGTTTTTTTGTTTTTTTTTTACAAAAAAAAAAGTCCAGGGAAGGAAAGGAGAAGTAGAACTGCATAGGACCTAGAGTTTGTGTGTGTATGCGTGTGTGTGTGTGTGGCAAAGTGAAGGACATGACCTTACATATGCACACACAAATCCAAGATATACCATCCTTATTCACAAAATAATGCATATGTTGGTCATGACTGAGAGCGTAGAAACCAGAGAGAGAGAGAGAGAGAGAGAGAGAGAGTCTATTGAATTTAAAACATCATTCTATTCTGCAGCCAGATGTGCAGTCTGTTCCATGTCGTCTTGCTGTCTGTGATTTAAACACCGTTCTATTATTAATTCTTCTCACACTTCAGTAGTAAATATTGAGCAGAATATTTATAAGAGCTACAACGTTTAAACACTGGCAGTGAGAACTTTTATTGAGCGTAAGAAAGAAAGAAGCTGTAAATTAAACAGAAAATTAGCTTTCATTCATAAATGCCAGAAAAACTAGCACTTTTCCAAAGCAAATGAAAATAAGTCCTTATCGAAATATAAGTGTAATGTGTATGTTTGAACATAATGAGCATCTCTGCTTTAATTACAGCGTGAGCGTCCGAATTCCCTGTTCGAGTTCAAAACCCGTTAGTACATGTAGTCACTTCGGAGTTAAACATATTGAGAAAATTAAAGACACAAACTGGAGAGGAAGAAGAAGATTTATGAGTGGTGAGTGGAGAGAACACAGCAGCTCTTGCTAACTGTTTGACACAAACACAATGTGCTTTTTAGAATCTAACCATCATTTTGTTGTTGTTGTTGTTGTTGTTGTTGTTGTTTGTCTTTCGACTGCTCCCAAATTGATCCGCTCAAAAATTTGGCACAGGTTTTACTCCGGATGCCCTTCCTGACCCAGTACTCCCATTTCATCCAGGCATGAGACCAGCACTGGATCCAGTGGATTTAGGCGGGAATCAAACCCGGGCGAGAAACTGACCACTGAGCCACCAGTGCTCTTTATAATTTCACAATCATTTTAAACTTGTCTATTTCCGCTATTTAATTAATGCACATAACTAGGTGACTGCACATTATTTCATTATAATAGCTGCCACTTTTTATCTTATTCAGTTTCTAAGCAACCGAACCATGGGGATGTGCAACACAATGGAGCTTTTACTTGCACAGCGGACTAGCTCATTATTTATCCACTCGGAAATTTTTATAAAGCTAGGCCATAATGTCACGATCTAAAAAAAAAAACGCAGTGTGTCAAAGGCTGAAATTTTTTCCTATATATATATATTTTTTTTAACCACATGACTTTTACTACTTTTATTTTTTTTTTCATGGCATGCAAATGGTGTTACACGTACAGTACATTGATGGAGTAAACCAAAAATCATATAGTCTGCCAAAATATTAATGCGAAGAGCTGTAATTCCTTATTCCTTACTTCTCTCTAACATGACAAATAACCTACAGAACACCACTTTTATGCTCGAATGGTGCTTTAAGCTTCGGCCTGAATATGCATCTTGTTCCCTCCTTAATCCAGATTTCAACAGATTCAGTGATTTCACCTGTAGGGGAACTGTGTGCCTGTTTTAACTCTTTCTCCATGAACATTGCACTTGACAAATGGCATCTCTCTCTCTCTCTCTCTCTCTCTCTCTCTCACCATCTCTATCTCTCTTACTCTAAATGGCTTAATCACTCCAAATCACTCACCACAATAAGGGACGAAAGAAGGAGAGCCATGAGGTGTGTGTGTGTAATAAAGGAGGCCCAGCTTCCACAGACGGAGTACCTTTTGCTTCCTCCCTCCTTTCCTTTTTTTCACTTGCTCTCCTTCTTTTTACTGCTTCCATTCCTTCCTTAATAAAGAAAACACTCTATATCTTTCACATCATCAGCCTCTGTGTGTTTGTCTACGCCTGCGGCGCTTGTCCAGGCCACCGAAGACTTACATCTATTGAAGTTTATTTTTTTAGGAGGCTTGACCTGCTTCCCCGTCTGCACGCGGGGTGTATGCTTGTGTCTCAACCTGTAATGCCTTTCGGACCGCTTCAAATCCTGGTAAAATAATTATACCTATTTTTCAGGCAAACAAAAACAGAACAGGAAATCCAAAACAAATTTTATGTTTAGTAAGGCTTTTTTTTTCAATTGTAGCCTTGGTATTCTATTTCATTGCATTGGAACCAGTTCTTTGTTTTCAGACAGCCAAAGTGTTTTAGACAGAAGAACTGGTTCCATGGTGGCACCAACACTTTGCTGGGCTAGAACAAAGAACTGCTTAAGTCATGGGCTGTTGGCGGGATTATCCCAACTTACTAAAAGTTTATAGCCGACATCTTTAGAAAACGGACTTACTGTAATAGGCAATGAGCAGTTCTTTCTAGTAATGATAAAGCCAGGAGACCTGCTCCCAAAGCCATATTGCTGTTTGCCCTTGTTGTGCTTGTGGCAAGCATTTTTTTTGCCACTAGCATTGCTGATAACTTTGCAGTGACATAATGATGAGCCCATGGGAAAACAAAGCCAGTTCTTAGGAGCTTCTTAGGATGTTTGCTATCCTTGAACCGGCACTACATGAACTAGCACCTGGTTCACTTTGGTGGGATAAAAATAACTGTGAATGTGAACTGCATGATAGGTGGAAATAATCCCATTGCATTCACAGTCATTTACATGCCTTGGGGCAATTTATAGCCTACAGTCCACCTACAGTACTGGCTTGCATAGGATGAAACCCATGGAGAACCACGCAGACAGCAACCTGGGCCGAGAAACAAATCTCAGGCACTTGTCTGTGCTGAATATTGTGGTACAATATATAACCTGACAAAATATCAGTATGTCTGGCTGGTATTGAAAAATAGGAAAGATCCCAGTCTGTAAAATAAGTGATTTCCGGTGGGACCGAGTTTTCTGCTGCATAGCAAAATAAGATAAATCAGCACACAAATAATAATCTGAGATCGATTCCATCTGTGAATACAGCCATAAAATGTAATCCTCCAGCGAGATGGATTTATACTTCTTGACTCTTGGTGTGTTTCTAGTGCAGGATGTTGGCTGAAATGGTGAGGAATTGTACTTGGTAAATCGCAGGTAAATCTTTTTTTTTTTTTAAACGAACAAACAAAAGCTATAGATTTAACCTTAGTGGATTTAATTTTACTAAAGAATCCGATATATGCAACAAAAAAAAAATTAACTAACAATTTGAACATTCCTTGATGTCTGGAACAACATTCTGCGAGCTTAATTTTGTTATCTGAAATAATGCATTTTATGTAATATCCAAGGTTCCAATAACGACTTCATTAGACATTTATTCCTGTGTTTCTAATTTCTAATTCTAAATTCTAATTTGTCCCACCACTTATATTTGACCAGTGATATTTGGGTGCTATAACAAACCTCCAAAAACGAATAAAAAACAAAACTGTCCTAAACAGGAGACAAAAACAGCATTGGATCCGAGTTTTGTGCCCTGAGGCGGCGCATGGCAGTCTGTCATCCTTAACTATATTTATACTCATTGCCTAGTGTCATTAGTCTCCTTGATTTTAATGCGATTTTCCCATGCTGTTAGAGGCATTAGAGATGGCCCGAGAACCCTCATTGATTCCAAGGCCTGGAGATCTGTGCACGTGGATCCTATCAGCTTGTCAGATCCATCACATTCCACTGTGTATTATGTGCAATCTAAGATCTGAGTAGCATTTTGTCTGATGTTTCCAAGGATGTTCTGGCGTGTACATGAGTATGCGTAAATCCAATAGGCCCCAGAGACCTCTAGCAGTGCAACGTAACAGCAAAATATTGGACATAGGACACCCCTGATCAAACTCCATTACATTAAAGAAACATTAGAGGCGGTAGTTAAGGAGGGGACGGCTCGATCCATTTACATGTCAGAAAACGGGGAGCGTAGTCACAATCAATTAGATCTGCCAACGAGTGCAAGTCTTCGGATTGCTCTTTTTCCATCCACTCCCTCTCATCTATCTAATATTAATTTCCTTCGTGTTATCAGGGAGTGTATTAGTGGGTAACGCATCCATTTTTATCTGCATCTCAGAGATCAAGGCATGTTAGGGACGAGACAAGGTTGTGCTGTTGGCGCCGGTGGTAATGGCCCCATCTTGAGTTCTGCACTATGCCTGAATGAATGGTTGACTCTATTGCAGATGAGCAGATGACTTTCATCAAAAGTGGAAAACTTTACTTTGATACTTTCGAAGGTAATCCTTCAGAAACTGGTCTTACATATAATAAAGTGGAAAAAACTTTCATTCAAATTTGGTGCTTATTGTCTTCTCGATGAAAATCATAGAAGTAAAGTGTCCAGTGTTGCTGCCTCACAAGCTTTAGGGCTCCTGGTTCGAAACTGAGCTCGGGTTTCTGTCTATATGGAGTTTCACTTCTTCTCCCTTGTCCATGTGGCTGTCCTCAGGGATCTCTGGTTTCCTTTAGCTCAAAGAAACATGATGGAGACTGCACGTTGGTTTTTAAAAATGTATGAATGTTAGGTGTAAAAAAGCTGTTCATAATAATGGGAAAAAATGTCATATAATAACTGGTAATGACCAGCATGAAGAGTCTGAAGAATCGTACATTATGCAGATGCCAGGTGGCATAGTGAGTGGCACACTGTGGGTTGGCATCTCCAGGGTTGAAGGTTTGATTTTGCATGTTCTCCCCGTGCTTGGTGGGTTTCCTCCCTCAGTCCTAAGACATACAGAGACTAATTGGCATTGACAAATTGCCCGTAGAGTGTGTGTGCGTGCGTGTCCTGGAATAGATAGGCACCCTGTCCGGAGTGTACACCACCTCGTGCCCAAAGTCTCCTGGGATAGTACTCAGGCCCCCAGCAACCATGTACAGCATAAGCAGTATAGAAGATGGATGAATGCAGATGTAATTTAGCCGTGTCATAACACAATCAGTATCTGCCTCAAACCTCATTACCTACAACCGCCTACAAAGATGGCTACCATGGACTACAATTCCCAATCATGCTGTTTAAAGTAAAGAAATGCTAATCTGCACCTGTCAATGCTTCTCTCCATCTCTTCATGCAGTTAGAAGATCTGCCATGATGTGTTCATGACGACGGCACCGGTTTCCAGTAAGGTGTTACCATTACTTCAAGTCCCTTCACCATGTTAAAAAAAAACACTTTTGCTAAATTTCTTTTGTTTGGGGATGAAGTGTCCTGATTTTATGATACCGTGATAAAAAGAGGTTAATATGGGTTAAGATTCTTAGCCGCTCCAAAGCCCTCTGGAGCCATTCCTTATTAATCCTTTTCACCCCCTCAAGACATTAGTGCCAGGTTTATCCGGATTTACCTCGCTCACTTCACACTGTTCCAACGCTCACATCATCATCACACATGAGGGACTCGTACACAGGAGCGATGAGAACGGCAGAGAGACCGAACAAAATGTCTAAGCTCTTGCAAAATAAAAAAAACACATCCCTCCCGGGTTTTTTTTTTTTTTTTTTTGGTCCTTTCTAACTGAAAGCTGTGATGAAAAATCCAACATTTAGACTTATAATCCTGGCGGACTATTTAATACCCATATCGGCCATCCAGCCTACTGTATGTCAGGTGACCTGTTTTTCAAAGCTATGCTATGAAACCCAGCGCCATAGAGCGGCATAATAGCATGCAGAGACTGGGCGGAACTGCTCGTCTGAGTGTGTGAGTGAGAGAGAAAGAGATTTATCTGCTGAGTAAGATGTATTTTTACAAATAAATGAACTTGGCAGGGGCTGACATTGATACTGACATTGTAAAAAGGAGGACAAATTGTAAATAGATTGCATTTGTTCTCTTGCACTGATTAAAAATGACCCTCCTTGCCTTACTCTTCGCTTTACGTCACTCCTGTTCCTGCGTACTGACTGTATCAGGATCCTTATTTAGATGCAGTGTAATTTGTGACAAAGCGATGCTCACACTAATGTAATTTCACTCTTCTGGGACTGGAGGCTTGTTTGAGTTATAGGCCTGGAGGTCAGAGGTCAACGTGACCCTGCCATCTGCCGAATGCCGTGAAATCTATTAACCTTGTTCATGTAAAAATGAACTGGCTCAATTTCGAAATAAAAGAGTAACAGTGCTAGTATTAAACTTAAATAAA